>NC_054826.1:98218312-98542607 GCF_018345385.1 Vulpes lagopus | reverse complement strand
TTTAATTGGGTCGTTTTCTAATTTTAATTTTTTTTTTTTAATTTTTATTTATCTATGATAGTCACAGAGAGATAGAGAGAGAGGCAGAGACACAGGCAGAGGGAGAAGCAGGCTCCATGCACCGGGAGCCCGACGTGGGATTCGATCCCGGGTCTCCAGGATCGCGCCCTGGGCCAAAGGCAGGCGCCAAAGCGCTGCGCCACCCAGGGATCCCAATTGGGTCGTTTTCTTATTGTTGAGTTTTAAGAATTCTTTGAAAATTTGGGTTAACAGTCTTTTATCAAATACAGCTTCTGAAAATATTTTCTGTCTGTGGCCCCGGCATTTTTTATTTCTCACATTATTCTGTCTTACAAAATTGGGCTTAAATACATTTTCTACTTATTTTTTTTTAAGGTAATCTCCATGCCCAACATGGGACTTGAACTCACATGCCCAAGATTAAGAGTCACAAGCTCTTCCGACTGAGTCACACAGGCACCAACTGGGCTTAAATATTTCAAAGTTATTCTAAGTAGCCAGACTGCTCCTCACCTTGGGACATAATGCCACCTAATATTTAAAGTAACTTCAATGAAAATTCTTATCTTCCACATAAAAGACCATGGGTAGCCTTTCTATTTAGTGGCAAGCAAAGTTACAAGGTGGGTGACTTACAGAGCACTGGGAGCTATGCAGGAGAACATAGGTTTGCCTGCTGCTTGCCACCTCCCCGAGCTCCCTCCCATGCCTCTCTAATCCCAATCTAATCCAATACAGTTTACAGCCCAGGTACAAGGCTAGTCCAGATTTTGTCATTTCACAGATTTGTGTCTGCTGTGGCTGATGTAAGTGCCCAGTTCCTAAGAGTGCAACCCATAGCAAACCTAGCCACCATGGGTCCCAAACACGGGCAGTTTGCATGTAGCCTGAATTGGATACCACTGGGGCTCTAAGAGTTTTGAACTCCTACTAAGCTGGTGAAAATTCTATCCACAAATTCTTTGAAGTTACCCTTATTGATGCAAACCAGGGTTATCAGAAGATATCAGGGGTATCACCAAGCCAAACCATAAACACGAGGACACTGGTGGCAAGACATCCCCTGGCTGCAAATACTGTGGTTTTGGAAAGGACCATAACTTTCATGGCACTACTATCAATAGTTCTCACAGTGTTGCTTGAAAAAGTCCCAATACTCTCAAAATCCAAAATCACCACTAATTTAAGCAACCTCTGTAAAATTCAAACCCAATAAACAAGAATTTTTACTTAAAGTTATCTGTAAAAATGGTGGATGACTGCACCTTATTTCATGAATGTGCTGTCAAACTTATGAAAATTAAAATCTGATAGTGGTGCCAAGCTAGTTCAATGAGAAGAGAATAAGAATCTTTTCAATGAGTAGTTCTGGGACAACTCGATATATGCACATGCAAAAGAACAAAGCTGGACCCCACCTCACATCCTTATCCAAAAATTAGAAGAAACTATAGGCATAAATCTTCATGACCTGGGACTAGACAGTGATTTCTTAGATGTAGGATTAAAAGTATAAAGAGCAAAAGAGAAAAGTATATAAATTGAACTTCATCAAAATTAAAAACTTCTGTTTCAAAAGACTTTATCAAGAAAGTGAAAAGACAAACTACAGAATGGGAGAAGATATTTATAAATCACATATTTGCAAAATCTAGTAAGGCACTTGAATCCAGAATTTATATAGAATTTTATAAACCAACAATAAAAGACAACCCAATTAAGATATGGCCAAATGATCTGAATAGATATTTCTTCAAGGAAGATATACAATTGGCCAAGAAGTCCATAAAAGATGCTCAACATCATTAGCTAGCATCAGGGAGATACAAATAAAAACCATAAGGAGATACCACTTCATACCCACTGGGATGGCTAAAATGAAGAAGGTGGACAAATCCAAGTGTTGCAAAGGATGTGGAGAAAACCGAACACTCATGCATTGATGTTAGAAATGTGAAATGGTGGAGTCATTTTGGAAAACAGTTCGGCAGTTCTCAAGAGGTTAAGCACACAGTTGCCACATGAACCAGCAACCCACTGCTAACTATATTCAAGAGAATTGAAAACAGAATCTTGTACATAGGGCAGCCTGGGTGGCTCAGCGGTTTAGCGCCACCTTCAGTCCAGGATGTGATCCTGGAGACCGGGGATCAAGTCTCACATCGGGCTCCCTGCATGGAGCCTGCTTCTCCCTCTGCCTGTGTCTCTGCCTCTCTCTCTGTATCTCTCATGAATAAATAAATAAAATCTTTAAAAAAAAAAAAAGAATCTTGTACACAGATGTTCATAGCAGCACTATTCACAACAGACAAAAAGTAGATACAACCCAAATGCTTATCAGCTGATGAATAGATAAATAAAATGTGGTATGTCCATACAATGGAATATTATTCAACCATAAAAATTAATGAAATACTGATATATGATACATACTACAGCATGGATGTGCCTTGAACATATTATCCTGAGTGAATGAAGCCAGACACAAAGGACTACATATTGCATGATACCATTTATATGAACTGTCCAGAATAGGCAAGTCTGTTGCTATAAAATGAAATGTTTGTGTCCCCTCAAAATTCATATGTTAAATCCTAATTCCCAATGTGATGGTATTTGGAGGTGGGGCTTTGGGGAGGTGAGTAGGTCATGGGGTAGAGCCCTCCTGAATGGGATTAGTGCTTTATAAAGGGATCCTGGGGGCACCTGGGTGGTTCAGTCAGTTAAGCGGCCAACTCTTGATTTCAGCTCAGATCATGATCTCATGACCTCAGGGTCATGAGATTGAGCCCTGCATCCAGCTCCCACTCAGCACAGAGTCTGCTTGTCCCTATCCCTCTGTTCCTTCTCCTGCACTCTCTCTCTCAAATAAAATCTTTAAAAAACAAAAAAGGAGCCCAGAGAGCTCCTGAAACCCTTTAGCCAAATGAGGACACAGCAAGAAGATCCCATCTATGAACTAGAAGCCATTCTCACCAAGCAATGAGTTGGCCAACACCTTGATCTTGGACTCCAGCCCTTCAAACTGTGATAAATAAGTGTTTAGTGGCTCCAAGGGCTGAGGGTAAAGTGAATAAGACCTGACTGCCAAAGTATGTGGGGTTTGTTTTGGGGGTGATAAAATATCCTGAAATTAGCTGGTTATGGTGGTGCAACTCTCTGAGCACCCTAAAAACACTGGTTGTATACTCTAAAGGATAAAGTTGATGGTAGGATCATTATATGTCAAAATATAAAATACAATAGTAGTTTTTTTTTTTTTTTACAATAGTAGTTTGAATACTAAGTGGTACTGGTTTTTTTATACGACAAACCAAACCCTTTGGCCTTAGCTTTTATCTAGTTGGTTGAGTTACAGGCCATTATTTAAGATGTCATGCGTGCTATGTGGAATAATACATGTTACATAAATTCTTTAAACAAGAATAAAAAGATAATGGCCACCTACTACAAAAGGAGTATAAGATGTAGAGTCTATTCCAAAAGACTTTACAGTTTAACTCAAGAAACAGAACACATCAACAAGAAAACTAAACAACAGTGCAAAGCAGCTCACTTTAGCTAACCAACATTCAATTACTCATGAAGTCATATCAATTCCTCTTTTGTAGTATCTTAAATCCATTCTCTGCAGTCCCAGCACCACTGCTCAATTGCAGGCAACTCTTGTCTCATGTCTGGATTATTACAATAGGCTCTGGCATCTCTTTCCTCTAATTCATTTTAATCATGAAATAATTATTTGTTGGATAAATGAATAGAACACTCTTCATTATGTAAACTCCCCTACACATAAACCTCTGAGCTTAATCCCACTTCCAAAGTGAAATCTAAATTTTTCCCTGCCCCATATCCCTCCACCCCAAAATAGAGAGGGAGAAAAAGCATAAACTCCTAGTAGCTAGCACTGAAAACTTTCCAGAATCCTGTCCCACTCACTTTCTTGTCTTATCACCCACCAACCCTTCCTCTCTGGTCACTCCTAGATTTAGCTCATGCATTCCCACCTCACCTCCCAACTCCTTTGCTGTGGTCCCTCCCACTAGTGTTGCCTCTCCTCCTCATCATTCACATCTGTGCTTCCTGGCAGAGCTGAAGCCTCCCTTCTTCTATCAGCCATCCTCTATCCGTACTGCCCTGTAAAGTCACTTTTTTTTTTTTTTTAGATTTTATGTATTTATTTGAGACAGAGAAAGAGAGAAAACAGGAGCAGGGGGTGGAGGAAAAGCAGGTGCAGAGGAGGGAGAAGCAGACTCCCCACTAAGAGAGGGCCAATCCCAGGACACGGAGATCACGACCTTGACCTGAGCTAAAAGCAGACACGCTTAACCAAATGAGCCACCCAGCGCCCTGAAGCCACATTTTTTATTATTTACTTATAGAAGTCTCCAAACAGATTTTAAACTCATGGGAAGTAGGACCCACGGCAGAGGTAAATCTAAGACTAACATCTTGCTCCGCAAACACTGCCATATGGAATTGAACTTCCAAATGAGCTCTACAGACAGATTACCGGAATTGAGAAAAACAGAATGTTATTGTGGGAATGCTTACTTACGTTCTGTTTGCTTGTTTTTGTGGAAGTGAGACAAGCTGAATTTCAAACGGCCAGTGGGCTTTGGATTTATGAAGAGGAAGTCATGTCAGAAATCAGATGGGGTGGGCAGGGGGAGGGAGGTGTATCCCAGGATCCACGTGCCAAATGCTTACATTTTGCAGGGAGGATCTAGATATTGATAACAAAATGAATCTTTAATATACAGTTGGTTGGGGATTTTGTCTTCAAAACCTTTCAAAATTCTACACAATTCATGAAAGTCACATTGGAAAGTTAACTAGCATTGCTCCCCTGAAGCTGACGCTTGCACAGACATAAAAGTCTGTATTTTTCAGCCTATTACTCACATGTAATAAGATTTTGAGTTAACTTTTCTGCAAACCCACCTACATGGATCTTTTCACCAGACTACGTTTTCTGCTCAGTTTATATCTCCAAATGGATGGTGTGTATATGGTAGGAAAGGGCTCATTATTCATATTATAATATTATCACAAATGCTTAAAGCACACCAGTCTTCATATGAGGTCATGTGAAAGAAAAGAGTTTATTTCCTGACAAGAAAAAAAACCATGAATTTATGAGGACTGCTGACTATAAAAAAATATTTTCATGAACATAAATTAGTTGGTTAAAGTCCATTTAGATAGATGTGATGGGAAACAGGTGGATAATAGTTGATGCTTCTGAAATGTGAACTATTTTTCCCAGAAGAACCCACATACAAACCCACCTCTGTGGCCAAGACCAGGTGGTATGGGGTTCTGGGTGTAATCTCAGGTGTTTTAAGAAGGGGGCATCAAAACAAAGCTCTTATAAAATGGATCTTCTTCTCCTCCATGATCATGATGAACTGAACATGTTGCTCAGGGTTCGGGAGCCCTCCACCTGTTCGCTCTTTCCTTCAGCTTACAGATATCTCAGCTCACTGTAGGAACACCCCCCACCACCACCACGGTCTCATCTTTCCACATAAATCCAAGGCTCTTATAGTCAGCTTCTCTAACCCAACATATGGGACAGGTGAGAAAGGGAGAGACAGAAAAGGGGAGAGAGAATGCACTGCATTTTAGGGGAAAAATTAGCAATCTCTGCCTTCTGTCCTGAGATACTAAATACCCCCAAAGTTTATCATTAAATGCACAATTTATAACAGAAGAAAAACTAGTGAAATGTAAGCTCTTACAATTCCTGGTATTTAATTTCAATTTTCCTTTCCCACCAACACCAACAAAAAATGTTCAATACACCTAATATGTTGGTAGGGCACCCAGGTGGCTCAGTCGGTGAAACATCTGACCCTTGGTATCAGCTCAGGTCTTGATTTCAGAGTTGTGAGTTCAAGTCCCACGTTGGGCTCCACACTAGCGTGGAGTCTACTTAAACAACTTAAGTAAGATCTTGGTATCAGAATCTTTTTCATAGAGCAAAATTCATAAGAGATAACAAGTTTTCTATATAATGTTACTTTCACTGCCCAAGGTTACAATGCAAATTTTGAAATGCTGCACACACACAAGATTCTACTAGGGTTCAACCCTACAAAGGAGTTACGAAGATCTTAAAGTAAGAGCTATGCTGTCAACCGGGGATTGGTTAACGATGGCCCATAGGCCAAATTTTGTAAATGGGCCTCCTGCCTGTTTTTGTAAATAAAGTTTACATGGAACACAGCCATGCTCATCTGTTCCCTTAGCGTCTATGGCTACAATGGCAGAACTGAATAGTTGTGACAAAGACCATATGGCCCATAAAGCATAAAATATTTACTCTCTGGGCCTTTTTGGAAGAAAGTTGCTGGCCCCTGCTCCAAATATAAAATAGCACTGACTGCATATACATAATAACCTCAGTGGGCAAACTTCTTGGGGATCCACGAAGAGAAACATATCCCCAAAATACCACCCTGGCTTTTGACTGCTTACTCACTTATTTATATGGATGCTAAATACAAACACAATTTGAAATGTATGTGATGCATATCAACCAAACTTGAACCAGATGTAAGAAATAAGCATTCCACGAGAACACCATGAAGCGTCCCTCTCAAATTGCTATGTTGTTGTCTACTGAAAAACATTTGCAGACTCCAAGTAGAAAATGATAGAAAACTTCCATGTGTCTCTCAGAGTCTGGGCATTCACAACACTCTGCTCAGCCCTGGCTCAGAAAAACCTCTAGGTCACAGTTGGATGAGAGAGTGGGAATTGCTGCCTTTGGGAGCCTTTTACTTACCAAAGCACCAGACCTTTCAGGCTCTGAGTTCTGGGATGGTTCCAAATTCACTCCACCTACAAACATGAACTGTGTGAATATGGGAAGCCCTTCTCCAAAACCACCCAAAAAAGGGACCCATCTCTGGAAGAAGACTTTGGAGGAAAAACCCCTCTGAAGCCAGTCATTTGGAGCACTTGAGAAACAAAGAGCTTTCCCCAACTGCCCACTTTCCTATAGATAACAGGACCTATGAAGGTCAGAAATACATACAGAGAAGAAATTATAAGTGCTACCCTTCACAGATCCAGTCTTGGACAGCTATGAAGATGAACACAGATTCTCAAATTCATCACCTCCCTCAGATATAAGTGTTCCCTGCCCAGAAACTCATGTCAGCTGAACTCTACCTAAGGCCTCTATTCTTTGAAGCATCCCTTGGCCTCTATCCCAATCTATGTTTTAATTTTATGCCTTTGCAGTCCAAGACCTGTTGTGTGGATCATTCTGGGCCCTGTCTCACCCTAATTTCTCCCACTCTGGGCAGGAAGCATAAGCTCCGGCCATTCTAACACAGTCCTCTTTGCCTAAACATCTCTGTCCTCTGCTGGGGAATCTGGATATACAGATCCTAGCTGGATCACTAGGACCCTGACACCATATATAATCCTTCTTCACTTGACATGATCACACTCTGGGCTCAAATCGCAGCTCAGCTATTTAGCAGATAGGTAACATGGAGCAAACGACTCAACCTCTCTGGGCCTCCATTTTCTCATTGGTACCACAGAGATGATATTTCCTATTTTTCAGGGTTATCATGAGTATCAGAAGAGGTACTTGATAAAGACAGATGCTATCAGTATTAAGCTATCTTACTCATTACTACTAACATGACTACTTATCAAGGACTCTCTGTATACACGGCAATGTGACAGCAACTTCATTCATTTAAATTCACTAACTTCTGATGTAGGTAATATTTATCCCCAATTTACAAATATGAAAACAGACACAGACAGGTTAATTTGCTTAAGGTAACAATACATGTATTACATGGTGAGGTCAGGACCCAATCCTAGTCGTTCAAGTAGAATTGATTCTCATTAGTCATGAATTCTGTATTTGTGAATTGTCTACTTGGTAAAATTACTGGGGCACCTGGCTGGTTCAGTCAGTAGAGCATATGACTCTCCATCTCAGGGTCATCAGTTCAAGCCCCATGTTGGGAGTAGCATTCACTTTTTTAAAAAATTTACTTGTGAGGCACTTGGGCAGCTCAGTCAGTTGGGCATCTGGTTCTTGATTTTGGCTCAGGTCATGATCTCAGGGTTGTGAGATCCAGCCCCAAGTCAGGGTCCACACTCAGTATGGAGTCTACTTGCGATTCTCTCTCCTTTTCCTTCTGCTTCTCCCCCTACACTTGTGCTAGTTTGCTTGCTTGCTTTCACGCTCATAAATAAATAAATAAAATATTCAAAAAAATTTACTCATAACCCCAAAATCAATACTCCTGGTACTTTGTCATCATTCACAGATACATGAAGATCAACAAAAAACTTGAGTGTCCCAATGTACACACTCCTAGCTGTGGCTGAACGATGCGACATTTTGCCTTCTTATTTCAACACTCATGCTACAAACGAATATTGTTTTTGCAGTCTATTTAGTGACTCCTTTTCCACATTTTTGTGCTTCTTGTGGGTGACTCTGCTATTTAAAATCACCCCTAGTGTAGAAGTGCTACCTGGTATCCCCAAACTCAAGGCGGCTATGATGTGCCTCACAGAAAAAATGCATGTAATTAGACCAGCTTCATTCAAGCATGACTCACAGCACTGTTAGCCACAAGTTAAATGCTAATGAATCAGCATTATTATCCATTATTATTAGTTATTAATACATAATACATTGTCTTTAAACAGGAGCATACATGAAACATACTATTGCTCAGTTGACAGAAATGTGACCAGAGACTCATAGGAACCAATTCTGTATCCTTATGAGCAAAAGGTCAGGAGTCACTAACTCAGTGTTCACGGACACTTCACAGAACGTAGTTACCGTGAATAACGGTCATCAACTGTATAGGCCTTGTTCTACTGTCATGGCTGGTATTACCCACACCTCAGATACTATCCCCAGACCCACCCCAGAAGGTTTTGCTCCCAAGGCCACTCCCACAGCACCCATCAGACACATGGGTGGGAGCTAGGGAGGGCCCTGGCATAGGGAAGAACCAGAGGAGAATTAAAAAAAAGGTAGAGTAAATGTTCCAATAACCTACAGCTCAAAAAAGGTGAAGTGGGAATGCAAGCTATACCCTAAAAACATAAGCTTGCTACCCTCTGCTCCCTTCCTACTTCCAGAATTATAAGCTTTGAGGATCTTGGAAATCCCTATATTCAGAAAACATTTCCAAAAATGAATTAAGGAATTAATCAAATTTAAAGCCATCTTCAGTCTTGGCATTCTCAATAACTATCAAATTTCCTTTCCTCTCATTACAAAGCCAATCTCCTCTGTTTCCAGCTCTAGCTGTAGCAATTAGGAGAGAATATGGACAGTACAGCTGCCACAAAGATGTATTATGTTGCATCCTGGAAAACAAAGATTTCCCTGGAATTTGCTCCCCCCAAATTCAATAAAATAAATTAAAAATAAATAAATTAATTAATAAATAAATAAATAAATAAATAAATAAAATAATTAAAGATTTAAAAATTAAAAATTAAAAAAATTTAAAAACAAATTCAATAAAATATAACAAAGCAAACACCCTATAAGGACATTAAAATATTGCCAAATTGCCAGTGCCCTGTAGAAAAGCCACCCAAATTCTGGGGAGTTTTTGCAAATTCATTCCTAAAATTCTCATGCAAAAATCATTTTATGCCAAGCTAAGTACAGTTTGATTTCTTTTTTCCTCATGTAAAGAGTTGCTCTTAAAGACATTTTCTTCATTTAAAACAATCTACTCCAAAGCATATCATACACTCTTCTGTATATATATATATTCCAATTTAAAAAAAAGAGCCAAATATATAACTCCAGGTTATACTGAGATAAGCCAATTTTTCAATTATGAGTTGATTATAATTTGATAAAATAAAAGCTTTGCAGTCCAAATATTAAAGCTTTGGTAGTCTTTCTACATTGCAATATATTAATTTCAATTTTCAAAAATAACAGATAACAGGCATCTGAGTGGTGCAGTCAGTTACAGGTCTGATTCTTGGTTTCAGTTCAGGTCATGATTTCAGGGCCATGAGATCAAGTCCCACATTGAGCTCCACACTCAGTTAGTCTGCTTAGGACTTTCTCTCCCTCTTTCTCTACCCCCTCACTCCCATGTGTTCTTTGTCTCTCTCTCTCTAATAAATAAATAAATCTTAAAACAAAAATAACAGGTAACAAAAGTCAAATTGTAAGTGTCATTAACAGCCCAGTTGATATTCTCACACAAGATTAGAAACAATTGAAAACTACTATTTGAAATCATATATATAATATCTCAAAATTAAAATCCTACAACTGTTAACTTACAGTATCCTTAAATATTTAATTTAAATATTAAAAATACTAGAAATACAAACAGGACCAAAGTAAAAATTCATCCAGAGGTTGGGCGTGATTGTCAGGTGGGAAGCTTGCAGGATTCCCCCCACTGGTTGTGGGAACCCATCTTCTGTGCACACACACACTCAAATAAAATAGTGAAGGAATAATGATTAAATTACAATAAGTAAATCAAAAACCCACAAACCTAAAAATTCATAAATAACCCCTTTTGAAAGAACAATGAACAGCTTTATAGATCATAAAGGGAATATCTCCCATGAATTGGGAATATTAAAACTGAACAAGTTGAAGGTAATGCTTATATCAATTTTTAAGTAACTCCACAACTAATTTTTATTTATTTTTATTTTTTTTATTTTTATTTTTTATTTTATTTATTTATTTTATTTATTTATTTATGATAGTCACACACAGAGAGAGAGAGAGAGAGAGAGAGAGAGAGAGGCAGAGAAAGAAGCAGGCTCCATGCACCGGGAGCCCGACATGGGATTTGATCCCGGGTCTCCAGGATCGCGCCCTGGGCCAAAGGCAGGCGCCAAACAGCTGTGCCACCCAGGGATCCCTCCACTAATTTTTAAAGTATTCACAGCTCTGACTAAATCTGTGCCTTTTAAGTCACATTAACATAAACAGGAGACTAACAGGTGAATCTGAAGAATACAAAAGGGAATTCAATTCCATTTAAATACCATCTGTTCTGCTGGGAGTTTCTGTAACACAGATGAGTTCATGTTTGATTGGTAAGCGAGGAATGACATCATGACAGCATGGAAGCCTCACTGATTCATTTGTGAGTTTCCAAAACAAAGAAGTGGAGGGAATGGAATTATGGGAGATCTCAGGCAAGAGAAAAACAAGGCCTCATCTAACTTGGCCTTAACAGGAAGCTGTATTTCAAGCAAGCTGCAGAAGGAAGCCTGCACCCAGACCTCACTCCCCAGACAGGTGGAGTCACAGCCAGGCTGAGGTCTCTCAGCTGGGTTGTGGCACTGGCTCCTGTCCCTGTCCCCTGTAATAGCAGCCCCACTGTCTCAGAACTCAACACCAACTATCCATACACCAGTGGTAGCATTGCTAGCTAGAATTTCCACTTTGCCGTTCTTGTACACTTTTAGTATCCATTTTAACAATGTCCAGCCACGCTGAGATGTTCACCTAAGCGATCCAGGTAATCCTCTAGGGTACTGATTATTGTTTTTGCTAGTAGCTACCAAGCTGCAGAGATTTTAAGAGATCTGCCACCACCTTATTTTTCTCTTATGAGGCACTATTTTTAGTGTATGGTTTGCAGAATGCACGATTTTTTAGAAACATAAATATTCCATTTTAGTAGAAAGAACTATAAATGTTTCTCAAGTGCCTACCTACTATATACAGGCAACGGGCCATGTACTCAAGTTATACTTCAGGACCTAAAGATAACAGGTTTTTTTTAAAGATCTCAACTTAGAGAAACAAACAATCTCTTCGTTAGTTTGCCAGAGCGGCCATCACAAAGTATCAGGTGCTGGGTGGCCTTAAGCCACAGGAAATTTGTCTTACATTCCTGGAGACTAGAAATCCAAGACCAAGGTGCTGGCAGGGTTGGTCCCTTCTGAGGGCAGGCAAGGAGAATCTGTGCTTCGCCACTCTCCTAGCTTCTGTTGGTTTGCTGGCACCAAAAGGTGCTCTCAGGAGGAGCGCTAATGTATCTATAACCTCTACCTTCATATCAATATGGCATCCTCCCTTTCTGCTCATCTGCATCCAAATTTCCATATTTGATAAGGATAGCAATCATAATTGGATTGGGGGCCCACCGTACTCAGCATGACCGCATCTCAACTAACTGCATCCACAATGACCCTATTTCTCAATGGAAAGCACATCCTGAGTTACAGGGGGGCTGAGGACCTCAACCTATGAATCCTGGATGGTCAAAGTGCAACCCATCACCACCTCTAACTCACAAAGTGGAAAATACTAAAAACTGTCAGTGTTTCCAGCCCTTGGTAATGGCAAATAAGGCAAGTCAGTCAGCTAAAAACCATAAAAGCTGCAGGAAATATGAAAAGCATCTTCCTGAACACCCCACACAACTAACACGGTTGTGAGGACATACTGAACCCAGGTTCAAGTCAGTACTTGACCTAGAGAGCACTAAGAAGCTCAGCTGCTTTTTTTTTTTTTTGCCCTGTAGTCATTTCCTAAGAGGTGTCTTTTTAGGACTTTGGGGAATGAGGGCTGGGATCTGCTAACAGGCAAGGATGGAGTCCTGATGAAGCACATGTCAGTTTGGGATAGCCCTTGAAAGGCAGCAGGCAGGAATAGGAATTCAGATAGCAGCCCAGCTTTGTAATAGCTAGGTGACCAAGAAAATCTCAAGCCTTGATTCTGGACTGCTAGTGATAACTTTCAAATACACACATCCCATACACCTGAACTATGGGGTAGACCCCTGGCCAAGCCCCAGGCCACCAGGAGCACACAGATCAGATACAAATAACACTGCAAAGGTTATGAACACGTAAGTGACACTGAAACCACAACCCGCAGAAGACCATTTGGAACGCATACCCTTAACCCAACTAGGCCAATGCCTGCTAAAACAAATACATCATCATTCAACCACAGGATCAGAACAAGATGCAGAGCCTCAAAACAGAATATTCAAGATGTTCAGGATATAATCCAAAATTACTCAGCACACAAAGAATGAGGAAAATTGCCACTCACCTGGGGGAAAAGATACACTGTGCAAACACTACCGTAAGAAAGCCGGTGTGGCTATATTAATATTACACAAAGCAGACTTCAAAACAAAGAAAACCATAGGGGATAAAGAGGAACATTCCAGGATGATAAAAGGGTTAATTTGCCAGAAATACATAACAATCCTAAACGTTTATGTGTCTAACAACAAAGCTTCAAAACACGTGGGAGCAAAACCTGACAGAATTGAAAAGAAAAACAGAAAAATCCAAAATTACAGCTGGAGACTTCAGTACTTCTCCTAGTAATCGACAGAAGGGGTAGTCAGAAAGGATGGAGAGCCATCAACTCAATGGCTCAAATATACATTTATCGAACACTCCATACAAGCAGACACATTCTTTTCAACACACATGGAACATTCATAAAAAAATTTTAACAAATGTAAAAAACTTGAAATTGTATAACTATGTGCTTCTGATTATAATGGAATTAACCTGCAAAGCAACAGAAAACGATAACAGGAAAATCTCCAACACTTGGAGAGTAAACAGCACACTTATAAATAATTCATGGATGAAAGGGAATGTTTTAAGGGAGATTAGAGAATACTTAAAACTAAAAGAAAAATTTTAAATTAACATAGCAAAGTCTGTGGAATTCAGCTAACACAGTACTGAAAAAGAAATTTAGATATCTTTTCTATTCTAATGTAAAGGGCACAGTGGAGTCATATCTGAAAATTGAAATGTAGTCACTTGCTGGGACTTCATAACTCATACTGTGAAAGTGGGCAGAGGACCCACCACCAGATAACCACATTGATTTCTTACAAATCAATATCCACTAACTCTAAGCTGCACTTCTACAATTTCTCAAAAATCACTAACAAACCTAAATCACTAAGGAAAACAGTAACAGAATGTTTAAAGTATCTTTCTGGTTGTGTGCATCAATGTCCAAAGAGTGTCCTAACCAATATGGCTTAAAATTTTCAACTCAAGCTATTTAATAGGCTATGAGTCCAACCAGACCAAATAAAACAGAATAAAAGTAATAGGAAAAACTGGCACAGGTATTCTAAAAAAACAAATCTCCATTAGCTAGCTTCTTGTGATAAAATACACACAAACCAAAAAAACAAATTTGCACCTTTTAAAATAAATAACCAGAGGTCACGACTGTTATCCATAAAATGTTATTTACACAAATTTTTATTGGAAAAGCTGCACATGAAAAATCTAACTTTATACCTTAGAAAATTAGAAAAAGAGCAAAATAAACAGAGTGAGAAACTCCACATGAAGTTTACCTGGAGTCCCAGAGAGGGGAGAATAAGAGAGGATGGGGCAACAATGAAAAAGACCCTGGCTGGGAAATTTTCAAGAAGTGATGAGAAACATCAACCCATAAATTCAGAAAGTCCAAGCAGAATAAATAAAGGGAACACACATCAGGGTATATCACAGTGACACTGCAAGGAAGGAAAGACAAAAAGAAAAATCTTAACAGATGGCCACAGAAAAAGGAATGACAACTCATTTCTGAGTACTGACGATGGACTTCTCAAAAGCAACAGGCCAAGTCAGAAGACAACAGAACATCTTCAAGAAAATAACCACTAACCTAGAATTCTCTACCCAGCAAAAAGTACCTTTTAAGAATAAAGATGAAGGAAAGATGTCTTTGGACAAAATCTGAGTTAGCCACCAGTACAATTTTCATTGTTAACCATCGTAAGATGCCTCTATTTAAAACACACATTAAATTAAATGAGCACTTGGGTGGCTCAATGGTTGAGCATCTGCCTTTGGCTCAGGGCATGGTCCCGGGATCCTGGGAACCTGCTTCTCCCTCTGCCTGCCTCTCTGCCTTTCTCTCTGTGTTTCTCATGAATAAATAAATAAAATCTTTAAATAAAATTTGATAGGATTCAACGAGGGTATGATATAGAACAGTCCACTTTCTTGTTTTCATCACTAATTGATGCCTATTTTGTTCTGTGTCACACATCAGCCCCCTATTCACAGATACTCTGCCTGAAGCTTTACTAAATACAGGACAGCTAGAGAAAACAACACAGTGCATCTACAAAGTGTACTGATCACTAAGCCCTGTGGCTGAGTAAAACCGGAGAGATTTATATTTGTACCATATCTGGTCCAGAGAAACTGCAGAATTTAGCTACATAACAGTTTCCCATCCAGGGACATATTAGGGATTGTCAGCCCTTTGAACGTCTTCCCAGCTTGTGAGATTATCAAGTCCTCTGAGCAGATCTCTACCTCATTTGTTTAAAATAACATTTAAGAATTGCTTTGGTCAGGGCCTGTGCCACTGGAGAGAGAAAGAGGTGATGGAGTCTCTGCCTCTCATCTTTGGCAGCAGCAAAGACAAAGACATGCAGAATACGAAAAAGTTGTGTGGAGCCCTCCATAGGAAGATGAGAAAGGGGAACCAGCCCCTGCCAAGCAGGGAGTGCTGGGGGAGGTCATTCTATGTGGACAAGGAACATGGACAAGGATATGCTGAAGAGGCAGATGCATTCAAGGCCAAGGGTGTGCTTCTATGGGATGTTTGCTTTAGGAGAGAGAGAAAGAGCTAGGGCCAGACTAGAAAAAGTCTCACCTGCAATTCCTCAGGAATTTGAACTTTACCCTGTGGGCAATGAGAAGCCAAACCTAATCAGATTGGCTTTTTGAGGAAGCTAGAAACTCCGGCACTAGAATAGAAAATGAGAAGGAATGGGAAGAAGCAGAAAGGAGGCATCTATCTAGAGGCTGCTGAAATAGTCCAAGGGGGAGGGGGGGGGAGACATAGTCCAAGGAGGTTTTATTCTAATGTGAGCCCCCTGTGGGGGCTAGCATAATGCCTTAGGAAAAGCAAGAGAACAATGTTGGACTGACCCTACCAAAAAAAAAACACCTAAATTTCTTACAAAGTGCTTTCCTGCTTTCTAAGACAATTCCTTCCTCAGATAGGTGTGGGGAGAAAAAAATAAAAGGCAGCCACACCACCATATACTCTCTGATAAAACTACCAATGCCATTCTAATACACAGCTAAGATGCTGAAGAACCAGGGTTCTCACAGATTCTCCTTGTCTTCATATTATCACATTTTTCACTGATCTCAAGACACTGGTGGAAAGAGTTCTGAAAAAACCTGCAAAGCAAATATGCTGACCAGAGGATGCCACATATACATATTTTAATAACAAAACCAAGGAAAGACTTCAATATGTAGATTGTATCAGTTCAGTGTTTCTCCAAATAATCTAGTTTCAGATGTGCACTGATTTATCCGCCAAGATACAAATCTTCAATGTATACTCCCAACAACTGAGGCCTGTCCCAGGAGTTGAATGCAATCAATAGCAAAGACTCGGTATAATATTTAAAATACGATGGCATCTACCCAATGCATTCCCTTTCAAAATTCCAGCTGGGTTTTTTTTTTTTTTCTTCTTGCATAAATTGACAAGCTGATCCTAAAATTTGTGTGGACACTCAGGGACCCAGAAGCCAAAACAATCTTGAAAAAAAAAAGAACACAGCTGGAGATTCACACCAATTTCAAAACTTAAAATCAAACTATGGTAACAAGATGACATGGGAACAGTGTAAGGCTGTACATACTTAGGTCAATAAAACAGAATCGGAAATTCATAAATAAACCCTTATATGTATACCACCTGATTGAGTACAAGAGCGCACAATAACTTAATGAGAGAATAGTCTTTTCAACAAATGGTGCTGGGACAACTGAATGTCCACATACAAAAGAACAAAGTTGAAGCCTTACCTCACACTGTACACAATAATTACTTCAAAATGGGTCATGGAAAGTTAATGCAAGAGTTGAAATTATAGAACTCTCATAGAAAGAATATATAGGAGTCTTTATGACCTTGGGCTTGGTAATGGTGACTTAGATATGATGCCAAAAGGGTAAGTGACAAAAGAAGTTATATACAAATTGTACTTGATCAAAATTAAAAAGCTTTGTGTTTCAGAGGATACTATCAAGTAAAAGACAATCCACAGAATACTTCAAAACCATTGGAAAATATGGGATCCCTGGGTGGCGCAGCGGTTTGGCGCCTGCCTTTGGCCCAGGGCGCGATCCTGGAGACCCGGGATCGAATCCCACATCAGGCTCCCGGTGCATGGAGCCTGCTTCTCCCTCCGCCTGTGTCTCTGCCTCTCTCTCTCTCTGTGACTATCATAAATAAAAAATAAAAATAAAAAAATTAAAAAAAACCATTGGAAAATATCTGATAAGGGATTTGTACACAGAATATATTAAAAAGTCCTACAATCCTTTTTTATCTATAGAGATATAAGATATAGACATCTTTATATCTACTTATAGGTAAAGGGATTTTTTTTTAAAGATAAAGGGGATTAAGAGGTATGAAACTCTGGTTATAAATAAGCACAGAAATTAAAAGTACAGGAGAGAATATAGTCAATAATATTCTAATAAAAGGGATCCCTGGGTGGCGCAGCGGTTTGGCGCCTGCCTTTGGCCCAGGGCGCGATCCTGGAGACCCAGGATCAAATCCCACGTCAGGCTCCCGGTGCATGGAGCCTGCTTCTCTCCCTCTGCCTATGTCTCTGCCTCTCTCTCTCTCTGTGACTATAAAAAATAAATAAAAATTTAAAAAAAATATTCTAATAATGGTGTGTGGTGACAAATGGTGACTCCACTTGTCATGGTGAGCAATGAGTAATGTATAGAATTACTGAATTACTGTATGCCGGGAACTAATATAACATCGTATACTTCAATAAAAATGTTTTTAAAACTCCTAAAAATTAGAAGTGAAAAGGCAATCAATTTAAAAATGGGCAAAGGATTTAAAGAGAATTTTCTCAAAAGAAAACATACAAATGGTAAGTACATGAAAAGATGCTCAACATCATTATTTATCAGAGAAACATAGATCAAAACCAGTTAGATACTACTTCTCACCCATTAGGATGATTAAGATAAATATGACAATATCAAGTACTGGTGAGAATGTGGAGAAATCAGAACACTTAGACTTTACTGGTAGGACAATAAAATGGTTCAGCCACTCTGAAAAACAGTTTGGCAGTTCATCCAAATGTTGAACACAGAGTAGCATTTGACCCAGCAATTCTCCACTTAGGTATATTCTCAAGAGACCTGAAAACACAGGTCTACATAAAAGCTTGTACATGAATTTTTATCAGGAGCATTATTTACAACAGTCCAAAAGTGAAATAATTCAAATGTCTATCAACTGATGATGAACTAACAAAATATGGTATGCCCATACAGTGGAATATTATTCAGCAATAAAAAGGAAGGGAGTGCTAATATATAACACAACATGGATGAACCTTGAAAACGTTATGCTAAGTGAAAGAAAAACCTGCATATTATATGATTCCATTGCTATGAAATGTCCAGAATAGATTATGTCCATATAGACAGACTATAGATTAGTGATTACAAGGGCTGGGGAGAAGGATACAGGGAATGACTGCTATTGGTACAGGGTTTCTTTTTAAAGTAATGAAAATATTCATGCTCACTTCGGCAGCACGTATACTAAAACTGGAATGAGACTGGGGGTACCTGGGTGGCTCAGTCAGTTAAGCATCATCTCTTGATCTTGGCTCAGGTAATGATCTCAGGATCATGAGATCAAGCCCCAAGTCAGGTTCACGCTGGGCATGGAGCCTGCTTATGATTCTCTCTCTTCCTCTCCCTCACCACACACGTAGGCTCTCTCCAAAAAGGATAAATAAATAAAATTGGAATGATACAGAGATTAGCACAGCCCCTGCACAAGGATGACACACACATTTGTGAAGTGTTCTATATTTTTTCTAGCCATTTGCAAGGGCATGGATAGAACTAGAGAGTGTAACACTACGTGAAATAAGTTAGAGAAAGACAAATACCATATAATAGCACTCATATGCAGAATTTAAGAAACAAACAAGCAAAGGGAAAAAAAGAGACAAACCAAGAAACAGACTCTAAACTATAAAGAACTGATGGTTACCAGAGCGGAAAGGGTGGGGAAATGGGTGAAATAGGGGATGGGGATTAAGGACTGTACTTGACTCGATGAGCACCGGGTGATCAAAATAAAAACTTAAGAAAAAAAATCGTTCTAAAATAAGATATTAACAATCAGCTTAAAAATTATTTGGAAAAATAATGAACCAAAAACATCATCACAAAAGGTGGGATGAACAGCATAGGGATACCACTCTATGAAGATTTTACCCTTAAATAATGCCAACCTGTCATATTCTTTCTAAATGTATACAATAAGATCGATTTGATCTTAAAACTTTAGGTTAAGGGATCCCTGGGTGGCGCAGTGGTTTGGCGCCTGCCTTTGGCTCAGGGCGCGATCCTGGAGACCCGGGATCGAATCCCACATCGGGCTCCCGGTGCATGGAGCCTGCTTCTCCCTCTGCCTGTGTCTCTGCCTCTCTCTCTCTCTGTGTGACTATCATAAATAAATAAATAAATAAATAAATAAATAAATAAATAAATAAATAAATATTAAAAAAAAAAAACTTTAGGTTAATCTCTTCAGTCTGATCAATAGACTGTTTTTACAAAGTCTAGAGCTATTCGGGCACCTGGGCTAACTAACACCAAAGCAGAAAAAGCACATGGTAAAAATGTGAGCTCTAACAACTGAACCAGAATGGTTTTTGAGGGATTGAAGCAAACCATGCTTGAAACTGAGTCTCTGACTTATATTTTAAACTACCGATTTAGGACCATTATTAATAATTGAAGCTTACAAATTCTTGGGAAAATTAATAAAGAGAAATCCAACTAAAGGGGACTCAGGATGCCAGGAGGGGAGGCTGCAAGGCGGAGACATACTACCCAATGCCAATTACAGACCCCTTATAGAAGAATCCTTAACAGGAAAGAATCCTCAATTACGTGCCAATACTGAAATGTACATGCATCCCTTACAAGAAATGGACCATCCCAGAAACTCAGCCAATGAGAAACCCTTATCACTCTGAACTCTTTACACCACTGGACTTTTGTTCAAAACAATCCCTCTCAACTTCCGTGTTCTTCTCCATAAAATAACATTCTTGTCCTCTATTGGACTTGCCTATGGTTTTATCATAGCTTGCTTGTCCTGAACTGTAATTCTGTTATTACCAAATAAAACTATTTTTGCTGGTAAAACAAATGACTTTTATTTTTAAGGTTAATGTACTCAAACGTTCCCTTAAAAATAAAAACCCTGAGGTTAACAGCAGGCTAGATGGCAGGAAATCTATGAATTTGGTGCTGGAAAGGTGTATTTTATCTAGTAAGAAAGGAAGAGAGCAACCAGCCCCTCAATGTAAAAATGCAGTTGCAAGTTCTGAGCCAAACATTATAAAATTATATATCCAGCCTTCCCAGGTGATGTGTGAAAAGAAGCACATTTATTTGAATGAGGTTTGTATCTTTGTTAGAATGTCAATCATTAGCTCCCAGTCATAGTTAATGAGTTACTGCTAGATGCATTCTATCAATGATCGAACTGAGGCTGAACTCATAGGCAAGGAAAACCGCACAATGTGGAGGGGAAAGGAAATGTAGATAGACTCACAAATCAGCAAGAATATTCTGAGTCAAAGAGAGATACAAGACAATACTCATCAAATTTTTTTTTCTTTTTTTTTTTTTAATTTTTATTTATTTATGATAGTCAAAGAGAGAGAGAGAGAGGCAGAGACACAGGCAGAGGGAGAAGCAGGCTCCATGCACCGGGAGCCCGATGTGGGATTCGATCCCGGGTCTCCAGGATCGCGCCCTGGGCCAAAGGCAGGCGCCAAACCGCTGCGCCACCCAGGGATCCCTACTCATCAAATTTTAAACCCAAATCCAAGAAACAAAGGCCAGAGATAAATCTGGCAGGCAAAAGAACCCTTTACTTTATTAGTAAAGTGAAATTTTTTTTAGACTTTAAAAAAAAAATAATTAGACAAAGAGGTATCCAATTTTTTTTCATCCCCATGTTCTTTTTTTTTAATTGGAGTTCAATTTGCCAACATATAGCATATCATCCACTGCTCACCTGGGTCAAGTGCCCCCCTCAGTGCCCATCACCTCGTCACCCCAACCCCCCGCCCACCTCCCTTTCTACCACCCCTTGTTCGTTTTCCAGAGTTAGGAGTCTCTCATGTTCTGTCTTCCTCACTGATATTTTCACTCATTTTCTCTCCTTTCCCCTTTATTCCCTTTCACTATATTTTATATTCCCCAAATGAATGAGACCATATAATGTTTGTCCTTCTCCGATTGACTTATTTCACTCAGGATAATATCCTCCAGTTCCATCCGTCGAAGCAAATGATGGGTATTTGTCGTTTCTAATGGCTGAGTAATATTCCATTGTATACATAAACCACATCTTCTTTATCCATTCATCTTTCGATGGACACCGAGGCTCCTTCCACAGTTTGGCTATTGCGGACATTGCTGCTATAAACATTGGGGTGCAGGTGTTCCAGCTCACAGAGGAAGACACAGACATGGCCAACAAGCACTGAGAAAATGCTCCACATCACTTGCCATCAGGGAAATACAAATCAAAATCACAATGAGATACCACCTCACACCAGTGAGAATGGTGCAAAATAACCAGACAGGAAACAACAAATGTTGGAGAAGATATGGAGAAAGAGGAACCCTCTTGCACTGTGGGTGGGAATGTGAACTGGTACAGCCACTCTGGAAAACTGTGTGGAGGTTCCTCAAAGAGTTAAAAATAGAGCTGCCCTATGACCCAGCAATTGCACTGCTGGGGATTTACCCTAAAAAGAGGTATCCAATTTTTAACTGCGCTCAAGTTTTCCTACCACTTATTTTCATTTTAGAATTCAGTTCAATCTTCTGAAAAGTTACCTCTGAATAAATAAGATTTATTTATTTATTTTAGAGAGAGTACATGAGAGCATGAACAGGAGGAGGGGCAGAGGGAGTGAAAGAAAATCCTCAAGCAAACTCCCTGCTAAGCGTGGAGCCCAACGTGAAGCTCGATCCCTGAGATCATGACCTAAGCCAAAATCAAGAGTTGGCCCCCTAACTGACTAAGAACCCAGGTACCGCTAAGAACCTGATTCTTGATGAGGAACAATCTACTATTACATCCTAAAGAAACCGGGGGTAGGGTGGGGAGGGAAGTAGTGGTAAGAATGTTCCAGCAATGCTAACATGCCATTTCCACTAATTTAAAAGCTGAGATACTGTATTCCTGGCCCCTACTTGAGTGGAGGTTTAAACATACAAATGAATACACTACAGAAGACATGCACAATTAAATCTCAAACTGAAACACAATATGTATCTTTACCGTATGATTTGCATTCAATTTTTGTAATACGAGTGGGAATTCCACATCTAAAGATCCAAACATTTTAATCTCACATTAAGGGGGAAAAATAATATGTACAAAAATATACAGTAACTTTGTTTTTCTTAGTTTGCATTCCCACATCTAGACAAGCTTAAGGACTATTTTAATATGCTACTGGGGCGATAAAAATATGTAACTTATGGTGTGTATTTGAAATTTAAAAATTTAAAAAATTAAAAAAGACAAAGAATCATAAGTTAGTTCTTTTATAGGAGCATATTAGGATTATGAATTTTGATCCCATTTAAATCTATACCCTGTACAAAATACAGGGAAAATATATAAACAGTAACTTGAAATTTTTAGATCTTTTCTAAAATCACACTAACATTTTAATAGAATTATCTCCATACTTCTCTATTCTTAGTATGTAAGTTAGTATGTAGTACTAACATCCCATACATCTGTCTCTTAGGAGTTTTCAAAGAGAATTTATCTACTACCGTCATATCAATATTATAACAAAGACATGCTACAAGAGGTGAGGGGGTAAATTCCTGGATTCACTGATGAAAGGAATCAAGGAACAGGAAAAAAGGTCTGGCAGAAATTCAATAATGGAGCAGGGACCATGTGCTGCTCTGATGTGCAGATGCAACACTTATAAACAAAAGTGCATAGGGGACGGAGATGGAAAACCAAAGCTACAAATGCCAGCTACCTTCTAACAGAATCTGGGCAAACCTGGAAGTTCTCACAGAAGAGCCACACTGTTCTGAAAAATTAAGTAAACACTAAAAGCATATTTGTATTATCTGGAGTCACCAAAGGAACTAAAGATAGAAACTCCGGGGCGTGAAGAAAGGCAGGAAAAGGTACTGTCAATTTTTCAACCTAATCTCTTCTGTACTACTTTACTATTTATTACCATATGCAGGTATTCCATTTTTACGAACAAACATTTTAATTAAGGAAAAAATAAAATGACATCATTAGATCTCCTTATGTATACAATAGACCTGTTTCTAATTTGAAAAACAAATTATAAAATGTTAGTATGATCCCATGACAATGAAATATAATGACAATAAAATGATAGTAATAAACATTGATACAGGCATAGAACAAAATTACCTGATGGGTTAATGGGGCAGGAGCAAGGGGGAGGGGAAGAAGCAGACAGCTTTCACTTTCTATTGCAAAAACTGTAACTTCAAAATTGAATATATATTACTTTTGACAGGAATCCTAAAGATAGAAGAATTAAACTAAAACATGTATGTCTGGAAAAAATAACCGAGAAACAAAATCAGAGTAAAAGACTAATAGCAGTATTTCTCAGAGAAAGAGAGAATAGGCAGGGTTTTTTCCTTTCTTCATATTTTCCTAGGGTTTGCCCCAAATATTGTACAAATGAAATGTATTCCTTTGTAGCAGAGAACTTGTAATTCTTACAAATGATTTTTAAGAATATACTTGGATGAAGATCTAATAGAAGTATGTTGACCCATCACTTCCTTAAAGGCATCCAGCTTTATGAAATATCAAAATACAATATTTCATCAATCCTAAGGCCTGTGTCTTAACATCTCTGAAATCAAGATGCATCTTACAATCAGTCAGTGACAGGTGGGATGTAGCTGTCATTGCCTGTACGTGTGTGCAGATCAAAAGTACCAGCATTAAAACTTAGAGGACGATGAAAGGTAAACAGAGAGTGACCATATGACCCAAAAATTCCACTCCGAGGTATATACCCCATAGGAACTGGAAGAAGAGGCTCAGTACATACTTGCACGTCCATGTTCATCACAGCATTATTCACAATAATAGCCAGAAGGTGCAAAGAGCCCAGGTGTCCATCAACTGATTAATGGATAAGCAAAATAGTATATCCATGCAATGAAGTAGTCAATCATAACACAGAAAGAAATCGACACATGCCACAACAGGAACAAACCTTGAAAACACGCTAAGTCGAAAGAAGCCAGACTCAGAAAGACAGACACTGCATGATTACACTTTTATGAAATATCTAAACCAGGCAAATTCATTTAAAAAATAGATGAGAAGCTACCAGGAGGTTCAGGAAGCGGGAAATGATCAGTTATTACTTCATTACTGAACTTCTGTTTGGGGTGATTTAAAAAAAAGTTTTGGAAATACATGGTGGTAACAGTTACAAAGCACTAGGAATGTAATTAACAACACTGAATTGTATACTTAAAAATGGTTATAATGGTAAATAGTTCTACATATATTTCACAACTTTTAAAAATAAGAAAATACACCAAAACCCATTTTACATCTACATGGGTGAATTGCGTGGTGTGTCAACCGTATCTCAATAAAGTGGTTTTTAAAAACTAACAGAACTAAGAATGGCCCATTCTTCTAGAAAAGGGTGCATGGTCAACACTATTTATGGCACAGTATGCAGAAATACACAAAATATTATTGATTTTGTGTCAAACAGCTGATTCAGAGAGATGAATACTGAATATGAAGATATTTTAGGAATTCTTTCATTTATATCGCTTTTACCTTTTAATTACAATGCACAAGAATACTACAGGATAAAAATTTATACTTAAATAAGTTACCCTTTCAAGAGTATACATAAAAATGAGAGATAATAAGAACTCTGTCAGGGCGCCCAGGTGGCTCAGCCAGTTAGGCATCCAACTCTTGATTTTGACTCAGGTCTTGATCTCAGGGTTGTGAGTTCAAGCCCCACTTAAAAAATAAAATAAAGAAAGCTCTGTTGTTTGGTTCACAGCATTTTGCTTCATCTAGGGGCGCCTATAATGGCGCCATCTCATAATCAATGTGCATACGCCACTCACAGCACCATATACATACATGTCTGTGTGCATACACATGTATGCATACAGACCCTTTTCCAAAGCATCTTGTGAAATCAAACATACATTTTCATTCCAATACAGTAGTTTCTGAAGATTAATAAAAAACACAGGGAAGAATATTTAAAATGAATGCCATTTTGCCAATTCAATGTGTATGCCATTGCAAGTACTAAAAGAAATGCACTGGCCTCACGTAGAGGTATGACAAAGCAGAAATCTAATATAGATATAATGTCTATTACTCATTTGCATCCATGACTCAGAGTATTTTAAACATACATATGGAAACCAGAATCTTTTCATAACTAGACTACAAACGAGAAACTCATGCCAAGATGTGACAAACACAAATCTTAAAAAGCTTCCCAGATTTAAATTTTCCATTTAAAACACAACTATTTTATCAATGCTTTGATGTAATCTTGAAAATGCAGCAACCACCAAATTTAAAATCCCAGTAACATTTTCTGGTTTTGATGATGGTTAATCACTTGTCCAGTTAGTGGTAAATACACACTGCATGACACATGCAAGTTCAGAGAAAATTCATGTATTCTTGGAGGTGATTATTGGGATTTCTTGCTACATTAAAAAAAAAAAAAAAAAAGAAATTTGCAGGGGATACCTCCGGACACAACTTTTCAACTGGAAGAAAAGCATTCCAAGACTTTCCGTTTTTACAATAACTTAATCAGTTTGGTCACTATAGAAGTAACATATGCTCATCAAAGAAATCAGAGTAACTAATAAAAGCACCCATAATCTCACCACCTCTTCCATTGTTTTCATATGGATCCTTTCGTGTATGTCAGAGGGTGAGCGATGAAGTGGCTAAGGGTCCATCCAGTTCTAGAGTCTAACTTGTAGCTTCAAGTCTTGCTTCTTCTACTTACGGCCAAGGGGCCATGGACAAAGTAGGCAATAGTTCTATGCCTGTCCGTCAAGTAGGAATAAGAAGAGTAGCTCCTTCATCAAATTTTTGACTATAATGATCCAACCCTGCCTTTTGCTACCTGCCTCTTGCACTTAATAACATGTGTACACAGTTTTCATGTCATTAATTATCCTTCTATAAAATGTTGAAGGGCCACAATGCACTCCATTACACAGCTGTTCCACCATGTATTCTGATCCCTACAGCCAGGTACTTGAATCATTTTCAATCTTTCTGTTATTCCAACAAGGCATTTATACAAGGAGACCAGGAACAACTAGAAAGCAGATGGTCTAAATCTCAGCAACAGTGACACTACATACACACAGACCAGGTCATTAGCCCAGAAGATGGCTGTTGTGCTTCCTGACCATCCGAGCTACCTTAGTTTTTGTCTTTTTTCAAGTTTGGTGTCCGGCCTTCTAGCCATTTTATGAGTTCCCAAAAACCTTCCAAAATTCTCTTATGCTTAAGTTAGCCAAAGTCCATTTCTGTTGCTTGTAACCAAAACACTTTACTGATATACAAGACCTCATTCTCGCCCATAATATTCCATTACACACACAGTACACAACCAACCAACCTTCCCAGGTCAGCTATGTCCCAGGAAGCAGTCAGTAAAACCAACAGCTATAATGCAAAGCACAAAAGTTCTCCAGGAGAAATTTTTATTCTGTTGAAAATTCTGCTATGAGACTCTTCATGCATTTATAGGCCTGGGATGCTACAATTTCACTTGTGCAAAATTACACTGAGTATATAAATCTACAGAAACACCAATCCAATCTTTCTCAGACAAAAAAAAATATCAAATTGCAAATACTAATATTATTATTACTAATAATAATTACTAATATTTATATGCCACGCTATTATAGGCCAGGCACTGTTCTAAATACTATACCTATTAGCCATTTCATCATTGCAATAATGTGTACATACTATCATTATCCCCACGTGATATGCAAGGAAAGTGAAGCATCAGAGAGACTGAGTAACTTGCCGGAGGTCACATAGCTATTCAGGATCTGAACACGGGCAATTCAGCCTCAAAATCTATGTTCTCAACTGCCATATATACTGTGACTTGATTTCTGTCTCAGAATGACAGACTTTTAAATTATGATCATATGGGGATCCCTGGGTGGCGCAGCGGTTTAGCTCCTGCCTTTGGCCCAGGGCGCGATCCTGGAGACCCGGGATCGAATCCCACATCGGGCTCCCGGTGCATGGAGCCTGCTTCTCCCTCTGCCTGTGTCTCTGCCTCTCTCTCTCTCTCTCTGTGACTATCATAAATAAATAAAAATTTAAAAAAAAATTAAAAAAAAAATAAATTATGATCATATATTAATTACATTTTCATTTTATATATCATAGTTGATATGTGAATGGCAAGAGTCTATTGTTTTTTAGATTGATTGATTGATTGATTCATGAGAGACACAGAGAGAGGCAGAGACACAGGCAGAGGGAGAAGCAGGCTCCATGCAGGGAGCCTGACATGGGACTCCATCCTGGATCCCAGGATCATTCCCTGAGCCAAAGGCAGATGCTCAACTGCTGAGCCATCCAGGCGTTCCGGCAAGAGTCAACTTGAAACGCAGATGGACTTCAATAAACACTTCATCTTTTACCATAGCTTCTCCTGCTAAGACTATGATCCCAAGGCCCTGAACCATGTATCATTCCCCTTCCTCCAGCAACAAATGCCAAGTGCTGTTCCCCTTCTAAGCCTTCACTCAAGCTATTTCCATTATCTAAAATGCCCTCTGAACCCATCACCCATCTACCTATCTCCATCCAGTAAGGCAATGGCAAGCTCAAATACCACATCCTCCACAAACCCTCCTCAAGCCCATCCAGGAATGATTGACTCTGCCTGACCCCATATTCCTGAGATTCTTTCTGCCTCCAATAGACCATGTATTGCAATCTGCTAGTTTTCTTCCCAATCCCTCTCTTCCCAATGTAAGATTCTAGAAAGCAGAAACTACATCTGATAAACTCCCTTCTTTTGTGTGGTATTCTCCAGTGTACAGAAAAAAAGTTATCGCTGGAAGCAGTTACACCATTAATGACTACAGAGGTGAAGGGAATCGAGGTGTTGAAGCCTATTAGCATAGACTAGCCTGAGGAAGCAACAGGAAAATATCAATGATCTAGAAAAAGTTAGCCTATCATGTTTAATTACTCTAAACCCTTATAAATTGAAATCTAAAAACCTATCATTACGAGATACTATCATTTGTGGAATTTTAACGTGTATCTCAATAGGTCCTTTTATGGTCTGAGTGTGCACACTGTGGAAATGGACAAGGAGATTTTTTGGAAAATATTTAAAATATTTGGTAAATACCGGGAACACAAGGTCACAGGAACCACGAAGAAAGAGCCTAAACTCTGGCCATCATTACAGCAAGCAGTGAGGGGACCAATGGTAGGCAAATCAGCTCTCTCACTCTAAGAATCCCATTGCCTTCTACATCTCTCATCTTCCTTCTATTGGTCTTTCTCAAGTGATTTATGGACTAAATCAAAGCAAGGAAGCACTTTGCATTTTCTGAGTTATCCTGCTCATTGCTGCAGTAAAGATGAAATATCCTCCTTGCATTTTTCCCATATTGGATAAGTAAATATGGAAAATGATAGGATGAAATCCACATAATTATAGTTATTAACGAAATGGAATAAACTGTAGATTCTATATAAGTTTTGGGGAAAGGTACATTCCTGCAACACCAGGCAACTCACTGCCCACATCACCTGCAGATCAAACAAAGGAGCTCTCCCATGCCATTTGCAGGAACAGAATTGGAAGCCACCCTTCCCACCTGACACATTAACTCTTCTGCCACCACGAGGAACCCTTACCAGCAGGAGCATCTCAAAGAATGCATTCTTTTCAGAACACTAAAGCCTCACTTTTATTCCTTTTTAAGATTTTTATTTATTATTCATGAGAGACACAGAGAGAGAGGCAGAGACACAGGCAGAGGAAGAAGCAAGCTCTCCGCAAGGAGCCAAATGTGGGACTCAATCCCGGACCCTGGGGTCAGGCCCTGAGTTGAAGGCAGACACTCAACCACTGAGCCAACCAGGCATCCCTCTTTCTTAAGATTTTATTTAAAAAAAAAAAAAAAAAAAAAAAGATTTTATTTTTAAGTAATCTCTCCACCCAACATGGGGCTCAACTCACAAGAGTTGAGTCATGCGCTCTACTGAGCTGGCCAGGCATCCCTCACTTTAAAAAATATCTACACTGATATCTGTCTAATCAGGCTTGGTCAATTCCTTATAACCCACACTCATTAGGAGTTCTTGGAAATCCCTTGCACCTAACAAAACAGGAAAACATCTATTCTCGGATACAGAGAAAATTGGGTACTCACGACCTCCAACAGTCCCCAGTGGAAATGATTTTTCTGTTCCATTTGCAGGGCTGCTTGTGCCAAACAACATCCAGTTATAGGAAGCAAGCAATATTAAGCTGGTTTCAGCCTTCCCAAAGCCAATTCCAAAGTGGCACCAAATGGTATTCCCAGAGAAAAGAAGTTACCCTTAACAAAATCTCACTCATTCTTTTGAGTATTAGTAACACCACCAGGGTAGTGAGACATTTGATTGTTCACCTCATCAGCAAACTTACTTGCACTTATCTACACCTGGCCCAGAAAATATGTGACAAATCTGCCAAAAGCATGACAGGGAGAAAAAGTGAGGGTGTTCATCTAATTTACCTCACCGAGAACACTATCAAAAGTCATTCTTCTTTTAAAAAGAAAAAAATTATTCAAAACAGACATCTCTGGGCGGCCCCGGTGGCGCAGCGGCTTAGCGCCACCTGCAGCCTGAGGTGTGATCCTGGAGACCCGGGATGGAGTCCCATGTCGAGCTCCCAGCATGGAGCCTGCTTCTCCCTCTGCCTGTGTCTCTGCTTCTCTTTCTCTCTGTGTCTCTCATGAATAAATAAATAAAAATCTTAAAAAAAAAAAAAAAAAAACCAGACATCTCCAAATCAAAAGTTTTAAGAAAATCCCTTGAAAATATGTAAAAGGTACTAACAGAACACAGCTAATCACAGTGATACTCACACCCCAGTCACCACCTAAAAAACACTTGGCCATTGTTGCTGTGCATAGTCTCAACAACTGGCCCATACCAGGCATTCCCTGTTACACACTTGTACTCAAGACTTCCAATTTTTACAAGAGTAATAGGCTTTCTCATCTTGAAAAGAATCATCCCTTTAATAAAGGATAACATCTAAAAGAGAAAAAAATCTTTTTTAGAGATATGCACATGTCTGGCGGTATGTATGCACAACATGTGACGTCAGACAAGTTGAATAAAGATCCTTATGTGTCTATGTAGCTACACATGCCTTCAGTCACGGGCCCTTCTGTTAACTTCAACCTTGGACTCTAGCGTCTCTCCAGATGACCTGCCCACAGGGTGACACAGCTAACATCTCAGAGGTTAAGTTTTAGAACTTCTAAGAATAGAGCTACACTAGAGAAGATGACTTAAACATCAGTCAGATGGATAAGTTTCATACCCAGTGACCATATCAACCAAACTAGGGCACATTTTGAAAAAAGAAGGATACTATTATTAATTCTGCCAGGACAACAGGTTTAAAACAGAACTGTTCCCAGCAGAAACAAAAAATACAGTCACTCTAGACTATGCCCACCAGATGAAACAGATTTTCTACTTCCAAGAGGTATTTCTCCGGTTCTATAGATGTGAAAGTATGCAATAAGTCACCTCCTTTTAGGCATGTTATCTGATGATGGGAGAACACTAGGAACCAGGGGGAAAAGGAAGGTAAGATATGGCTAAGACTTGAGATACACTGTCCAATAAAGTAATGTACACACTGACAATACTCCTGCTCATCTGGGATTTGCAAAGGACGTGGTGGTATTGTCCATGAGACATCACTTTGCAGAGCCATTTTTTTCAATTCAGTCACTAAAGATACAACTGTAAGCCTAAAGAAATAAGCACTGCCTTAGTCAAGAGAAAGGGTTAATAAGAACCAGGGATCAGATTCAGAATCTACACGATCAACACATTTGTGATGTGAAGAGATTAATTTTTCCTAATTGATACTGAGTTAGTTTCACTTAATTTTAAGAAGTTGAAAATCAGTCTGCACTTTTGGAAATAAGATGTTAAGAGAATATGATGATTTCTCACAGGCAATTATTTCCCCTCTTCTCTCCTCTTCCATACTCTGCTATACACTATATACTCTACCATGTGATACTGGGGCAAGGTAGGGCTCCCCAACCTCCAGCTGGCTGGTCCCTGTTCACATCTGCCAATGGGAAGTCCTAGAGAGAGGAAGAGATAAGGAAGAAGAGGAGGTTTCTTGCCTATTTTCCCATTTCTGTCAGCATCATTCCAGCAACAGCTGAATTTCCATGCAGAAATTTATCCACAGAGGTGCTTACAGATGTGTAAAATGACACACATTCAAGGACATTCACTGCAGCATCGTGTGTTAAAGTGCAAAACCACAGACACCCTACATGTCCATCAAAGAGGGTCAGGTGATTTAACATAAATAAGGCAATGATGGAGGAATACAGTAACCAAAAAAGGGACATAAGACAGAAAGAAAACACACCAAAATGGTAGAAATCTTTTTTTTTCTGCTAGTGATAATAATTAGCATTTTATTTTCTTCAGTATGGAACCAATAATAAAGCCCAAGTTGAAAAGCTGCATCTGGTTATAGACTCCTTGGTATAAATGCTTACATAACACAAATGTATGTGCCCAGGGATATTGGTAGAAGTCTTTATCAACAAATACATAAATTTAAATGTTAAACTCATCAATTAAAAGGCAGAGAAAAAAAATAAAAATAAAAGGCAGAGAGGAACAAAATGGATAACAAAACATGATTCAACTATATTTTTGTCTACAAAGGATTAGTTTTAGATTCAAATACACAAATAGGTTGAAAGTGAACAAATAGAGGGGCACCTGGGTGGTTCAGTCGGTTAAGCATCTGCCTTTAACTCAGGTCATGGTCCCAGGGTCTTGGGATCGAGCCCCACATAAGGCCCCTTACTCAGTGGGGAACCTGTTTCTCCCTCTCCCTGCAACTCCCCCTGTTTGTGCTCCTTATCTCTATAAACTAAATAAATAAAATCTTCCAAATATAAATAAATAAATATTAACATAAAAAAAGATACTCCACACTAACAGTACCCAAAGACAACAGCTGGAGTAGCTATATTAACATCAGACAAAATAGACTTTAAGACAAAAATTGTTACAAGGGACAAAGGGAGATCTTATGTAATGATAAAAGAGTCAATTCATGAGGAAGATATAACCATTATAAATATCTATGCACCTAACAACAGAACCCCAAACATACAAAGCAAAAACTGACAGAATTGACGGGAGTAGAAAGTTCCATAATAATAGTTGGAGGCATTAACATTCCACTTTCTTTTTTTTTTTTTTTTAAGGATTTATTTATTTTTTTAAATTTATTTGTGATAGTCACAGAGAGAGATAGAGAGAGGCAGAGACACAGGCAGAGGGAGAAGCAGGCTCCATGCACTGGGAGCCCGACGTGGGATTCGATCCCGGGTCTCCAGGACCGCGCCCTGGGCCAAAGGCAGGCGCCAAACCGCTGCGCCACCCAGGGATCCCAACATTCCACTTTCAATAGACAGAACAAATACACAGAAGATTAACAAGGAAACAGAAGACTTAATGCTATAAATCAACTAGACCTAACAGACACACAGAACATTCACAACAGCAGAAAACATTCTTCTCAAGTGCATGTGAAATGTTCTTTTTTTTTTTTTTTTAATTTTATTTATTTATGATAGTCATACAGAGAGAAAGAGAGAGAGGCAGAGACACAGGCAGAGGGAGAAGCAGGCTCCATGCACCGGGAGCCTGATGTGGGATTCGATCCCGGGTCTCCAGGATCGCGCCCTGGGCCAAAGGCAGGCGCCAAACCGTTGCGTCACCCAGGGATCCCTGAAATGTTCTTTAGTATTAACCATACATTAGGCCATAAAGGAGTCTTAGTAAACTTTAAAAGACTGAAATAATTCAAAATGTTTCCTCCAACCACAGTGGAATAAAACTGGGAATCAGTAACAGAGGGAAATCCAGTATCCACAAATATCCTGAAGTTAAACAATGTACTTTTAAAAAACTAGTGGCTGAATGGGGTACCTGGGTGGCTCAGTCAGTTAAGCATCCAACTCTTGATTTTGGCTCAGGTCATAATCTCAGGGTCATGAGATCAAGCCCCAAATCAGGCTCCATGCTAGGCATGGAGCCTGCTTGAGATTCTCTCTCTCCCTCTATTCCTCCTCCCCTTGCCCCTGCTCGCTCGCTCTCTTTCTCTCTCTTTCTCAAAACAAAACAAAACAAAAAACCCTTAGTGGGTCAAGAAAAAATTACAAGGTAAATTAGAAAAGACTTTGAGATAAGTGAAAATAAAAATGTCACATGTCCAAACATATGAGATGCAGCAAAAGCAGTGCAAAGAGGGAGAATAGTTGCAAAGGCCTGCATTGAAAGAGGAGGACTTCAAATTAATAACCTAGCCATCCATCTAAAGAAACTAGAAGAAGAAGAGCAAACTAAACCCAAAGCAGGCAGAATGCAACAATAAAAATCAGAGCAGAGATAAGTGAAGTAGAAAACAAAACAAAAACAATCCTTAAAACCAAAAGTTGGTTTCCCCCTAATAACAGGACTAAGATTAGAATGTCTGCTCTTGCCAGATAAAAAGCATCCACATTGGAAATGAAAACACACACACACACACACACACACACACACACACACACCACACAGCATAATCTTATCTACAGAAAACCCTGAAGAATCTACACAGAAACTATAAATGTTACTAAATGAGCCCTGCCAAATTGCAGAATACAAGATCAACATACTAAAATCAGTTGTATGTTTATACACTAGCAATGAACAATCCAAAAATAAAGGAGATGATTCCATTTTACCTTATCAAAAAGAACAAAATACTTAGCAATAATTTTTTTTAAAAGATTTTATTTTTTTATTCATGAGAGACACAGAGAGAGAGAGAGGCAGAGACACAGGCAGAGGGAGAAGCAGGCTCCATGCAGGGAGCCCGACGTGGGACTCAATCCCAGGTCTCCAGGGATCACGCCCTGGGCTGAAGGCGGCGCTAAACCACTGAGCCACCCGGGCTGCCCACTTAGCAATAAATTTAATCAAAGAAGTACAAGACTTATACACTGAAAACTACAATACATTGTTACCAGAAATTATAAAAGACCTAAACAAAAAACTATCCCTGTTCATAGTCTGTAATATTCAATAACAGTAGGATGGCAACAATCCCCAAATTGATCTACAGACCCAAACCAATTCCTATCAAAACCTCAAGTGCCTTTTTATAGAAATGGACAAACTCATCCTAAAAATTCATATGGAATTGCTAGGGATCCTGAATAGTCAAAACAATCTTGAAAAAGAACAAAATTAGAAGATTTACATTTCCTGTTTCATCTACTGCAAAGCAATAGTTACCAACATAGTGCGGAACTGCCATCGGAGAGACAGTCTAGATCAACAAAATACAACTGAGAGTCTGGAAATAAAACAATACAATTATGCTCAAATGATTTTTTACAAGGTGCTACATCCAATCAACAGAGGTTTTCAATAAATAGTCTTTTCAACAAATGCTGCCAAAACAACTAGATACCCACTCGCCAAAGGATTCATCTGGACCTGTATCTCATAATATACAGAAATTCATTCAAAAGGAATGAAGGTCCTATATGTAAAAGCAAAAACTATAAAACTCTTGAGGAAATACAGTGGTAAATTTGTCATTACTTTTTTTTTTAAGATTTTATTTATTTATTCATAGAGACAGAGAGAGAGAGAGGCAGAGAAACAGGCAGAGGGAGAAGCAGGCTCCATGCAGAGAGCCTGACGTGGGACTCGATCCAGGGTCTCCAGGATCACACCCTGGGCTGCAGGCGGCGCTAAACCTCTGCACCACGGGGCTGCCCAAATTTGTCATTACTTTGAATTAGGCAGTGGTTTCTTAAGTATGACACCAAAAGCACAAACAATATAAAAATAAAATAAATGACTTTATCAAAATTTTAAAACTTTGCACGTCAAAGGACACTATGGGAAAATGAAAAGACAACGTATAGATTGGAAGAAGATATTCAGAAATCATATATCTAATAAGGGTGTCGTATCCAGAATATATTTTAAAGACTCTGATAACTCAAAACAAAAAGACAAACAACCCAACTGATAGACATTTATCTAAGGGAGAGATAAAAATGGCCAATAAGCACATGAAAAGATCCTCAACATCTTTCATCTTTAAAGAAATATAAATCAAAACCACAATAAGATAGCATTTCATACCCATTAGGATGGCTATAACAGTAACTCAAAGAAAAAAAAAAGGAAGAAAGAAAAGAATAAGTGTTGGTTAGGATGTGGAAAAAATGGAACCCGCATACACTGCTGGTGGGATAGTAAAATGATGCAGCCACTGTGGACAACAATTCAGCAGTTTCTTAATATTTAAACATAGAATTCCATATGACCTATCATTTCTATTCTCAGGTATATATATCCAAGAGCACTGAAAATATGTTCACACAAAATTTTGCACATAGCAGCATTATTCATAATACACAAAAAATGGGAACCACCAAGTGTCCATCAACTGATGGAAAAATGTGCTCCATTCATACAATGGAATACTATTCAGCCATCAAAAGGAGTGAAGTAGTGATACACGCTACAACATAAATGAACCTTGAAAGTGTTATGCCAAATGAAAGAAGCCAGACAAAAAGGGCCATATGTTGTTAGGACTGCATTTTTATGAAATGCTCAGAATAGGCAAATTCACTGAAATGGAAAGCAGACTAGTGGCTGCCAGGGCCAGGAATGGGGAGATGCAGAGTGATTGCTAAGTGGGTACCAGATTTCTTCTTAGGATGATGAAAACATTCTGTAATTCAACAGTGATGATGGTTATACAACACTGGGAATATACTAAAACCACCGGATTATACATAGTAACTTTTACCCCAATGTAAAAAAAAGAATAAGGGGGCACCTGGGTGACTCAGTTAGTTAAGCACTCAACTCTTGATTTTGGCTCAGGTTATGATCTCAGGGTCATGAGATCGAGCCCCATGTCAGGTTCCTTGCTCAGTGCAGAGTCTGCTTGAGATTCTCTCTCTCACCCTCTGCCCTCCTCCCTCTGCTCATGTGCACATAAGCATACTCTCTCTCTCCCTCTCTCTAAATAAATAAAATCTAAAAAAAAAAAAAAAGGCAATTCTATATATACTGATACATACGGAAGCTTTCCAAGATGTATTATTGGGTGAAAAAAAAAAAGCAAGCTACAGAACTGAGTCCCCCACCTCAAGAAGGGGAGTAGGGAAAGGAAGAATATATAGGCATTTTCATCTAACACATCTTTGCAAAAATAAACAAGAACGTGTTTCCATTGGACTATCTCTGGGGAAGAGAATTTCAAGGCTAGGGGCAGGTGTGAAAAGACTTCCTTTTTAAAATAAGCCATCTTACACAGTCTACATGTTGTGCCATGTATAGATACTTCCCCCCACGCCCCCATGTCGAAATAAAAACCAAACTGACCTTTCTAAAAGAGGAAATAATGGAAATAAAGAGGTGGTTATATAATGAAAATATGCTCATGGGAAAATTGTTGATCCATGCTGGGGGAGAAATACCAGGTAGTAATGAGATTCTTTTTTTTCCTTTTTTTTTTTTTTTAAATTATTTATTTGAGAGAGAGAACACAAGCAGGGAGGAGGGGCAGAGAGAAGGGGAGAAGCAGACTCCCTGCTGAGCAGGGAGCCCAATGCGGGGCTGGATTCCAGGACCCTGGGATCATGACCTGAGCTGAAGGCAGATGCTTCACCAACTGAGCCACCAAGGTGCCTCTGGAAATGAGAGTCTACATGTGTTTGTCTAACAATGAAGGGTACTGGAATACTGTTTTAGAATACAGTCACATCATTCCCAAATATCAGGGCATATGAATAGTGTGACATTTCTGCAACAGAACCTGGAAGGCTATTCGGGTATGTGACAAGAGGCTGGTCCAGCTACAAACACTGCCCGACAGGCAGTGCTCAGGCTCCCTGGTCCCCTCTCCTCCCTCTTGAGATTTCGCTCTCTAGTCTGGGACCTGTGGGCATTGACAGGTAAGGGAGCTCATTATCGAAAGGATGTAAAAACATGTTTTCTAGGATTCCAGGAAAGAGGGAAATTTTGTAACACATCCATGATCGTCCTCAACACCCCATATTCAACTCTTTCTCGGACTCAGAAGATCTTCCAACCATATCACTCTCCCAAAAATTAACATGCACTGGTTTAACTCACGGCTTCTAAGTCTCCAGTAAATGTACCCATGCCGGACCAAAGGAAGTCCTATCATTATCCATTACTACTTACAACCTACAATACAACCCAAACAAAGTGCTCATTTTAAACATACTTCCCTGGACTGGTGACTGTTTCCCATTTTGGGGGATTACCATCAAATCTTGTCCCCTTATCTTTCAATTCATTACAGAAGCTGCTAGGGATTCTGGCTACAATAGCAGACTGCACACATACCCCCACCCCCCTCCACTCAAGCAGCTGGGAGTGACAGCCAGTCCCTTCCTGCTCCATCTTCCTTATTTAGAGAGCAAGGGAGGGAAGAAAAAAAAAAAAAAGCCACCACCAAACCTGGAAGCCCCACATGGCAGCTGCTTTTGCGGTCTATGACTTAATTTAAGGAAGTATTCTATGAAACCTCTGAAAAGAATCTAAATTTAGATAGAAGTCTTTCACCACCAATACCAGCCTCTCCAGCTAGGGAACTCACATGCACAGCAGCACAGTGAGAGGGAAACAACAAATTTAAAATACATATAAATGTGTCATCATAGAGGGAAGTGAAGCTGGCATTATTCAGGCCAAAGAAATTTTCTTCTGGTACCACCAACATCTGAATTCTCAAAAAGAAGGTGGAATGACTACAAAAACTTTTAGGGAAAGAAGTGGTGACATAAAGGAGACAGGTTTTTCCGTGTAAGATTTCTACTAAGAGAGCAAGACACTACTCTATATACCAGGATGTCTGTAATGACATAAATCCAGCAATGAAGTATTAAAGTCAACATATTGTCTAAAAAAGAGTTCTCCAGCACTGAGTCAGACAGGAAGGAAAAACCATCTACTTAGCACTGCTATTTCCCCAACACCTCACTCTTCCCAAATGTGTCAAGTGAGACCTTGAACTCTGAGAAAAGAGTCACAGCAAAAACACTGGGGTGACTTGAGATTAACGGCAATTAACAGGGAGATAGGGCTCTTCTGTCTGCATTTTTTTTTCACTTTAAAGAGTAAGTCTGATCTAACTTTTTTAAGATTTTATTTATTTATTTACTCGAGACAGAAAGAGGGTGACAGCACACAAGCAGCAGGCAGAGGGAGAGTTCCTCAGAGGGTTCCCTGCTGAGCAGGGAACATGGAGTTGGATCCCAGGACCCTGGGATCGTGACCTGAGCTGAAGGCAGACACTTAACCGACTGAGACACCCAGGTGTCCCAAGTCTCACATTTAAAAGCTAATCTTCCCAATGTTTCATTTCCCAAATAAAATTAAAATATCATATATAATTCTCAAATTAACATTCAACAGTGGCTCAGTCAGTTAGGCATCCAACTCTTGATTTCAGCTCAGCTCACAATCTCAGAATCCCAGGATTGAGCCCCACATCGGGTTCCACACTCAGCTGGGAGTCTCTGCTTGAGGATTCTCTCCCTCCCTCTGCCCCTTCTCTCTTTCTCTCTCTCTCTTTAAAATAAAATAAAATAAAAATTAAGATTCAACAGCCTATCCTACTTGTACTCCAGAAAGGTTCTATTTTGCAAGCCATATCTGTAGACAGATTTCAGCTGATAACTATGTAAAAGATAAAAACAAGAGTGAAATTTTCTCTGTTCTTTCAGACACGCATCCTCCTCTTCTCCCCACCCCCAATCAGCTGGGAAACATTCCCAGATTCTTCTCAAGCTTGGTTCGGAAGTAAAGCTCAGCCTCAATAAACATGTAGCCCAGGAAATGCTTTGGATCATAGACCACTTAGAAGACTTAATCTGTCCTCCCCCAAGAGACCCCTTTTCAAACTCCATTTGATAGGAGGGCAGGCAGTTTTATATTTTCACTCAAACCTCCTGGAACATTGCTGAAAGAGAAAATCATAGCAGTCTGGCAACTCTACAAATGGTGGAGGGAAGTGCCACACCCAAGGACACTCTCCTCAGACTTCAGGGCAAACTATTGTCCCAGTGGGCTCCCCATAGCACTTACTCCCTGTGGCAGTCAGGGAGCTGGGAGGGGGACAGCCTCCACCAAGTGCCACTGGCCATGCTTCAGACAGGGTACCACCTCAGTATCTGCTTGATGCTGTCAGGACACAAAGAAATAGCTACAGTGACTCGCTTTTTTAGTATTTTTGAAATGTTCATGTCCTTAGCCCTGTACTAACAAAAAGATAGACTCAATCAAACAGATCTCAACCGTGTTTCTTTTTACATAATTCTATTTTCACATCATTCCCCTTGTGTATTTTGGACAACTACTGGTGTTACAGTTGGGTACTGTTCAAAATGTCTCCCAACAGTCATCTACGCTAGCAAATTCTCTCCTAAACTTGGTTCACAAGTTCAAATGCTGGATTAGGTGGAACCACAAAATGCTCTACCTCAAAGTAACAACCAGCTTTATGACACTATTAAATAAAATATAAAATTCTTACAGAGAGAAGGTAGTGAGGAGGCCTAAGGACCAAACCAAATAGAAAAATATCACAGGTGGGGCATCTGGGTGGCTCAGTTGGTGAAACATCTGCCTATGGCTCAGGTCATGATCCTGAGGTCATCCTGAGATCGAGCCCCACATTGGGTCCCTGCTGAGGTGGGATCCTGCTTTTCCCTCTCCCTCTGCCTCTCTCCCTGCCTGTGTATGCATTCTCTTTCTCTTTCTCTCTCTCTTTCTCTTTCTCTCTCTCTCTCTCCCTCTGTCAAATAAATAAATAAAATCTTTAAAAAAAAATTCAAACTTTTAGAAGTCACCAAAACTTTACAGTTGATCCCTGAACAACAGGGAGCTTGAGGGTTTAGGGGTACTAACCGCTCCATCCCTGTGCAGTAGAAGATCTGTGTATAACTTCTGACTCCCCCCAAAACATAACTACTAATAGCCTACTATTGACTGGAAGTCTTACTGGTAACATAAACAGTCAATTAACACATATTCTATATAGGTATTATATACTATATTCTTGCAATAAAGTAAGCTAGAGAAAAATTAAGAAAATCCTAAGGAAGAGAAAATACATCTACGGTACTGTATTGTATTTATAAAAAAAAAAAAAATCTGTAAGTGGACCCGTGCAGTTCAAACTCATGTTGTTCAAGGGTCAACTGTACTTATTTTTTAGTGGAACTGTAATTATAGAGTAACGTTCCAGTGATCTATACATGATACATAATAAGACACAGTTTATTCTGATTTTTAGTAAATAATCAACAGGAATTGATTTTAGGCCAAGTCAGAAATGGCAATAAAAAATAAATACTGGGGCTCCTGGGTGGCTCAGTAGTTGAGTGTCTACCTTTGGCTCAGATTATGATGTCATAACCTAGGTTCCTAGGATGGAGTCTCATATCTGGCTCCCCACAGGGAGCCTGCTTCTCCCTCTGCCTATGTCTCTGCTTCTCTCTGTCTCTCATGAATAAATAAATAAAACCTTAAAAAAAATGGGATCCCTGGGTGGCGCAGCGGTTTGGCGCCTGCCTTTGGCCCGGGGTGCGATCCTGGAGACCCGGGATCGAATCCCACATCGGGCTCCCGGTGCATGGAGCCTGCTTCTCCCTCTGCCTGTGTCTCTGCCTCTCTCTCTCTCTCTGTGACTATCATAAATAAATTAAAAAAATTAAAAAATTTAAAAAAAATAAAATAAAAAAATAAAACCTTAAAAAAAAGAGAGAGAAAGAGAGAGAGAGAGAATATTCACTTTCCTTTTTATATTGTCACTTATCTTTGTCACAATAATGCTACTGTTTACCCTCACCACCTCCCCCACCATAAACAACCTTCAAAGTGATCACTTTCTGGGAAGGCCGAATGAAAAAGAGATATCCTAACTGAATGATGTTTACCAGTGATTTTTTAATTTGGAGACAAAAAAGAACTAGATTCAGAAGTAGTATTTACACCAACTTGTAAAGTCAGAAGCCAAGTAACTTCCAAAGTGGTTAACTTTAATCCACTTATAAGATACTCAATGAAGCAAGGTAGACCCTACCATATGCTGGGCAACAGCCAGGTGCTGAATTACTTCATTTACTTCTTGCAACAGCCTTATGAGGTAGGTATTGTCTGAGGCTTAAAATTGAAATGCATGATTTGCCCAAGGACTCTGGTATGCGGTGGAACTGGGTGGACAGACTCCACAATCTCTAAAATGGGGACAAGAATGATGCCTGCTTCGTAAGTTTACTGAGAGGATAACTAACTCCTGAAACATGCGTAGCACACTGCCTGACTGCCTGATGAGTAGTAAAAGCCCAAGAATTGATAGATATCTTCATTATTATTGCCTAAAGTGACCCCAATCCTGAGCAGCAAAGCTGGACAGGAAATTGAGGTCAAGGGTATCCTAAAACCCACAGTCAACCATGAAATTCACCTTAGAATTCTCAAGTAGTTTGTATACCTGACCTAGTTTCCATAAAAAGAGCTAAAGGGCAGAAGGGGTACTCCAAAGAGTAACATTTCAACGCTAAAGCTGAAAGCTAGCATTTGGCAGACTCTCATTCTAGAATCTCTTTGGAGAGATTCCAAATGGGGTGTGAAGGTTGTACGGGCCCAGCATCCGTGATCCAGGACAAGAGCTAGCTAAGGGAAGGGAAAGGGGACTGGATCTTCCACGGGATCTGCCTCCCCAACTCGAGTAATTCCCTCCTGTGCACTTTACGTTTGACCTACTTTGCCCACAAAGAGATTTTAAACAGTACCTGACTGTCCACGGAAGCAGTCCCGGTGTCCAAAAAAGGAAATCACTACACAAACACCAACTTATCATCCATACTGGAGGAGCCACAGCTGGGCTCCAATTAGAACCTCTAAGAAGGTCTGAAGAAAGCATCTTACAATAAAGCAGCAAGAGACTAAAGCGAGTCCATCAGAGGGAAGGGCTTTTTTTTTTTTCCCGAAAGCCCACTGCGTTCCATCAGGATGTCCAACATCATTTAGTACTTATATCACTTAACTTGCTTTACAGATGCTTCTTATCCCTTCTAATTGGAAGGGTTTTTCAAGGACCAAATAGGGAATCTGATGTTAACTTGGTAACAACGCACAGACTGGGTAAATAACAAGTATTTTCCTTCATCTGCTCTCTGTCCCCTTCCTGATGTCCAGTATTTACTTGCCAGGCAACCTAGCACTTAGTAGTCATTCAATAAATTTTTGTTTAAAGAAACTCTGTAGCCCTAAACTCGGCCCCAACAAAGGATTCCTTGTTTTGCCCCTAGAAAGAGGATCATCCGGCATTTGCATAAACACAGTCACACACAACACTTATGACTTTGTGAAGGGGCTGAATTTACTTCCTACTTAGTTTGTTCTGTTACCAAGTTCCCCTCGAATAACAGCCACGCACAGTAGGCATCACAACTGACCTCCTCAAAGCACTTACCCTTCCTACCCTTTTTCTAGCACTTTCCACAGCTAGCAAATGGCAAAACTAGAACTGGCACACAGGCCTCCAGCGTGGCTGGCTCCTAGCCACTACACTATTCCATTCACTGGTGCTGCCCTCTGGGTATGGAAGAGCCCCTTGTACGCTGCAGGCCTCTAAAATCAGAATTTATCATCTCACTTCCTGATGGAATCTCTCTACTGCTATCCAGGCCCCTGAGCTTGTCACTGAAGCCTGTGTCCTCTGTTTCCTCTGTCTGGTCACACTCTTGCCCCATTCTGTCTTTCCACGTGCTATTATCCCATGGTCCCTCTCTCCATGCAGATCTTTCCAGAGCTACTTCAAATTCGACCTCCCCAGCACCTCAACCTCTGTGGCCCACAAGGAGCTCTCTTTTCATTCTGGCATTAAAAAAAAAAAAAAAATTTTTTTTTTTAATGCTTAACTGTTTCTAGTGACTGTCTCACTCCCTACTGTACTGTTAAGTTCCTGGCAGAGACTATTTTTATAACATTCCTCTCATCTTTAACACTCTTAAGTATTGTGCTCAATCCTGAGTAATGCAGTGTATTGGCTTTGGTGCTCATCCTCCTTTAGAAATAATCTGACTAGAAAATTAATATCAAATGCAAATGCAAAAATTATTAACTATAATGTTAAAGAATGAAGCCTCACTAAAATAATAAAGTGCTTATTTCTCCTTTATATTTTTCAACAGAAAAGTATTCCTTTTTTAACAAATAGATATGCTACCTTTGTTTAGTAACACACTGGGGGACAATGTGCTTCTCTGGTATTTATTTAAATGATTATTCTTTAACAAGATGCCCTTTTGTCCTTAAACTAAACTATCAGATCATCTGATATGCATTTCACAACTGTTAAAAAGAAATACACAACATCAATTGGGAAAGGTTGAGATGATTCAGAAACAAATTAACATAACAGGTTTGTTCCCTGCTATCACTTTATATCCACCGTAGGCTGGGTACTCCTTGAGAGAATGGAGGGGGTGGTGTGTGGGCCAGGGCAGAAAGGGACTCTCTGCTCCACATAATCATTTAGGGACCCAGGCTTATAAACGCTCCATCATATGCCACACGGTTCCCAGTGCTCCATGGAGGAGCTGGAGGCTCTTAACTGCCTCAGCCCCACTGTGGGACAAATCACTTCTCACAATTCATTAGCCAGAACTAGACATGTGGTCCCACCTAACTACAAGGCTTCTGAAGAGCAGAGAGGTTTCAGCTACAGAGGCAGCTATGGGTGAATGAAAATCGACCAATCCCTGATCTATACTATGTGGAAAAGCATGATGCATAACAGTGCACAGCATATCCTATCATCTGTGTTAGAGAGGGTGGGGGGAGAAAAGGAATGAAACAGAGAAACTTTGGAAGAATACAAGAGAAACTAGTAATGCCATGATAATAATAGTTACTTCTCTAGAGGCAAGCCAGTTGACAAGGGACAGGAAGGATAGGAGACTTATTTTAATGAACACCCTTTTATATCATATGCATACATCATCTATCTAAAAACTCTTGCTGAAATTTTTAGGCTGTGATGTATACACTTCAAATTAATGAGCTGGGGTTTTTTTCAGAATCAAGTCCCATCTAATATAAGAAACACCAAATCCTTGACTCATATCGCTTGAAATTAAACCCCTGGAGTAACACTGACATCATCATAGCCTTTTGTAAAGCCTCCCTGAGAGATCTTGACTGGCTCCTGTCTATTCTAAACATAAACATTGCTACGGTGCAGGCGATAAGAAAACTGCTTCTGTTGATAAACTGAAATAATTTTCCTGGTATTTCAATTTAGGTACCACTTCCTAAAGTAAAACTCCTTTTCTGAAATTAAAACACACACACACACACACACACACACATTTTCTGCTGTTAGGCTGAACCCTCTACGAAATATAGCAACCAAGGCTGGGTTTCTAAAAAGAAAACAGCACTGCTATCTCAGAATGCACTAAAACAGGGAAATGCATGGAGACAATCTTTTCCAAAACCCTAATCAACACCCTCAAGTACTATTTAAATATTTCATGTCCCAGATGTACCAGGGGACAGCCTCTGGGGCTTATGACAAGGTAACCCTAACGGCACATCTGCTCCTCTCTTGCAGCTGGCTTAAACAAAAGTGGAATCCCGCTGGCATTCAGCTGATGAAGTAAGCTATAAATAATGCAATAAGAAAACAGGTAGGTCAAGTCTCCAAAAAGACTTCCGTCATTCATTTCAATCAATATCAAAAATAGGTCTAAGAAATGAGCCAAAACAGGGTTATGCTACTCCCGTCACAACATCCGACATATCAGGCTCTGGGAGAAACAGAACGCTATCAAGGCTATATGCTATCCTTATAGATTTTACCCTAAATTCCAGCTTAGCATATCACATGGCAACTTTTTACTGCACCAAGTTAGTACCTAAATAGCCTGTGACTATAGCTCCAGTTCTACAATATACTTCCACATTTAAATTTTAGTGGAAAATCAAATAGCATACATTGCTTTCAAATATCAATATTATGCCTTCTAAACTGAATGTATGGGACTCCTGGGTGGCTCAGCAGTTCAGCGTCTGCCTTTGGCTCAGAGCATGATCCCTGGGTCCGGACTCGAGTCCCGCATCGGGCTCCCTGCATGGAGCCTGCTTCTCCTTCTGCCTGTGTCTCTGCCTCTCTCTCTCTTTGTGTGTGTGTGTGTGTGTGTGTGTGTGTGTGTGTGTGTGTGTCTCATGAATAAATAAATAAAATCATCTTAAAAAATAAAAATAAATAAATTGAATGTGTTTGCATATATCAAAGGTGTTTCTCTAAGCAGGCTTTCTGCCAACAACCTAGGTGTTCTAAAAAGTTCTGGGTGCTATCATTTCATCAACTTTCACTCGGAATAGCTTTCTCTAACTGACTATTAATGATCTCCAAAAATGCGTCTCAATTCTTTTTCTAAATTGCTGAAGAAAAGCAAATTATCAAAGTTCCCAAGCCCATCATGGGTCTTGTACAATCCATTATTAAACCTACAGAATGAATTAGCAATTATGAAATTGCCAATATTGCAATACATGAGACCAACACCAAAGTAAGTTTAGAACAAAAAAAGAAAAGATACTTCAGGTCCCACTGCATTATGTTTAAACCGAAGACAGATGGCATTAATTTGTGGGTATGCAAACAATTTCCAGGACTTGCAAGTCAGAGGCAGCCATAATATCCTATATCATCGATTCTAAGACATTTTTTTCTGATTTTAACATCTCTGAAACCTTCATATGAATCACGTTGTAGAATTACTGGTGTTTCTTTTCTTGTGGTACATAAAACAATGTTGTGACTTTCAGTCAGAGTCATCTTCCATTCACTGAAATATGACAATGTTAATATCGGCTAACATATACTGAACATTTACTATGGACAAGATACCGCATGTGGATTATTTCTTTTAATACCCACAAACTCTCAAGTGACTCCAACTATTTCCCACCCCCTTTTATTTTAAGCTGAGAAAACTATGAGTGACTAAGGTCACTCATCTAAAGGCACAGGCTGGCTCCAGCCCAGCTCATAACCACCCAACCTGGCTGACTCCAGAGGAAAAGGACTTGGAGGGCTGGGAGAGCCAACCTGTCTCCTCGGAACATGGGTTCAAAGCTCTGCCAACCATCTTATAAGCCCCTCTCGCTGTTTTTTAGAAAAACAGCAGTTCTAAGTATCAAGAATGGGTATTAATTCAAAGCTTTCACTATAAAGGGTTGGTAATCACTAATCTTATTTTTAAAAATATACACTTGCAAAAAAAATTATATATTTGCATAAAAACCATTTTTTTTCTTTCTGTTCATCCTGAATTCAATTTATAAACAATTAACATGTACTTTTCCCCTCTCAAAAATATCCTATCATCTCTAGAGAGACAATACAAGAATTTCCAGAATCTGTATCTGAATTTTGTTTAAATCTTAGTATTGAAATCATCCCAAATAAAACAACAGTACACAACAATCAAGAAACAAATCAACAATGACATTTATTGGGGTTAAGTTTACATATAAAGCTACCATTCCTAACTCTCAGGAAAAATATTTGGCATCTCTACAAAAATACATCTTTTGCTTTGCACTACTACAAAGAAGGCATACTTCTTTTTCCTAAGTTCATTAAATGGTAGCTTTATCATCCTCAAACTCAGCATACACAAAGCTAGCATTACAAATTTTTTTAATGGTATTATCTAGTTATTCATTGGTTGCCTTCCTAGCAACCATTTCTGTCCCCTGAAAAGGACCCAGTTCTATATGTTGGTTGGGACTAACACCATTACTAGATTCCAAGAAAGACCCGAACTGTCCAACCAGCACATCCCATCATTCTTGCCAAGACGGTTGGTTCGAGATGGACACATGACCCAAATCAGACCAACCCAACAACAGGATTCAACTCCAGGATTTCTACTCCAGCAATGAGCTGTTGGGAAAGTGGACTTGCAACATTTCTGCTGGTTAAAGCTAGAAGTAAACAGTCATGGGAGTTCTTTGTAAGAGCCAATCTTTTGATCACAGGGGAAGGAGATAGCCAAGAATGGCTCAGAGGTCACAGCACTGAGAATCAAAGAGAAACTAGGTCTTTGTCATGCTATTAACTACTTTTGGACTTTTCAGTTAATTTACTGAATAAAATGCTTCCCATTGAACCAATTTAAACTAGGTTTTCTGCTACTTACATCTGAAAGCATTCTGTTGTTGTTGTTTTTTTTTAACTAAAAAAAAAAAAAAATCTGCATCATGACGTAAAGTATTGTAAATACAAGCCAGTAGTAAAAATGGGCTGAAGAAAGGAAGCAGGGTAAAATTCAATGAACACCTTACCTGATGGATGCTGTCACTTACTAAAATGGGGCAGAGTAGGATCAGAGCACCTTGGGGAATGACCTAGGGGAGGTTGAGGGAGGAGGTGTGGATAAAATCATGAGTTATCCAGAGGCAACCAATATGCTATTCCTATATGAGAAAATGTAATGAAGCCATGAAGACTATGTATTTCCCATTCTAAACTCTTTCAAATAGAAGTCTTCAGTTTGGTTTCCTTTTTTTTTTTTTTTAAGATTTTTTAAATTTATTTATGGGAGAGAGGCAAAGACACAGGCAGAGGGAGAAGCGGCGCCCCCCACCCCACTTCTGCAAGGAGCCTGATGCAGGACTCGATCCCAGATCCCGGGAACATGCCCTGAGCCGAAGGCAGATGCCCAACCACTAAGCGACCCAGGCGTCCCCAGTCTGGTTTCCTGATCTCCCTCATGGTTGCACACAATTAAACTTGTCATCGGCCTTCCCTAAATCATCAAACCATGAGAAGCTTCACATACCCTGACAAAGACAACTTGGCTATCCTCCCAAAAGCTCCTGGAGATGAAGCCAGAGGCAGAGAACACAGAAGCAGAGGGGGAAGGAGCTGCACAAGCTAGGAGAAAGGGCAATGTTAGCAAATCTCTGCCAGCTCCCCTTTTAGAATAAGCCAGCATGAGGACTTCTATAATGAATCCTTTAGCATCTTGGGTAAAGGAAGACTGGGGAGAGGAAGGCTTCTGGGGAGGAGGGAATCAAGAAGACTGGGACACATTCAGTTTCAGGTATCTATGAGGTAGGTTTGGGAAGAGGAATGCCACCTTTTCAACCTTGCACAACAGAGAAGGACAAATAGGTTACCTTACCAAAAAAAAATTCTGTAAGTGTAGATTCTCCTCACTAAAGCTCAAGAAAAGCTAAATCAATGTCCCATTAGGATAGGCTGGCCGCCTCCTACACAAGACTATTGATTATTATAAAGATAGAAATTCATTATAGTTGGATTAAGTATGCTTCCGAGTATTTCTGTAACTGTACATGGTATGATTATCCATGTAGGACAAGAAAAACTATCCTTTTCCATCCTGTAAAATGTGTTTTCAAAGAGTAAAACAAATTGCATGCTATTTTTTTTAACCTAGGAATAAAATCACATACAAAACAAAACACACAGGGGATCCCTGGGTGGCTCAGCGGTTTGGCGCCTGCCTTTGGCCCAGGGCGTGATCCTGGAGTCCCGGGATCGAGTGCCGAGTCGGGTTCCTGACATGGAGCCTGTTTCTCCCTCCTCCTGTGTCTCTGCCTCTCTCTCTCTCTCTCTCTCTATCATAATAAATCTTTAAACACACACACACACACACACACACACACACACACACACAACCCTCCTGGAGCTTGGTTTGATGACTTGCCTCCAGTGAGGAAACAGAACTCTTTGGAAACAATGAAACACAGAGAGAAGGCATTACTATTACTGTCATGTGTAAGCAGGCATCAAGCAATCCTTAAATCCAAAATTTGTAGGTAATATATGTAGAAATGCAATTTATTAAAACTTAGAATTTTTATCCCAAAGATCTAGAAGAACAAAAAGGCAATAAATTACAGGTGGTTACAACTTTTTCTACTTTTATACAGTCAGATATTTCTTTTTTAGGCACGGCTAAAATTAATAAACAAGCCCTCAAAAAAAAGTTTAAAACAAACATACTGATTATATAAATACTCTGGGAAAAGACCAAGTAAGTTATTGTTACTGGCTAATGCAAGTTAGCATTTTTACCCCCAATTTACGGATAATTTTATTTTCTAAAATTAGGTTAGAGATAACCCCAAATGACATTCCAAATAAAAGATATAAACCAGCACTATTATTTACCCCAGTTTTTCAGAGGACTCACTATAGAAAGTAGGTTTCAGGAGGACCTGCTTTCTGAATCTGAAAAGAACCATTTGGGCTTACTTAGTATTTTGCTGGAACAATGGAGGGGGGTGCCCAGAAGGTGTTTAAATATCAGAATAAAACATATTTCTGGGTGTTTAAGTATCAGAATAAAACATACTCTCTGGGAAAGTAAGTTTGTTGAGATCTGCAAAGGAGACAGAGTATTTTCTTACTCTCCAGAGCCCAGGAATCTTCCTGTGAAGAAATACACATAAACATGGATACATGTCTTTAGAGACCATTTCAGCCTTTTAAAATATATGTGGCACAATTATTTTGAATTTTCAGAACACCTACATTTGAAGACAATTACTATTAGTGATTAATGTACTTGTTGCTCTAGGAAATGCTTAAGAGCTGTAGACTGCTCTTTGTTTTAACATTTCTAATTGTTGAAAGCAATTTATTCTCAAGGAGGAAGAGGGGGAGAGATCAAACAGTACAAAGGGGAGGGGCACCTGGCTCAGTGGTTGAGCATCTGCCTTTGACTCAGGTCATGATCCTTGGGGTCCTGGGATCGACTCCTGCATCATGGTGCCCACAGAGAGTCTGCTTCTCCCTCTACCTATGTCTCTGTCTCTCTCTGTGTGTCTCTCATGAATAAATAAATAAAATCTTAAAAAAAGAAAAGAAAACAGTACAAAGGGGAATACTGGGAATACTGTGAAAAGTCCCTCTCACGTGGATTCTCAGGCCCTGGTTCTCCTTCCTAGAGAAAAAATCACAATAAGTATTCTCAGAAGTGTCCTTGTAGCAATATTCTATACAAATAGATCTATATCAGGGCGCCTGGGTAGCCCAGTCAGTTAAGTCTTTGCCTTGAGCTCAGGTCATGATCCCAGGGTCCTGGGATTGAGTCCCACATCGGGCTCCCTGCTCAGCAGGCCATCTGCTTCTCCCTCTCCCCCTTCCCCCTTGCTCATGTTCTCTCTCTCAAATAAATAAATAAATAAATAAATAAATAAATAAATAATAAATAAATAAATTTCTTTTAAAAACATAGATCTGTATCAATTTCCCCTTTTATTTTTTTATTGCTCATATAGTATGTACAACATTCACTCTTTAGAGTCTTTTTCCCCACTCAACAATATATCTTAGAAAATATGTTCCATATCAGAATATAAAGCACTATCTCATTCCATTAAACAGCTACACATTCCTGGGGATATAATGTAATTTATTTAGCGAGTACTCTATTGATGCGCATTCAGATTGTTTTCAGCCTTTCATCAATCACCTCAAACAATGCGGCAATAATTTTGCATAGAAGACTTTTTTTTAAGTTATTATTCATTTTTAAGTAATCTCTCCACCCAATGTGGGTGGGGCTCGAACTCATGACCCCAAGATCAAAAGTCTCAAGCTCTCCAAACTGAGCCACCCAGGCACTGCCTGCATACACTTTAAACGTGTGAATGTATCTGTAAGAAAAATTCCTAGAGGCAAAATTGTTTGATCAAGGGGTATATACATTTATTATCTGATAGTAACAAACTCCCCTCCTTACTCTATTGTGCCAATTTGCATTTCACAGCCAACAGTGTGGAAGAGTTTCTGCTTTTCCACACCTTTGTCATCCCTAACATATCTTCAAACTCTTCGGTCTCTGCCAATCTGCTAACTGAAAAATGGTTTCACTCCTAGTTTTAACTGGTGTTTTGTTTGGTATGTAGGGCTGGGTATCTTTTTGCCTGTTTGAAACCCATTTTCTTTCTTTTTTGTGAATTGTCTATATTCTTTGCAAACAGGTTATTGGCCTTTTCCTAATTGAATTCTGAAAGCTCTTTATATACTAAGGAAGCTAGACTTTTATTTTCATATAGATTGCAAATTGTTTTACCTAGTTTGTCTTCACATATTAATTTTTACCCATTTTCTTTTTCCATGGAGAAATTTCCTATCCAACTACTTAAGTTTTTTTTAATTGTTTATTGGCTGATTCTTTTGGATTTCTAAAGCTATAAATCATATCACTTGCAAATAACAGAAATTTTGCTTTCCTATGTCTTCTTCTAGTCAATGAACAATTTTGACAGTGCATATCCCTGTATTGTTCCTGATTTTAATGGGAGTGCTTCCAAGGATTCACAGTTACAGATGATGCTGGCTTTGGCTTTAACGCTGTTTCTCTAAGGAACTTTCTGAATACACGGAGAATTCAACAGTTTGTTCTTGAGTATATTTCTCATGTTTATCAATAGGTTTTATAGATTTTCTTCAGTGTCAAAGTATACCATTAGCTTTAGCATTTTACATAATTATCTAGGAATAAGAATTAACAGGAACTTATGACTCTGTGTTTACACCATGCTACTCTATAAATAATTCATAACTAGTCATCATAATATTTAATCCACATCTAGTCCCTGTGTGACATGAAAAGGCAGGTATCTTGCATCACAGACAGACAAACTGGATCTCTAAAAGATAGTATTTCTAAGCACCCCCTTCCCCCATAGTGGCACTTTTGGGAGCTAAAAATCAGATTCAGACCTTTGGACTCCCATCCCAGTGTTTAAGCCCTAAGAAAGCACCACCGGCCTCTGGAGAATTTAGTGAATATCCAACATACAAAGAAAAAAATAGGCTGCTCTCTACAACCCGCAGCTTAGCAACATCCTCTTCCAGACTCCTGAAAGCAACCTCCAAGTTGGACTCAGGAGCTTAAAACATCTGAAATGCATCACCCAGCAGCCAGCATAATAGGTTCATGCTCAGTGATACACAATGTTGCCGACATTCCTCAGCCAATTAGAATTCCTTTCAGCTGCGATGGAGGTGAACACAGCTGGAATTAGGTGGGGCGCTTCGCCAGATGCACTGATTGTACATTATTTATGCCTTGTTTTAAAACAATAAAAGGGTTTTTTTTTCTTTAAGCCAGAAGTATGGAAACAACATTGCATGCACTTAGTTTAAATACCCAAATGGATTAAATTGCATCTGTAGACACAACAGTAATTCTAACATTTTAAAAAGAAGATACGCCTGATCCACATGGCTAGGTGCTTTTGTTTTTCAACAGAGCTTTCCAGCTCCTCTCTAAGTAGCACGCTTAGGGATTGTGGTCAGCTAGGATGAGCATGCAGTGGAAGACAAGCCAATATGAATTAGGGGCTGTCTCTCAATAAAATCACTTACAGAACAGCTAGCAAACCAGTCACTTATGAAGCTGAGGGATAGAAATAAATAAATGGCCACACAGTTTTAATTCTCTACTTGTTTAAAAATAGTTAACCTCTAAAATGGTTCTGAAATTACAAAAATTTGATCCAAATAAGAATTCTAAAAGTTAGGGTTTCTCAACCAGAAAATCTGAGGCTTGCCAAGATACTAAATTATTTCATCTATTTCAGAAGGTTCTTAAACTTCCCTTTTGCTCTTGGCACTCAATAAAATGCACAATTCAGCTATTTTAACTTTTAACCAGTGCCCACAAACATGTTACAAAACAGCCAGTCTAGTTAAGTGGATCACTGAGCTGATGTTGAAATATTATGGGTCAGTCTTTCTTTTTTCTTATTCATGAGGAAAGACTTCTTCCCAAGTGACTCAGCCCCCAGAACCTCCCCTTACCCCCAGCTTTCCACATTAGGACCCAACAACGTGACCAAACAGAGAAAATGAAAATTTGTAAAAGAGAAGGAAAAATTCAAAGTTCAGGTACCACTTTCACGGTCACAAAAACAGGAGTTCTGACCTCAAATAGTTAGACTTGAAGGCAAAAAACTCTAGTTGGATTTCATTACAACTGCTATAAAAATACAGATAGAAATAAAGTGTATGAAATATTTCGTTGCCCAGGTCAGTCAGGTGGGGCAAGAAGCTTTAAAAAAAAAAATGGATTTGAAAAAAAAAAATGGATTTGAGGGACACCTGGGTGGCTCAGCAGTTGAACATCTGCCTTGGAATTAGGCCGTGATCCCCAAATCCTGGGATCGAGTCCCACATCGGGCTCCCTCTGAGGAGTCTGCTTCTCTCTTTGCCTGTGTCTCTGCCTCTCTCTCTCTCTCTCTCTCTCTTTCTCTTTCTCTATGTGTGTCTCTCATGAATAAATAAATAAAATATTTTTTAAAAAATGGATTTGAGAAAAAAAGGTTTCTCTTAAGACAACCCAAACGTGATCAAACCACAAAATCGGTTTGATTTTATATAAACCTATATTTGAAAGAATGTGATTTAGAGTAAAATTGAAGTTTTGCCATCCATCCCACACCCTTAGCTAACTCAGCTCAAAGAAGTGCCTTGACCGTACCTTCCTAAACTTGAGGCTGACCCTGAAGAAAATGTTCTACAAACTCAGAAGCAGCTCATGGCTAAACACCAATGACATATTCCACCTTATCCTGGTTACGGTTGTTAAAACCAAAAGTTCTGCCTGCCTTACATAAGCGAGAGTTTCCTGTGGGCATGATTGGACAAAGGCAACACTCTTAACAGCTTGCTTAACCTTTAAGAGAAACCGATCTATTCCAAATCAATTAGGCCACCCATTATTGATGAATTAGTTATTAAGTTATTAATACAACTATTTCTCTCCAAGTTGCATCAGCTGGATGCCAAAGCCCAAGTCTGCCTTACTTCCCATGTGCTACAACTTTAAAAATAGCCTCCATTTCCACAGGCTATCAAGGAAGGTCTCTTCCCCCTCCTTGACTTGGAATTAGAATTTTTCTCTCTTCATAACACACAGGCACACTCCAAAAGACATAAAAACACAAGGAGATCTGAAAGTATTGCAAGGCATAAAAACACAAAAAAAGTTTAGGCATTTGCTATTTCAACTAACTAGTTAACACTGAGAATAACATTTAATTTGCTTGAAGAGCACCATGGAACCCTTAGGGTTCAAAATTCCATTCTTTACAACAAACTGGCCTAAATGACATATCTGGGATTCATTTGCATACCACATAAGAACAAAGTTTTTGCAAACCCGGCTTGAATTTAAAATAAAAATGTTTCCAAAGTGTTTGATTTGCCAGTGAACTCTAAATGTCTGCAAGATAATGTTCTTTAAGATAACTTGATTTTGCACGAATTATACCCCAAATCTAACTGGACCTGTTTAAAAACTATTTTCCTGTTAAAATACCACAAAGACATCCATTAAAGTTAAGTTCTTTGAATTATAAAGACTCAAATATCCTTTTACTGCAGAGGCCAGGCCTCCAAAGCAGCTCCACATACCACCCAATCATTTCCAAAAACCGAAAGGGTTCCAAAGAGAAAAAGCTATAGCATAATCAACACCACAAAATTAAGGCTTCGCATAAATCAAACACAAGTGCTGTGTTTTAACAGAAATCCCTGAATATCAGCATTGAGACTTAATAACAGAAAGCATTAGTACCCAGCATAATGTGGAATAAGTAGGTACCCAAAATGAGAAAGAGAATCAAAGGTTGTTACAATAAAGTTGAAATCTCATCTTATATGAAGAAACGGAGACCCAGCAAGGTTACCTAATTTGTTCCATATTATGCAGTTTACGGGAGATTTGCCCAAAATCACGTCTCTTAATTTTAAATCCAATGCTCTCCTCACCACCAAATACAACTGTGGACCTCAAATTTTAAAGGCTGTTTTATACTCCAGTGTCTTCAGATGTTGCCTGGAATTATACTCTGTGTGATACTACTTACTGGTTAGAATGCCCCTTGTTTTTAAAAAAAATTTTTTTTTCAAGTATCACGCATAGAAATAAACTCTAAAACTTGTAACAAAAGTATACAACTTTTGAAAGATGGCTACCCAATATGCCAGAAAAGAAGAGATTTTCAAACTGCCCTGGACAACCTTAAAAATGATGCCAAAACCTACTCTACACCAAAACATCTGAGGTTCCAGCACCTCAACATAAATTAACATTCAACAGACAACAGACATGGATCTGCCATCACCACTAAAAATCCTGTTGCAGGGATGATCACACTCACATCATCCCAATCACTAACACCAACAGGGTTGAAGGGAAAGGGAGCTTTGGAAATAACACTCATCACTTGATCCTTCAGTATCAAATGCCATCCAAAACTCTTCAAAGCATTTCTGTATCTTTGGCATGTAAATTTCTGAATCCAAAAATAATTTGGGAGGACAAACCCAAGCCCTCCCTTTCGCAAGGGAAAGGCTCAGACCTGCCAACTTGGTTTGATAAATAAATGTATATATGATACAAACATTGTAATGAGAACCTATTCCTTCTGAAACATTAATCACATTTCTACCAAAACTCATGAAATCAGTTATTTCTGCTTTTAACAAGAAAAATGAAACCAATCTGATGTCAATTACAGATTACACTGTAAATTAGAATCCAATTAAAGTTGTCAGTAATTAAAGTTTTACAAGCATTACAAAGTCAAAAACATGGCTTTCATGTAACCATAAAAATAACAATGCTTTATACTGTATCTACATAGTGAGAAGCATTTCCTCCTGGCCCTGGAACAGAGTATGTTCCTCCAGAAGCAAAGATCCCTGGGACAGATCACACAACCAGGGTCTGGTTGGGTCCAAATCATTACCTGGCCGCCTTATCTTGTAACCTAATCTGACACCTTTCTACAAAAAAAAAAAAAAATTACAACCCTTTTCTTGAGAAAAATGTGAGTCACGCAACAACTCCGTACTTTCAAAGGAAACTTTCGTTTGAAAACGATCGCCCATTGTTATTTTCATGGATTTTACCGAAATTAGGGCTACGCATCTGCCACAAAGTGTCCAAAACTCTCATTTGCTCTCTGAAAGCATCCGACCGAACTCTCTGACTCTGGGGTCCTCACCAGACTGGCCATCGAACAGAAAAATCCAAGGGAAAGCCCCCCGACAGGAACTAGCCTGAACTCTGTATTTCCCTTCCAGGGCTGGAAATACTCGAGTCCGGAAAGTCCCCTGGCAGACGCGTGTCTGCAGCCCTACGATCCGGCCTAAGGTGTGAATCTGAACCGGGAGGCGAGGCCGCAGCTCCGCGGCCCCGAGGGCCGGGGAAGGGGCCGCCGGCGAGGGGCGCATCCACCCGCGGCCGAACCACCGCGTCGCCGGCCGCAGCCGAGCTTCGCGCTCACCCTGGAAGGTGGCACTACAGAGCCTCCGAGGAGACGCGGGCATTTCATTGAGGACTCGGTGAGAGTGAATCGAGGAGCCGGCGTTCGTGCAGCTGCCACAGCCTCCAGTGGGGGGCGGGGGACCCTCAGCCCCACTCAGGGCTCTAGGATGGGGGGGCAGTGCTGGGAAAGTGCAGTGGGGGAAGTGCCGGGGCAGCACGGCAGGCAGCCGACAGTGGCCTGGCCCGAGGCACAGAGGAAGTGGGCCAGACTCAAGAGGTCTGGAGCAGCGGCGAAGTGAAGAGAACAGGACCGGGACACGCTACACCACAGGACTGAGGAATTCGAGGCTGAAGGAAAGGGTGGAGGCGGCGAGACCCAGCGAGGGGGCGGGGCTGCGAGATAAGCAGGGGCGGGGCCTAGGGGGAAAGGGAGCGAGCCCCGCAGAAGGAGAATAAAGGGGCGGGGCCGGGAGGGAAGAGCCGGACGGGGGGTAGGTGGGGGCGGGGGGAGTAAGACCGGGAGGGTAGGGGGGCGAAGCGCCGGGTACCGCGGAGAAGAAGCCACCGAGCCGAAGAGGATGGGGAGGTGGGGAGAAGCGAGGGGCGGGGCCGAGAGCGAGGGGCGGGGCCGGGAGGGAGAGCGAGGAGGCAGGTGAGGGGAGAGCGGGGAAAGTGAGGGGGGGAAGGAGGCTGAGCGGCGGGGGGCGGGGCCACGAGGGGAGCGAGAGGGGAGAGCCCGGGGCCGAGTGGGGGCCGCGAGCAGGGACGCGACGGGGCAGGTCGGGGGGGGGCAGGAGGGGAGCCGGAGGGCCGCGGTGGGGGGGGGAAGGTGGGGGGTGAGGAGCGAGGGGGCGGGGCCGGGAGCCGCGAGGGGGCGGGGCCGGGAGCGCGGAGCGAGGGGCACTCGCCGAGGGGGGTGACGAGGTCCTGGGACAACGGCCGGCGTGGGGGAGGGCCACTCCACCGGGGCGCTCTGCGGGAAATTCCGGGGCTGCTGAGGGGCCGTGCGGGGCGCCAGCGGGCGCCGGTGGGGTGTGCGGGGGGAGGCGGGTGGGCCTCCCGCCGGCCGTACCTGTCAGACGGATCTTAATGCTGGAGCCGTTCCTGCGCGTCCCGGGGTTCGACATCTCCCGCCAACGATCGGGCAGCCGCGGATCCAGCGCCGCCGCCCCCCGGCCCGGCCCGGCCCGGCCCCGCCGCCGCCGCCTCAAGGTTACGGCTCCGGGCTGGGCGCCGGGGTCCGAGCCGGGGCACAAACTCCGCGGCCCAGGCGTCCGGGCGGCGGGAGGATGGTCGAGCCGGGGGATCGGCGCTCGACCCGGCGCCCCCGACCCTCGCCCGCCCCCAGCGGAGCCCAGTCCAGAGCCGCCGCTGCCTCCGCCGCCACCGCCACCGCCACCACCACCTCCTCCTCCTCCTCCTCAGAGCCGGACGCCCGCCGCCCTCGCCGCTTCCGCCGCCGCCGCCGCCTCCCGGAGCCGCGCGCGCTCCCGCCGCCGTGCCGGCCCGGCCCTGCGCGTGCCCGCGCCGTGCGCCCCCGCGCCTGCGTGCGTGCGCGCACCCGAGAGCACGCCGGGGCGGGGCGGGGCTACGTCGCAGGCCTGGCTAGGGGCGCGCGGGGTCTGGAACCAGTGGCGGGGCCTGCCCACGTCCTCCCCCCGGGAGGCGGGCGAAGGAGCTCGGGGCCTGGGAGCGGAGCTCGCCCTGGAGGCCGGGGGAAGGCGAAGCTAGGGTGCGGGGCCCCATGTGGGCCCTCGAACCGCCACCCTCAGTCCGCCACATTGTCCAAGGGAACAGGTTTGCAGATGCGGACCGAATTGATTTTCCGGGTGTCTCTCCAGCCTCCGGGGCGCCCCCCCCCCCCCACATAGATATTGGAAGGAGGATTACGTGAACCCGTAGCCTGTTACGACACACCAAGCACCTTGCACAAATAGGTACCACTTTTTCTTTCTTTCTTTTTTTTTTTTTCTTTTTTATTTATTTATGATAGTCACAGAGAGAGAGAGGCAGAGACACAGGCGGAGGGAGAAGCAGGCTCCATGCACCGGGAGCCCGACGTGGGATTCGATCCCGGGTCTCCAGGATCGCGCCCTGGGCCAAAGGCAGGCGCCAAACCGCTGCGCCACCCAGGGATCCCTTTTTTTTTTTTTGAGTAGAGCTTTCAGAGAATGCTGTTTCAATGGAGAGACTTCTCAAAGACACAAAAGTCCCCTACGTGTGTTCTGTGCAACTAGTGCGCTCTGTTGACCCGTTACACTTGCCAGAATCGCTGGAAGTGCCATATATGGACAAGGTAAACAAGATGGGAGAGAAGGATAAAGTTGAGTAGATGTTTGTTATGATCCAATCTGCATACAATCCAAACCAACAAAGGCAGCTTTACGGCCTTGGTTTCCCCGCCTTCTGCTAACACATCCCTCCCAGGATTGCAGAGTTGAACTAAAAACTAACATTTTCCTCCCAGAGTTGCAGGGTAGAGCTAAGAGCTCATTAGGCTTTCTCCAGCAAACAAACTCCTCTCTTTGTTAACCTGTAATGGAGAGGAAATAACTGTTACTAAAGAAGAAAAGCTGGGCTTGTTTACCAAAGTTGTTTCTGACCAACTACCTAATTCTTGGAAAGCCTTTATTTGGTTTGTATCTTAAGGAGCCAAGCTCCGAGCCCTTGAGCCACCCGCTTCAGTCAGAGACTTTCCTGGGGTCACAACCTTTGAAATAGATCCCTCTAGGGCCCCTAGACATGCCTTACCCCCTTGCCCCGCCTCAGGCTGAACCCAGTGGAAGCTGAGTGTCTCTAGACTGGATTCAGAGCTGCCTTGCTGGCTCTTGAGCTTCAGTCATTCAGTCAAATCAAAAGACATGCCCTTGGGTGGCTCAGTCAGTTGGGCATCTGGCTCTTGATTTTTGGCTCCGGTCATGATCTCAGGGTTGTGAGATCGAGCCTGGTGGCAGGCTCTACACTGGGCATGGAACCTGCTTGAGATCCCTCTGCTCCTCCCCTGGTCTTTATCTCTCTCTCTCTCTCTCTCTCTCTCTCTCAAATAAATGTATCTTTAAAAAGAAAATGGTCCAGACCATTTCTGTGGCCCCTTAAAGCTCAGACTTTGAATAATTCTAGTGAAGTATCCAAGAATACAAGCTATGTTTAAGCAACAGAGCAGTAGACCCAGAATCGAGCTGTTACTCTGTAGGCAATTGTCACTAAGAGTGAGTCCCTAGGGTCCAAATAGATCCATTTAGAGTCTCTAACCCCTGCCCCCAAGTGACCGTCATTATTCTTTCAATCCGCCTAGTATCTCTTCTCTTCATTTCTGTATTCAAGAAGCTCCTTCTCTCTCAACCAGACTAAACCTCTCTCTGCTTGCCTGAGTGCTGGCCCCTGTTCTGATCCCTAGCTATTCCCAATCTAAAATCCTTCCATTTCTTAACCTCATTGTTTTCTTACCTGCCTAGATGTCTGGGTCTTTTCCTGATTGTTTCCTCAACACATGAGACAGGAGGTCACTTCTGGAGGTCACTGAAAGGCATTTTGTTTACTCATGAACAAGTCATTGCCGCTTTCCTTTAACCAAATAACACCTAACGGTGTCTTTCAACATGGCCTACCCAAGGAGGGCCTTCCTAATGGAAGCTAACGTTTTATCCATAAGCAAACTCCAGCCACCACTATGCGGCCCAGGGACAAGGAAGACTAAATAAGTCACAGCTACAGCATTTCAGAGGCTCATGGACCAGATGAAACAGACACAGAAAGTGCTGACAAGGACACAGTGATGAAAGTGTGTACTAATGGCTAGAACATAAATTACAGGACCGTTCTGCCTGGGAGGAGAAGGATGGGAAAATCACAGAAGAGTCATGGAAGACCTCAATCCAGAATGTAAACGCATTGTTCAAAGTTGTTGGACAAGGGCATTATAAGCAGAGGGAAGGGCTTGGGCAGAAGGATGAAAATGAATGTTTTTTCCAGCACAGATTTCAGCATAAGTGCAGTAACATAACTGTTGGATCTTCTTTTTTTTTTTTTTTTTTTTTTTTACTGTTGGATCTTCTATCTGCACACCTGACCCTATTTAAAAGTTGACAAAGATGAGGGGCGCCTGGGTGACTCAGTCAGTTAAGCATCTGACTCTTTCTTTCTTTCTTTTTTTTATTTATGATAGTCAGAGAGAGAGAGAGGCAGAGACACAGGCAGAGGGAGAAGCAGGCTCCATGCACCAGGAGCCCGACGTGGGATTCGATTCCGGGTCTCCAGGATCGCGCCCTGGGCCAAAGGCAGGCGCTAAACCGCTGCGCCACCCAGGGATCCCAGCATCTGACTCTTGATTTCGACTCAGGCCCTGATCTTAGGATCTGGCTCTGTGCTCAGCAAGGAGTCTACTTGAACTTCTCTCTCCCTCCCTCTGTCCCTTCCCCAGCCCTGTGTGCACACACACTCACTCTCTTGAATAACTAAATCTTTTAAAAAGTTGATAAAGATGATAAAAGCGGGATTCCTGGGTGGCTCAGCAGTTTAGTGCCTGCCTTCAGCTCAGGGCGCGATCCTGGAGTCCCAGGATTGAGTCCTGCATCAGGCTCCCTGCGTGGAGCCTGCTTCTCCCTCTGCCTATGTCTCTGCCTCCCTCTCTCTCTCTGTGTGTGTCTCTCATGAATAAATAAATAAAATCTTTAAAAAAATGATAAAAAGTATTGGCCTACATAAAATTTATCAGCCACAATTTTGTGCTAAACCTGTGGACCAGCCCTTATCCTGAACTGAAGGTACTTTGATATCCATTCATTATGTATCAAATTTGTCAAAAATACTATCTTCTAAAGATGTCTGGAACAAGTAGATGGGAAGTGTTTAACAATTCTGCTGAGACAGAGATGAAATATGGTATCTTCAAGTGCCCTCTCTGCAGTGACTTTACAAAAAGTGCCGTTTTGGGGCAGCCCCAGTGGCACAGTGGTTTAGTGCCGCCTTCAGACCCGGGATCGAGTCCCACGTCAGGTTCCCTGCATGGAGCCTGCTTCTCCGCTTCTCCCTCTGCCTGTCTCTCTGCCTCTCTCTCTCTCTATCTGTCGTGAATAAATTTTTTTTAAATCTTAAAAAAAAGATTACAAAAAGTGCGGTTTTGACTTTGACCCTGCTTTCTATGTAGGATTTGGCAACTTATTTTATTTCTCCTAAATGTATCACTTTCCTTTGTCAGTGTTATTGGGCATTTGAAACACTTTCCAGTGAAGGTGGAAAAAATCTCTTTGGATCTAACCGCAGTAGTTCTTAACCTGTCTTTTGAGTCCCAAACCTCTTTAGGGAATCTGATGGAAACAATGGATCCTAAGCAGCCCCGGTGGCGCAGTGGTTTAGCGCCGCCTGCAGCCCAGGGCGTGATCCTGGAGACCGGTGATCGAGTCCCATGTTGGGCTCCCTGCATGGAGCCTGCTTCTCCCTCTGCTTCTCTCTCTCTCTCTCTCTCTCTCTCTGTCTCTATGAATAAATAAATAAAATCTTTAAAAAAAAAAAAGAAAGAAACAATGGATCCTTTGCCCAGAAAAGTTAATATGTGCAAATATACACCAAATTTACATCCAATTTCAATGGGTTCATTATCTCTGGAAACCAATTTGAGGATCCTGTAGGGTCCCATAGCCCTTAGATTAAAAACTCCTAATCTGAAGGAAATGATCGAGCAAATCATGCTAGGAACATCCCATATGTATGTGTCCAGGAGCCAACACAGCAGAAGCCCTTTCTGAAGGCAGTGGGTATGCATCCTGAAAAGAGGGCAGCTGTGGCCCACAACTACCCACACTCTACTGTGCTCAACAACGTTACCAACTAGTGCCAGAGCAAGTTAGTTAAATTCACCAAGCCTCACTTTGCTCATCTGTACAATGGAGATAATAGTGCCTCTCACTATTGTGAGGTTTAAATTAGATGTAGATTTAGCAGTCTACTAGAGCAGGCCCTTGGTAAATGGTAGTTGTTATTAGTACATGTAAAATGCGTGTACTAGTCTTTCCCCAAAACCTACGGTACTATTATCCTAGGGAAATCAGGGATGTTGTACAGAAGTGCCTGGCAGCTATACCAAATGTCTCTTGGGAGTACACTGCTGTACCTGAGCTGGTGCCTCTGTGGCCAGTGGCTAGATCAGACTAACCTTTAAGATCTTTCCTAGATCTAGGATCTGGGTCTCTTTTGCTTTTGCTTTTAAAAGCATTAATTTTTTTAAACAATCAGATATACAAAGTTGTGATTAATTAGCACATTTCTTTATCCTATTATGCCCAGAGGTTTTTAATTACACCCTAAGTTTAATATTACCAATATGCAAGTCTTTCCATGTTATTATCATTGGTAGGCTTTATCTTTGGCAGGATCTTTCTTTTTAAGGATTTTATTTTTTTATTTGAGAGAGATCACATGCACAGGCAGGGGAAGGGGCAAAGGGAGAGGAAGAGAAAGAATCTTAAGCAGACTCCATACTCAGCACAGAGCCCGCATGGGGCTCCATCTCACAACCCCAAGATCACAACCTGAGCCAAAATCAAGAGTTGGACACCCTGGTAGGATCTTTTGTTTTGTTTTGTTTATTTATTCATGAGAGACACAGAGAGAGGCAGAGACATAAGCAGAGGGAGAAGCAGGCTTCCCACAGGGAGCCCCATGCGGGACTTGATCCTGGAGCCCATGAGCCAAAGGCAGACACTCAACCACTGAGCCACCCAGGAGTCCCGGATCTTTTTTAATTAAAATGTTTATTGACATCATTGTAGATTCACGTGCAGTTGTAAGAAATAATACAGAGAGATCCTTTGTGCACTGTGCCCACTTTCTCCAATAGTAACATTTTACAAAACTATAGTATAATACCACAACCAGGATATTGACATTGATACAACCCAATGATGTTCAGATTTTCCCAGTTTTACTTGGATTTATGTGTATTAAGTTCTACATATTTTTAACACCTATGTGGGTTCAAGTATCCACCGCACAGACAAACTAGTGAACTGTTCCGATACCACACTTTCCTCATCCTCATGTTGTCCTTTTATACCCACACCCTTTGTCCCACCACCAGCACCTGACAACTACTATTCTATCATGCATTTCTAAAATGTAGCCAATTCAAAAATGTTACATAGATGGAATCATATACAATATAGTCTTTTAGAATGGGTTTTTCTCACTCAGCATATTTCCCCAGGAAATTCATCCAAATCATTACATGTTTGAATAGTTTGTTCCTTTTCATTACTGAGTAGTATTCCATGGTTTGGATATATCACTTTTTGTTTAACCATTGGAGGACCTGGGCTAACTCTAGTTTTCAGTTATTATAAATAAACAACTATGAACATTTATGTGAAGATAAGTTTTACTTTCTCTGGAATAAGAGCCCTAGAGTACAACTGCTGTGTCATATGGAAATTCCATGTTTAGTGTTTTAAGAAACTGCCAAACTTTTTTCAAGTGGCTGTAGCATTTTACTTTTCTACTAGCAATGTTTCTCAGCATTCTTGCCACAGTTGGTATTGTCACTGTTTTTCCTTTCAGCCATCCCAATAGGCATATAGCTGTATTTTATTGCTGTGGAATTATCTGAGATTTAGATTATTTCTTCAAAAATATGCAACCAAGGGACAATTCTAGAAAAAATAATAATTCCAGGCACCTAAATGGCTCAATCAGTTAAGTGTCTGCCTTCAGCTCAGGTCACGATCTCCAGGTCCTGGGATCAAACCCTAGGATCAAGCCCTGTATTGGGCTTCCTCCTCAGTGGAGAGTCTGCTTCTCTATCTTCCTCTGCCCCTGCCCCCAATCCTGCTCCTACTCTCTCCCTCAAATAAATAAATAAAATCCTTAAAAAAATAAAGATCCTAGTTGAACCCCACAGTCTGTGTTCAGAAACAGCTAAGGTCATAGTGAAAATAAGAAAATGATTGAACTGCTATTATACATTTAAAAATGTAGTTTTAAAAAAAAATAAAAAATAAAAATAAAAATGTAGGTTTAAAAAATAAAAAAATAAAAATGTAGTTTTGTCTATAGAGTAGTTCCCACTTACATAAGAAGTGTTTTAAACAATTGACTATCCTATAAAAATAATTAAGACACTGGCTGAGAATATAGTAAGCTCATTTTTGAAAATTCAGACATGACATTTTTATTTTAAATAAGCAAATGCGAGCCCAGGCTTCTGGTCTACTACTACTTTAGAATCTCACAATTTCTACTGGTCTAGAAAAATAAGATGAGGGACACCTGGGTGGCTCAGTGGTTGAGCACTTGCCCTCAGTTCAGGGTGTGATCCTGGAGTCCTGGGATCAAGTCCCACATTGGGCTCCTTGCATGGAGCCTGCTTCTCTCTCTGTGTCTCTTCCTCTCTCTCTCTCTCTCTCTATATATATATATATCATGAGTAAATAAATAAAATCTTTAAAAAAAAGAAAAAGAAGATGAATATTCTCTAAGTTTGTTGTATCTCATCTGTAATTTATAAGCAACAATAACCAGGGAAATCAACAAAACAAAGAAAATCCCAAGTAAGACCCTGAATCATTGTTCATTGGCTTAAAAATGTTGCTAGTTTTTGGACAGGGTTAAAGGAAGCTCTCCATTATTCTAGGCCAATGGTTCTCAAAAGTATGGTCACTGAAGCAGCAGCATCACCAGGGGACCATTAGAAATGAAATTCTCAGACACCACCCCAGACGTACTGCATCTGAAACTCGGAAGGGCCCCAACAATTGATGGTTGAACAAACCCTCCAGGTGATTCTGATGCAGGCTTATGTTTGAGAGCCACTATGAAAGGTATATTGTTACTTTCCCTAGTGTCCTAACTCAAGGAATAGAGCAGTGATGTGCAAAACAAAAGTACTTTGGCCAGAATGTTAAAAACAACTATAGGTAACAAGCAAAAATGGGGCATACTAGAAGAGCTTCTGCAGGTCATAGAATTCTTGTTAGATTTTATGATAGAATACAGGCAGCAATCAACACATCTGAACAGCCAAGAAGCAGATTTTTTCTTAATGAGGAATAGGATGTCCAGGACACCACCCTGCTCCCCTAGGACTTAATGCCATCTGTCCATACATCTCAAGATTGTAAGCACCAAAGAGTTCCTGATTGGCTGAATCTAGACCCAGCCGCAAGCCCTGGCTGCTGGCGGACAACGAACAGGAAAGATAAAGCCACTTCGACTTTTGTAGTGGGAACTAGGCCACTGCCTCCTGCTGAAACTACACATAGTAGGGCTTTTTCCCTAATAGGAAGAGAACTGAGCAATCCCCACATGGCTGATGTCTGCCTCACAAAGCAATGGGGGATGGAGGGCCGCAGACTAACATTTGCCATGATTTTATTAAACTGATGCCAATAATTTATAGTCCAGTTGTTTTAATCCCCAAGCACATACAGACTCTAATGTGAAGATAGAGGAAGCCTAACAAGAAGAAAGGCTGAAGGAATTCTGTAATTTAAACCATGCAGGAAAATTCATGAATCACACCACTCTTGTGCTAATTAGCAAGAAAAGACTTGTAGTAAGTGCCCATCTGTGACAAATATTAACCATGGTTTGTGCTGGCAAGGAGGTGACCCAATTCCCCAGTCCTACAGATGCGCTGAACCAGTAACCAAAGCATCGCTCTCTGCATTCTGCACAGCGTTTGCATCAAACTCATCTTTCTGCCGAGATCCGGCGAGGCTCTAATCTTACCCTGATTGTGCAAAAATAGAAACAAGTACAGATGAATGTGACAAAGATTCCCCTAGTACCAAGAAAGGGGCGGGAGCTGTGTACCTCATTATTTAAAGGCATTCATATAAACAAATTAAGTTAATTTGGGGTTCTGGTTTGTGTGAGGGAGGGATGCTTATATAATTATTAGGTTCCATTCCTGCTTAGTGAACATGATAAAGATTTTCAAGGATAGCTATTTCCAATCCACTTTCTTCAGTGCCTGTCCATAGCACTGTCCATGTGCTGAAAGCAGACCCTTTGTCCACCTATCCATCTCTCTAGACTGCATCAATCCTCTCTGTCTGCTCAGGATCCTCCTGGAGGGATGGGGGAGGGTGGGGCTTAAGCCACAGAGGAGCTTGAAGATGCCCAGTTTTTCTTCCCAAGAACATGGTTTTGTCATTTGTATGCACCAATTTATTTTTTAAAAAGTTCACTTTTCCTCTTTATTGTACAGTATAATATAAGCAAACATTTATTAGGAAACTTCAGTGTGCCAGGCAATGGGCTAATGTGCAAGGAATTTTTTTTTTTTTGCTATTAGAAACATTTTTGTTGTGAAATATAACACACGTATGGAAAAGTTAAACTCCTATGCAGTCACCAGGAGGTAAAGAAATAGAACATCTAAAGAAATAGAACATCATCAGACCATAAAAGACACCTGCATTCATCCTCCCAATCACAATCTTTCCCAGCCTCCTCCCCACGTAACCACTCTCCTCTTATTGTAATCATTTCTTTGCTTTTATTCATAGTTTTATCAATTAAGTATACGGTTCTCTTTTGCCTGTTTTCTAACTTTCTGTAAATGGAACCATACAGTATGTACTATTTTGTAGTACTGATTTTTTCCAACTCAACATTATGTTTTTGAGATTCATTCATATTATTGTGTTGTGGCTATAGTTCATTTATTTTTATTGTTTGCATAGTATTCTATTGCATGACTACAATTTATCCATTCATAGACATTTGAATGTTCCACTTTGGGGCTAATATACACATTATGTTAAACTGCATTTTGACTAATATGAGCATTATATTAAATTGCATTTTCTGATTACTAATAGGGTATTACTTTGGCTATTCGGAATCCCTTTAGTGAAGTGCATATGCAGTGTTTTCAGTTTCTTTGTCCATTTTTCTGTGGGATTTGCTGTTTTTCTTACTGAGTTATGGGCATTCATTATGTAGTTTGGATATGAGCTATCAGGTCTTTTTCCAATTTTTTTATTGTGGCAAAATATACATAATATAAAATTTACCATCCTAACCACCTTTAAATGTAAAGTCAGTGGTTTTTTTTTTTAATGATTTTATCTATTTATGAGAGAGACAGAGAGAGGCAGAGACATAAGGAGAGAGAGAAGCAGGCTCCTTACAGGGAGCCTGATGCAGGACTCGATCCCAGGACCCTGGGATCATGACCTGAACAAAAGGCAGATGCTCAACCACTTAGCCACCCATGTGCCCCATAAAGTCAGTGGTCTTACATACATTTATAACGTTGTGCTTCACCACCATCACCCATCTCCAGAATTCATTTCATCATGTAAAACAAACTCTCTACCCATTTATCAACTCCCCATTGTCCCCTTCCCCCAGCCCCTGGCAATCACCATTCTGCTGTCTCTGTGAATTTGACTATTCTAGAGACCTCGTATAAGTGGAATCATATGATACTTGTCTTTTTGTAACTGGCCTGTTTCACTTAATATCCTTAAGATTCATCCACATTGTAACAGGTTTCAGAATTTTCTCCCCTTTTAAGTCTGAATAATATTCCATTGCATGGAGAGACTACACTTTGCTTATTCATTCATCTGTCAATGGACATCTAGGTTGCTTCCATGTTTTAGCTGTTGTGAATAATGCCACTGTGAACATGGATGTACAAATCTCTCTTCAAGACCCTGCTTTTGATTCCTTTTGGGTAGATCTCCAAAAGTGGAATTGCTGGATCATATGGTAACTCTGTTTTTATTTTTTGAGGAATCACCATACTGTTTTCCATCATGGCCACACCATTTCACGTTCCCACCAACATGGCACAAGGGTTCCAATTTCTCCACATCCTTGCCATCACTTGTGTTTTCCAGTTTTTGATAGTAGACATCCTTGTGGCTGTGAAGTGTTATCTCGTTATGGTGTTGATACACATTTCTCTGATGAGTAATGACATTTATCATCTTTTCATGTGTGCATTGGCCATTTGTAGGTCTTTGGAAAAATGTCTATTCAAGCCTTTTGTTCATTATTGAATCAGGCTGTTAGGCAAAGAATTTTAAAAGGTCGGTACGGTATGATCCCTACATTTTGTGGCTCACATCTGGTAGTGGAAAACATCACATAAACAAATAATATATAAATGAGGCAGAAGAGCCACACTGAAGGCTTCTGTTTCTTGTGGACACCAATGTGCTATTGGTGTCCATGGACAAGGGGAAGGGTTTGGCCACTTCTCCTGGATGCATGTGGAAGGAGACTTGCACGTGTCTTAAGCAGCAAGTTTCTAAAGAGCTTCAAAGATTACCAGTGATTCATTCAGGAGCATCACTAATTTAAATTTTATACTCAGGATATATGGTTGGTAACTTTATTTCTTATAAGGAAGCCCCCAAACCTTTGCTTTTTAAAAGACTCAAGCCGGGATCCCTGGGTGGCGCAGCGGTTTAGCGCCTGCCTTTGGCCCAGGGCACGATCCTGGAGACCTGGGATCGAATCCCACGTCGGGCTCCGGGTGCATGGAGCCTGCTTCTCCCTCTGCCTATGTCTCTGCCTCTCTCTCTCTCTGTGTGTGACTATCATAAATAAATAAAAATTTTAAAAAAAGACTCAAGCAGCTTTCTCAACAAGCCACATCTATTTCTGCTGTGAGTTTTCATCTTAGGTTGTCACTTAGAGGTATAATCAATTTAGACATTGCAGTTTGCTCAGCGAGCAGTCTGTGATGTCTTAACTAAGCACAGAACAGGACTGCCATGCCTCTCTCTAATAAGTGAGATTCCCTGGAATCAAGTGGGAATACAGTTTTATTCTAAGGAATTGCTGCAAAGGAGAAAACCTGTACTTACTACAGTTGCATTTGTGGATTATGGTTGGATTCTCAACTCATTGATGAAAATGGAGAGTCTTGAATAGTGTTATCCCAAATAAACTAGATTGCATCTGAATGGAATATTTGGATGATAATGGGCTGGTTTTAGGAGAATACCCCCTTGGAAAAAAGGGTAGAGCTAAGTACCATTAGAGACGTTTCATGGAACCCATCAGCCAATGCATCCTTCCCCTAAAGGACTTTCTACACTCTGAATGCAATCTTTGCAGAATAATTCCTATGCAAGCGGGAGGGAGAAAGGGGGGTGTTGGGGGACTGGTGCTAACAATGAATGATTTAGACAGCTATGAATGTGCCAGTGTATTGGGGTAGCACTAGGTTTTTTCGACAAAGAGCTATTTTTCTTCTTATTGGGAAGAATTGGATTGCAGGTTCAAAAGAAAGAGTTGCCAACTTGACCTGTGGTCACTCAGATTAGAACATTCCTGGGGTTTTGATAGAAGAGTACCTGTAATTAGGAAGCCAGATTTATGGCCACAGGCAAAGAGAAAGAAAGCCCGTGTCTACGGTATTCCAGGTTATTAGGGTAGTTATACTTTTTGGAAGTCCTTCTAGAAAAGTCTCATATAAATCACTTCCAAGCTTCCCACATCTGCACCTGTGTCTTCTTCACCTTCCCATCTGTGATGGTGGAGGGTCCAAAAAAAAAAATTACTTTCAAGCTTCCTTTGGATTCTGATATCTTGGTGACCCAAACATTACCTTCTCTCCCTTTCCTCAAGACTAGAGACATGTCACAAACTAACAATCACCAGTTGCCTTTCCATTAATTGCACAGACAACTAAGAACCCAAGGCATGTAAGAACCAGGATAAACCCAGAGCAATTAATTTCCTAGCAATCCCCACATTAGGGATACAACAGGGAGTGGATTTGGGATCAGCAGAGTGGTCTTAACTACTCCTGTGTTTTCTGGCAATGTGATCATGGGTGATTCCCTTACATCTCTGAGCTTCAATTTCTTCCTTTCATGTTGTTTTTTATAAGAATTACTGGTATGAAAGATGTTACCTGTGAGAAAACTTTGTAAAAGTGTCAAATAATTGTTCTTAATCTAAGGATGTTTGTATCTAAACCTTCCAGAGAAGACTTTCCTTCATAAATTTACTCAACTGAATGTGTAGGTAGTAACCAGAACTTTAATAAAAGTTCCCGTAAGTTTTAATAATTGTTAAATGTTATGATTCTCCCACTCCCCCTACCCCCACCAAAAGAAAAAAAACTTTAAAAGTTTTCTAAACAATCACATTTCTCAAAGACAAGCAAACCAGAGATGTAGAATCTTTTTCCATTTATGATTCATCCAAACCGAGTTAAAGGGTATTTACTTTAGAGAAAAGAAACTCACACACTGAAACACCTTTTTATTACTGGTAACTCCCAAGTCATTTATCAGACTTTCATTGTGTGGAGTTATGCTTCAGGAATTTAGGACTCAAATTCATATTCATGCAATACACCATGAGATTACACAATTTTAATGTCCTCGAGGTTTTCTATTTTTAATTATTATTCAAACACTAGCAATGACAGAATTGGGACTCCCCCTCTCTTCTAGTCAGAGGTTAGCAATTTAGTAACATCTCCCAGAATGTTTTTCTATACGTATATTACCAGATATATAATATTCTAAAAAATAATAACATATATATACACTGGTATTTCTTGATTTAATGTAAGACATTATGTGGCTCCCTATTGTGGAAGATAAGGAATTCCATCCTCCTATTTTGGTACTTTCCTTGTATTGTTGCTTCTTCTATTTGTACTTTAAAAGTTTTTTGAGCTCATGTTTACTCTCCATCAGCCCATAACTCATGATCCTCTCCATGTTAGATGAAGATATCAATACTCCTACCTTCTCTTTTATTTGTCCTCTATACTCCCACCTTCATATTTATCAGCTGAACCCTGACAATGTCAAGGATGACAACATTCACATTCTTTTCTGCAAGCAGAGTTGACTTTCCTGTCTTGTCTGCTGGTTCCCTGAGTTGATTGTTGCAGAATCAAAATTAAAATCCTACCACATTTTGGTTTGTTTCCTGTTTAGCCATAAGTTTCTTACATAATTTTTTACCTGTTATTTCTAATTGCCTTACTTTCTTCTTATTGATGGAAGAGATTTATGTTTTCTTCATCACGTCATTAACATGACCTGGCTTCTTAGTCATTCTGTTACTCAGGTCTATCTCATTCCTCATGTTGAAAACATTCTATCTGGAGCTGCCTTGCTGTTCTTTTTTTTTTTTTTTTTTTTTTTTTTGCCTTGCTGTTCTAATAAGGAACAAATAGCTTTCCAGCTTCACTGTACAACTGTTATCCTGGGATTAACTTTTCAATGGACTTCTGAGTTGGTTCCGTTATTTCTTGTATCTTATGTTTTTCTTTTTGGTGATGGTGGAGGGTGGAGTGAGTTGTTTTCATTCTTTTTTGATGGTGTACATTCTCAAGCAGCTTACCTAGAAAGTATTTAGAATGTATAACCCTCCTGAATTTATATCTGAAAATACCATTATGCCTTATATGACTATAGAATTCTCAGTTGTAAGTAATTTTCCCTCAGAATTTTCAAGGTTTTGTTCCATTATATTCTACCATTCAGTGTCCCCAGAGAGAAATCTGATGTTAGTCTCATTTGCTCTTCTCTACATAACATTGTTTCTCTCTGGAAATTTTTTGGATCTTCTGTTTATTCTTGGTGTTCTGAAATTTCACAACACTGAATGTAGATTATCATCTTTTTCTCATTTATTCATCTTGGCATTCCAAGTGAGTCCTTCAATTCTGTTTTGTTTTTTGTTTTTTTTTAAGATTTGAGAGAGAATACATAAGAGAGAGAAATCATGAGCAAGAGGGGAGGAGTAGAGGGAGGAACAGACTCCCCATTGAGGAGGGAGTCCAATACAGGACTCAATCCCAGGACTCTGGGATCATGACCTGAGCTGAAGGCAGAGAACTAAATGACTGAGCCACCCAGGCACCCGAGATTCCTTCAATTGATAAGTTTTCTTTTATTATTTCTTTGATAATGTCCTTCCCTGTGTTTTCTCATTCAATTTTTTAATTTTTAAATTTTTTTGGAACTCCAGTTATTCATATGGCAGGCCTCCTGAATTAACTCTCTCTCATTTTTCTCTCTCAACTTTTTCATCTCCATTTCTTTCTCTACAGCCTGAAATCTTTCCTTACATTTATCTTCAAACCCTTCCCTTGAATTTTGTCCTGATAATTATTTAATCTGAGGTGGTTCCTGTTCCATAGAATCTTCTTGTTTAATGCCTGCAGTCCTATTTTCTCAAACCTGTTAAAAATATAGTAATTTCCCTAGCTTCTCTGTGTTTGTTTCTCCTGGGGACATTTGTTTCACTCACCTTGGCCTTTATCTTTTATCATGCTGGTTTTCTTCTTGTGCCTGATCATGCATACTTAACAATGGGAGTCTAGGTTAATTTTTCTGGACAGTTGGTTCATATTTCTTGTATACACACATCTATGTGTTCCCATTAGGATGCTCCCATGAATAGATTAGCTGACTGGGTGCTCTATGGAGATAAAAGATTTCTTAACTAGATGGGTAAGAAGAAATGCATTCTGATTCTTGACCTTCTGTGCATGACTTGTTTTTACTCTCTGGAAATTTGTAGGATTTTTTACTAGAGTTTTGAAATTTTACAGTGACATGCTTTCACATAGGTTAATTTTAATCCATTTTTCTGAGCTACTCCCTTGAACCTTTAAATTTGGAAATGTCTACTTCTACTGTGGAAAATACTCTTAAATTATTTCTCTGATAATTTTCTAGCCTTTGTTTTTTCCATTCTCTACTTCTGGAATGCCTCTATTCAGATTTTGGATCTCCTAGACATCAAGATTAATATAACTTATCTTTTCTATACTTTTATCTGTGTCATTTTGCTCTACTGTATGGGAGATTTCCTCAACTTCATCTTCCAACCCTACCGTTGAGTTGTTCATTTCTACTATCATTTTAATTTCCAAGAGTCCTTTTTGATCTTCGATTTTTTAAAATAGCACCTTATTTTTACTTCATGGAAGCAATAGCTTATCCCTTGAGTATGCTAGGATTTTTTTTGTTGTTGTTTAATTTTTTTTCCTTTGCATGGCTTTTCTTTCAAATCCCTACCAGCACTATTTGTTTTTGTCTACATTATGTCAGAAAGCTTCCTCAAATGTCTGGTGGTTTTTTACCTATTTATTTAAGTGAGGTACTAAAAAGCTGATCAGAAGTGGCAAGATCGGGATCCCTGGGTGGCGCAGCAGTTTAGCGCCTGCCTTTGGCCCAGGGCACAATCCTGGAGACCCGGGATCGAATCCCACGTCGGGCTCCCGGTGCATGGAGCCTGCTTCTCCCTCTGCCTATGTCTCTGCCTCTCTCTCTATCCCTGTGTGTGTGTGTGTGACTATCATAAATAAATAAAAAAAAATAATAAAAAAAAAAAGAAGTGGCAAGATCCTGGGGTAACCTAGCTGGGTTGTTTTCTTGTGGAAGTCACAATGTCAGTGTCTTTAGGTCTTTCCCCTTGGGAAGGTAAAATTTCCCAGAGAAAAATCTTCTAGGCTCCTGTGTAGAAGATATACACCTGCATTCCATTTACCCAGTGGGGTGTGGGGTAAGTGGAGACTCATTATTCCCTAAGCAATTTACTTAATCCCCCTGCATTCAGCATGAATCTGTTTTTAACCTTGCCCAATGTATTCTAATACAGAGACCTTTTTTTATCCAATTCAAGAAACAAATTTCCAGTTTACTACCAGGGTATGGAAGGGTCAGATGATCAGCTTTGTGGAGTAAAAGGATATAATGGCTTTTAAAAATTTTTTTTAAATTTTTTTAAAATTTTTGGGAAATTCCTATGTTCACAGGGAAAAAACCAGAATAGTGTAATACCCATCCCCCATGGTCCTATCACTGGCCCCACTAGCCATTATCACACTGCTGGTTCTACCCTATATAGCTCTACCTCTTTCACTTCCCTTATCCCATGTTACTTTGAAACAAATTTCAAACATCATTCCATCTGTAATTGTTCAGTATATACCTCTGAAGATAAGGACTTTTTAATAAACATAACCTTAACAGGATTGTTCAACCTAAGAGAATTAACACTTCTTTAATATCAAACCTCCATTCAATGTTCAAGTTTCCAGTTGTCTTATGTATGATTCATAACCTTGGATGTTAAGTGTATCAAAAATGACATCAATGTCTAATGAAAGAAAGTGGAGCTCATAGGTTATCTTATTTTTTGTGTTTGTTTGTTACAATTGGAATAGAACTAATAATCCACACATTCTGGCTGGTCAATAGTCTTTTAAGTCTGTAAGTTTCCCTCGTGTAATTTTTTCAGTTTTTTTTTTTTTAAGATTTGTTTATTCATGAGAGATACACAGAGAGAGAGAGAGAGAGAGAGAGAGAGAGAGGCAGAGACACAGGCAGAGGGAGAAGCAGGCTCCATGCAGAGAGCCCGACATGGGACTCAATCCCGGGTCTCCAGGATCATGCCCTGGGCGGAAGGCAGTGCTAAACCGCTGAGCCACCCAGGCTGCCCCCCTTGTGCAATTTTTCCATTGGAATTTATTTATGGAATGATCTTGCAGAGTTTCTTACAGTCTGGATTTTGCTGATTGCATCTCTGAGGTGTAGTTTAACATTTTTCTCTGTCTTCTACCTACTTCCTGTAGGTTGGTAGTTGGATCTACAAGTTTAATTGCTTCTGTTGTTCTATGTTTGAGTTCATTGATTCTTTCCTTTCTGCTCCATTCTGGTGTTGAGTCCATCTAATAAACTTTTTTTTTTTTTTTAAATTCATGAGAGACACAGAGAGAGAGGCAGAGACATAGGCAGAGGGAGAAGCAGGCTTCCTGCAGGGAGGCCAATGTGAGAATTGATCCCAGGGCTCATGAATCACACCGTCAAAGGCAGACGCTCAACTGCTGAGCCACCTAGGTGTCCCCATCTAGTAAACTTTTAATTTCATTATATTTTTTAGTTCTAAAATTTCCATTTGGTTCTTCATCTTTTTTTCTAAGACTTCACTGACCCTAGGCTATCATCTTAATGGTGTCTTTTAAAATGTGAACACATGGTAGAGTGGCAGAGTAGGGTAGTCAGCCTCCAAGGTGGCTCCCAATGATCCCTCTCTTCTATGCTTCACGTTTTTTTTTTTTTTTAAGATTTTATTTATGTATTCATGAGAGAGAGAGAGAAGCAGAGACCCAGGCAGAGGGAGAAGCAGGCTCCATGCAGGGAGCCCGACGACGTGGGACTCAATTCCGGGTCTCCAAGATCACACCCTGGCGGGAAGGCGGCGCTAAACCGCTGAGCCACCCAGGCTGCCCTACTCTTCACATTCTTGTGTAGCCCCTCCCACATTCTACCAGGGTTAGTCTGTATAACTAATAGAATATGGTGGATACGATAGTATATCACTTCTGAGTTAAATTATAAAGCCCTGTGGCTTCTGTCTTGAGCATTTCTTTCCCATGCACACACTCTTAAGATCACTTACTCTGGGAGAATCTAGCTATCCTATGGTCAGGAGATTCAGGTAGTCTATGGAGAGGCCCTTGTGATACAGAACTGAAGTCTCCAGCCAACAGCCATGGACAAACTGAAGCCCACTACCTACTACGTAAGTGAATTTTGAAGCATATCCTTTCCTAGTTAAGCCTTCAGATGAAAATGCGGTTCTAGCAGAAGCTTGAATACAATCTCATGAGACTTTGAGCCAGAACCACCAGCCAAGCTGTCTCCAGATCCTTGACCCACAAAAAATGCATGCAGTAATAAGGTTTTTTTTAAGCTATTAAATTTTAGGGAAATTCATTATATAGTAGATAACTGATACATCAGGGTTTGTTGTATTGAGTCTCTGCTCTGCCACTTACTAAAAGATGCAGGACATGTTGAATAACCTTATGAGCTCCACTTTCTTTCATTGGAGATTGATAACCATTTTTGCCACACTTAACTTTTCAAGGTTATGAATCACACATAAGAAAATATATGAAAACATTATATAATTATTAATTTATCAAACCCAACCTCCCTATATTGCAGATGAAAACTGAAAGCCCAAAGGAATGAAAAGAATTGACAGATGAAGCATTAAGTAACAGAGAAATTATAGAACTTGTCCAGGCTTCAGCTATTTAGAACAAGAGCCAGGACCAAAACCAAAGCCCACAACTCTAGGTCTGGCTATTTTTGCTACTACGCTTAAAATATCATGTGCTATTATCATTAAACATGGTCACTCCATGTTTCAGGAAAATAGACAGCAGGTAAATTATGGATTGTAGGATAGACAGGAGAATGCATTTCTTCTATAGTACATGACAAAATTGAAGTAAATGCCAGAGAGTCAGTTGTTCCAATTCAGCTTTTACATCCTACAGCTGACATAGGGCCAGTTATTATTCCTTCCTTCTTTCTGTTGCTCTGCCAGTCATCCCAACACACTGAGTCCAAGCACATGGGCACCCAGCCAGAAGGTGACTAACACCAACTCTTTGCACCTAAGCCATGTAGGATAGGCAGATAGCTCCTTTAAAGAAAAAAACAATCCTCGCCTGACAAATTGGTATCTGTATTCCTAAACTACAAATGCTCCTTTGTTATGCAATTTTATTAAAAAAAAATAAATTGACTTGGAGGGGAGAAAAGAGGCTAATAAGTATTTTGAGCCAACAAGGTCAGACCATTTGAGCAAGAATGACTAACCTTAACAGGATTTCAAACTTTTTCCCCTCAGGGTATTTTTGTAAACCACCTCACCTTCTACCTTCCCCTCAACTTCAGTCTTCTAATAGAGACCAACCAACGGTGGCATTTTAAAATGTTGAAAAAGAATCAGATCTTAGATAAAAGAAAAAAAAAGATATATGTGGACTCAAACTAAAAGGGAAAACACAAACATAAAAATAGTGGTGTTGATGGGGCACCTGGCTGGCTCAGTCCTCATGAAACTCAGGGGTCATGAGTTTAAACTTCACATGGGGCATTGATTACTTAAAAATAATCAATCCAGAATAGTTGTGATGGAATGGTAGAATATTTTTCCCATTCTTAGTTTTGTTTTTAATTTTAAGAAATATACAAATAATATCTAATAATTATTATATATACTATATGGTAATATATACAATTTGTTACATTCTTTTACTTGTGCTTTTAACTTAAAGTTCAAACTTTATACAATGAGATCTTTTGGATTTAAATAATAACTAGTTACAGTTTAATTTTTCACCCCATGTATATCAGTTAAGATTCTTTAGCTGCAAGCAACAGAAAGTAATTCTGGTTATTTAAACAAAAAGGGAATCTGTTGTAAGAGCATAGGAGAAGAGGGGCACCTTGTTGTCTCAGTCAACTGAGTGACTGGCTCTAGATTTCCACTCATGTTGTGATATAAGGGTGGTGGGATTGAGCCCTACATCAGGCTCTGCACTCAGCCCAGAGTCTGCTTGTCCTTCTCCCTCTGCTCCTCCCATTGCTCACTATCTAATAAATAAATGGATGAATATTGTTTTAATAAGGAGTATGGGGAAAAAAAAAAGTAAGGAGTATGGGAGAGCAGACAGGACCAAAGGGAAGACTTGGAGAAGCAGGAAGAGGGTAACCACTGAGACCTCTCCACTGAGCATAAAGTCCTGCCACTGGAGCAAATGAACACTTGCCCACTATTTGTTTCTTCTATGCTCAATCCCTGGGTCCAAGATTCAAAGTCCTTGTAGGGTGGGATTCTGCTTGGTCAGAGATGTACCAAGCTAGGATGTCCTGAGCTAATGAACGAAAGAGGGAATTGAAAAGGAGTTTCCTGGGTCCCCTCCATTTCCATGTAGGAGAGCAAAACACTGAGGATCCCATCCCACCAACAGCTCTCAGCAGCAAGCATAGTCACCCCAAAAGTTGATGAGGATAGTTATCAGAAGATCTAATGTCCACTAAGTTGTAGATTTGTCCTCACCACTAAATGAGATGTTTGTGAGAACATGAATAGTTTTCCAGCAGTATTTTAGGTGGACTCCCATACATATTTCTTCTTCAGTTATCAAGTACCAATGAAGACCTGCTTTGGGCATGACATTTTGGTGTGATGCTTCAGAGCCACAATAGAACTTGATCCATCTCTACACTCAAATAATGCAAATCAAGTCCAATCCTCCTTAAAGTGTATCCCACATCCATCATAACACTGCCTACTATTGTGTTCCTAGGTCCTTCCCATCCTACCCTTATTCTTCTCTTGATCATTGTCCACACAGCTTTCCCTGAAGAATGTTCTGTATTAACAGGTGTTCCATGATAATGAAAAGGAAATGGGAAAGAAATAGAAGAATTACTGGTTAAACCTAGTCTACAAGTGGAAATTTGTCTAGATAGCTATAAGACTATTCTATTGTTTTCAGAGTCTTCCTTTAAGATCCTTAAAGGTATATATTCTTAGAAGATGAATTCCACATGACTTTTAAATGCAAGTGGTTTAACAGCATTTTTGATAGATGGAGGTGAATGTGTTGAAAATTTTATTAACGTTTAGTTTAAAAAGCTTTACACCCGTGCCAAGCCAATTCATAGAAGGTTCTCAAAGAAGTTACCCATTAGGGTTTGGTCCTTTGTTTAGAAGTCGTGGGGCCTTGGTGTTTTTTTGTTAAGTGATTTAAGAATTCATTATCTTGGTCCAGGGCTGGTAATATTGCACCACTTTCTTCTCCCTTCAGGGAAGAAGAGACACTATTATACCTGCAGGCTCTCAGCACATTATTGCCACACAGTTGACTCCTTAACATCTTCTGTGGATTAGCAATTTGCTCTAAATTTGCCTCATCTCCCTCAGAGGAAAGAAGCATTGAAATATCTCTCAGGTTGGAACTTAAATGCAGTTTATGTGTGTGGTAAAACATACATACCCATAAAATTCACCATCTTTAACCATTTGTTTGGTAGCATTAAGTATATTCACATTGCTGTGCACCCTCTCCCATTCATCTCCAGAACTTTGTCATTTCAAACTGAAGCTCTGTACCTGTTAAATACTATTTCCTTCTCTACTGCAGTTCCTGGCACACACATTTTTTTAAAATAAATATTTATTAATTTGAGAGAGAGAGAGAGAATGAGAACATGAGCAGGGGGACAGGCAGAGAGAGAGAGGAGGAGAAGCAGGCTCCCTTCTGAGCCAGAAGCCTGATGTGGGGCTCGATCCCAAGACCCAGAGATCATGACCTGAGCTGACGGCAGATGCTTAACCATCTGAGCTACCCAGGCGCCCTGGCACCCACCATTCTACTGTATGTCTGTCTGAGTTTGACTCTTCTAGGTCCCTGATATAAGTGAAATCATACAGTATTTGTGCTCTTGTGTCTGGCTTATTTTTAAGTACAGTTTTGATACACAGAACAGTGCCCTTACAGCCAGTAAGGACACAGTGTATGTAGCTGTTACTTCTAAATCCAAAGTCTTTAAGTGTGGAGCCCTTGGATGAGTCCTAGAGATCTGAACCTCCTTTAAGAGATCGGTTTCCTAATTCCTTAACCCAGAAAATGCTGATTGCTATTCTGGAGTCCTCTCTGCTTTGAGATCCTCTTTGTCCCAAACCAGTATTGGTTCATCTAACTGAAGGCAGACATCAACCCAGTCATATTTGTTGTATGGCTCAAGATTTTGTGGATTCAAATTTGATGCCTAATGGAATGTCACTCACTATAAACCGCCAGCCCCCTGGCCACTGAAGAACTTTGAGCTCATCTTCTTCATATGGAAAATATCTAATGCATATGCAACTCAAAACTACAGTGAGATACCACTTTACACCCATTAGGATGACTATGATCAAACAGATAACAAGTATTGTCAAGGATGTTGAAAAATGAGAACCTTCATGCATTTCTGGGGAGAATGTAAAACGGTGCATTTGCTATGAATAACAGGATAGTGGTTCCTCAAAAATTAAAAATAGAATTACCCAACAATTCCACTTCTGTATAGACCCCCAAAAGAACTGAAAGCGGGAATTCGAACAGATATTTGTACTCCCATATTCATAGCAACATTATTCACAAGAGTCAGGATAGTCCAAGTGAATATCTAAAATGGATGGATAAACAAAATGTAGTCTATCCACACAATGGAATATTACTCAGCCTAAAATATAAAGGAAATTCTGGCACCTGCAACAACATGGACGACCCTTGCAGGGATTGTGCTGAGTAAAACAAACCAGTCACAAAAGAACAAACACTGTAGAAGGCTACCTATACGATGTACTGGGAGTAATCAGATTCACAAAGAAAGTTAAATGGTGGTTGCCACAGGCTGTGGGAAGAGGAAAGATGGGAAGCTAATGTTTAATGGGGACAGAGCTTCATTTTGCAAAGATGGGAAAGTTCTAGAGATGATACTGGTGATGGCTACATAGCAATGTGAAGGTAGTCAATGACCCTGAACCATACACTCAAAAATGGTTAAAATGGTAAAGTTTTATGTTGCATATTTTATTACAATAAAAAATGTTTCAAAGGAGTGGCTAGTGCTGGCTGATCATTATTCCCTGCTCCTGTAGAAAAGTTAGAAGCCCTGTGTACAATTTATCCCAAACCCCATATTCTGGAAAGAGACAAAATGCAGTAAGTAGCAAAATGTTTTGAAAACTGGACCTGCCTTAGTTGTTTGTGTTTCTCAAAAAAAAAAAAAAAATCACTTCAGCATCATATCACCTCCCTTCCTCCATCCCACATCAAAAGAGGCAAGCAGGGGAAAACCAAACCAAACCAAAAACAAACAAACAAACAAAAAACAAAGTTCTAAACCAGAGGCAGGAAGACAAACTTATGGGACTAGAATGGTTTCCAGGAGCCAGGGATCTGTCACTCAGAGATAGACCATTCAACATGGATGGGGAGAAACTCAGAGCTAAGTCATGAAAGAAGCCCACCCATCCATCTTGTCACCCACCTCACAGGAGCAGTATGGGCACCTGCCCAGTGAATCACCCACTAAGGTGGCCTGCCAGGAGGTATAGGTACTCCTTTCCACTCTGAAATCACTTACCTCACAAAAATGGTTCTCAATAATGTTCAAAGCAGTCAGGGCAACCTGAGGATTCTCATGAAGTTGCAAAGCCTCAATTTTATCAATGCCACCAATTTCTTCTATCAGAAGACACAGATTTTCCTTCTCTGAAAGCTTCTCTGCTGCCTGTGGGTATATAAGAAAAAGTAAGACTGGACAAAAGCCCTTTGGAGGTAGAGCTTTACCACTGTGGAATCAGACCAAAGTCTCCCATTCCAGAATGGACAGCCACAGTTTTACTTTTCCCTAATTAAGATTGCAGGATCAGGGGTACCTGGGTGGCTCAGTCAGTTAAGCATCCAGCTCTGGATTTTGGCTCAGGGTTGTAAGATCAAGCCCCACATTGGTCTCCATGCTGGGCATGGAGTCTACTTGAGATTTCTCTCTCCCTCTCCCCCTCACCAACCCTCTTCTCTGTCTGTCTCAAAAGAAAAAAAACAATCAGGATTTTCCTCCTCTTTTAGATGTTGATGTTTATAGTACATAGATTTATATTAATTGCACAAAATACAACTTTTGTCAAGTATACTGCCCTCCATAAATACATTGCTACTACTGTTTAATAGATATCCCCTTTCTAATTAATGGAAATTGTTTAAAATTTAAAGTTTAAAAGAGTTCAAGAAATGTTATTTAAATGTAGGTGTTCTGGCCATACCCTCTCTGGAAAGCTTTGAGAAGTAAGATAAAGGAGACCCTTAATAACATCATGGGAAATAACCAAATTCCCTGGAAACAAGTAACATGAGTGGATTTAATCCAATGCTGATCATTGGATTTATCATTTAGAGCTGTTTATTCATTCAAACATTTACATCTACTATGGGCAAGGCCTACAAAACCATATGAAGATGTGATTTTAAGATTTTAAGATCATGTTATTGGGGCAGACAGGTAAATAATTGTTACAGTATAGAAAGAATATGGTAAATGATCAGTTGTTTAAGTTAAAGAAGATGTACATAAAAGGCTTGGAAAATAACACATGTTCTTGATGAAGAGTGCTGTGCCAGGGTCAACCATAGGATAATCACAGTATTCCCAAAGCAAAGAGGGGCAAAGACAAAGATTTGAAGGAATAAGTGTGGCATTTTAGGAGACGGGGGAGTAATTTAGCTCAACAGCCTATTTGGGAGAAGTGAAGAGAAATAAAGAAAAGGCTTTGGTGTCAGCTCCTGAAGGGCTCAGCTCTCTATTTTGTGTGCAGTGATAAGAAAACCTCCCATGGTTCAAGTTAAATATTATTTAGTCTACACTGTCTACCTGATGAGGGTTTGCACTGTATCTCTAAACCTTGACACGCTCTAGTCCTATCTGCAGGTCCAAAATGAAGTGGGGTTTTTTTTTGGCTTTGAGCAAAGAAATTGAGGCAGGACCAATCTGCTAGATTAACCTAAGAAAGCTGGGGGAAAGTGGGATGATCAAGAGCAGTCAGAACTCTGGAAAAGGATTTTAGACATTGACACCACAGCAAACAGCCCCAAAGTCATTTCAAAAAACCTTGAGTTTCACTCTGCTGCCCAGAGGACCTTGTCCTCCTAAGCTGCTATTCCAGTGCCTCTCTCTGGTCTATCAGATATTGTTTTCCCCAGACTCTCCCAAGGAAAAACATCCCAAATGTTTAGTTCAAATGAAACAGATGAAGTTAAATTTCTACAGCCCACGAGTGTGCTTTCACAAATGTGGTATTATCATTATGTCCAACTTTGTCTATGGGTGGCAAGTCTCTATTCCTCATCTATGTGATTTACTCAATCTTAGTGTCTAATTGGGTGCTGTTTCAAATCTGTTCTTGACTCTGGTCAGTTCTTTCCAAAACAGTTACATGAAAAGGATGTTTAAAGTGAGCTTTTAAAAGGAGTCCCCTGGTGCTACTTTGAAAATTTTCAAACAGGTTAGTTGCATATAAAAGAACCTTAACCAGATGAATATAGCCAGCCTTCAAGATGGCCTCAGATGATCCCTACCCTTGTATAGCTTCCTCCCATGTTGAGTGGGGTTGTAACCAATAGGATGTTGTTGAAATGACTTCCAAGGCTAGGTTATAAAAGCCACTGGGGCTTTCACCTTGCTTTCCTAGATAACTTCTTCCAGAAGAACCCAGTTGCCATAATGTGAAGACACACAAATGATCCTATGAAGAGGTCCACATAGTGAGAATAACCTTCCAGGCATGTGAGTGAGCCAACTTGGAAGCTGATCCTCCAGCTTCCATCAAGCCTTTGGATGAGACTGCAGCCCCAATTGACACCTTGAACCTCATGAGACCCAGAACGGTCCAGCTAAACTGCCCCCAGATTTCTAATCCCAGAAACTATATGAGATAATAAGTATTTGTTCTAGACCTCTAGGGAGTAATCAATTATGCTGTGATATAGAACTGACACAAATGGTCTATGAACACCGGCTTTCTTTCAGAAATAAGACTTTTCTAGTTTTCTAATTCAAGTCTTTGTGGCCAGTTTCAAAATCTAACCCTTGTAACTTCTTGCTGCTCTTTTGAGTGCATCTTATGTTTTAGCCTTCTAAAAGAGCCAGCCGTGTGGTTCACAGACTGCTTTCCCCTGCTTCAAACCTTTGATTGGTTTCTCCATCTCACTCAGAGTAAGCTGAAGTGCTCCCACACCTTATGTGATCTGGGTACTCTGAGCAGGACTACCACCTTCTATGCATTCACTCCCACTCATCCTTGAGTACTCTTCCCCCAGATAACCACAAGACTCATTGCTTCACTTCTTTTAGGGTTTTACATAAATGTTCTTCCTGAGACAAGTTTCTGCTGACAATTACATACAAGGGATCACCATTCTCCCCCCTTCTCTGAGACACCAGTGACTGCCTTTTTACCAGATAAACTCTAAACTGCTGTGTCTGTTTCTCTCCCAATTAATATATGAGCTCAAACAGAACAAAAGTATTGTTCTGTTGTATCCTGAGCATCTGAAACAATGCTGGGCACTCATTTGAAAAATGAAGATGGACCTTCTTTGCAAGTCCTCTTGTTTTTGTTACCCATAGGATACATGGCCAGGAGGAAGGGTGAAGGAGAAGAAAGAGAATACACATGGGAGTTTTAAGAACCAAATTAAATGCCTTAAAATTGGAGACTGCTGTTTAAAAACCAACCTGCTTCAAACAGCTCACCCAGGGATCCCTGGGTGGCGCAGCGGTTTGGCGCCTGCCTTTGGCCCAGGGCACGATCCTGGAGACCCGGGATCGAATCCCACATCAGGCTCCCGGTGCATGGAGCCTGCTTCTCCCTCTGCCTGTGTCTCTGCCTCTCTCTCTCTCTCTGTGACTATCATAAATAAATAAAAATAAAAAAAAAAAAAAACAGCTCACCTGGAGGATAAAAGAAATAACGTCAAGGATGATGATAACAATTTTGGTGTCTTGGATGGTAAGCAGATTCACCAGTGGCTCCAGAACTCCAGAGTGGACAAGGTGGATCAACTGGTCTATGGTGCCTCCAGTTGTGAAGTTAGCCACAGTCCAAACAGCCTCTTTCTGGACTTTAAATTCTCCCTACAGAAAGAGAACATTTACATTCTTTAGAGATCCTGAAGAAATTAAATATAGAGATGCTAACACTTAGTTCAATTTCTAGGTAGGCTAATGACAGCCAGGACTGTATGTGCAATTTACATAGAACACCCCAGCAATCTGCCTCCAGTTCTTATGCAGAAGACAGCATTTTTGAGAAGCCCAGAAGCAGGCAGGCAGACTCCTATGGGGCCTTAAAAAAGGTTCTAAGTTGATGTAGACTCATTTCTTTAGGTCAGGTTTATGGGGAAAATAGACATTATGCTTGGAACTTTAGGTTATAGTGACCTAAAGGTCAACATTTCTGGTATTTCTGTCACAGGAAAACTATGGACAAGAAGCTCCAGAGCTACAAAGCTAAGCACACAGAAGTGATCTCAGGGACTGAGCCAGCCCAGAGGTGACAGAAGAAGGCCATTGAAACATTACTCAATGTTTGCCTTGCCTTGCATTTACAAGAAACACTTTACCCAGAGGTATGGGAGTAATTTGCCATAGATACTTTTTTTTTTTTTTAAGATTTATTTATGAGAGACACAGGGCAGGGGGGCAGAGACACACAGGCAGAGGGAGAAACAGGCTCCTCACAGGGAACCTGATGTGGGATTCGATCCCAGATCTCAGGATCATGCCCTGAGCCAAAGTCAGATGCTCAACCACTGAGCCACCCAGGCGTCCTGCCATAGATCCTTCTATTCCCAGGCAGGAGTTATTCCTGCTTTAATGGCTGGGGAAAAACTGTGACCTCAGCTTAAAGAACAAACAAAAAAGGACACAACGATAACTAGCTTGGAGCCAGTTGTAATTCAAAAGGCAGTTGGAAATAAAATTACTCCTTGATTCGTGACTGGATGTTCTGATTAGAATATGTACAGACTCACAGACACACAGAGGATAGGAAATACCTGATGGATTGAACCCTTGATTTGGGTCACACATCTGGGAAACCACCATCTAACTGGAGAGCAGGCTCACCACCAGCAGCTTCCCTTCCCCATCCTACCACGCTTTCCTCCCCACCCCGACAAGACTGAGCCACTCCTGGCTCATTTCACACGTAGAGGATTTAAACATCTATCACATCCATTCTAAGATGGCAAAAAGAAATGCTGACAAATAGTAGTAGTCCTGGGAAAGGCAAGTAGGAGTCAGGGGGAAGAAGGAAGTTTTATTGTATTTCTACTTTTATGTCTGGGTTTTCAGTGTATATTACCACTCTAATTGGTGTGATTTTTACACTGAAAAGGCCACCTTCAGTGGCCTTTCAGTTCTTCAGTGTCTAATATCACCATAACCTGATAGGTTTTTCCTCCTAAAACAAAACCAAACCTCCCCTACCCCTCTCTTTTGGCAAGTAGAGTGGATGGCCCATTCTTTTAACACTAAAGATAAACCAATATTTTCCAGGTCAATATTTTTTTCTGAATATCTGATCCATGGGATCACCTTTTCATTGAACAATGCCTGTTTAGTCTCTTAAATCTTTAATGGGTCAGCCAAAATGAGATGCCTCTTCTTTTCCAAGGAGAGTTAGGAAACTAAGGTCTCATAGCTCTGTTGTGAGCTCAATTAATTTGCTTCTTAGCCTGTGTCTGAATTCCTGGAGGAGTTCAACACAGGGCCGGTTGGAAAATAGCCTTTTGTCACAGACACGGAGTGCACCGCTTACATTTTTTAGCAGAGCCACCAAGGGAGGCAGCATGCCGCAAGCGATCAGCCGCTGGATGTGTTGGCAGGGCCCTGCAGCCACATTGCTCAAGGCCCAAGCTGCCTCCTTCTGGATGGAGGACTTGGGGTGCATCAGGAGTTGGGGCAGCACGTTCAGCATGCCCGCGTCAATGGCCATCTGGGTCTGGTAATCCGTTCCTGTGACGATGTTCCCGATTGTGCGGAGAGAGGGGGTCTGGAAGAACAAGGCTATAGTATAACCAAGCATTGCAAATGTATTATAACAGAAGGAGATAATCACACCAAGCTCTGTGCATTCCCAGATATTTGTCATGCCATGTTGATGGTGCTCAGAAAACCTGCGAATAGTGATTAAGTCCATGATCCTTATTAATTCAGCACATCCACAGCCATTTGCATAGTTTACAGGTACTAGGCTAGACTCTCGATAGTTCCAGCTCACATGAGATAGAGGTCAAGTGTTGCCTTTATTAAGAAATGATGCTGCCCTTTCTGTATCCTTACACTGGGAAAATCGCTAAATTGATTACAGTGTGTATAATGTAATAATTTCTACCAAATTTGTATTTAGCACCAGTATCAAGTTTTTGTTGTATATTTAATTGGAGCTAATGAGATCCCAATGGCATTTTTTTTTTTATGTATTCACAAACTCCCTCTCAACTCTGTAGGTCCCCAGGATGGGGGGTGCAATTGGGCTCAAGACAACCATCCTCTAAGGGATGACTGCATTTATTTTGATTTCTCTGCACCGTAATGGCTGCCCCAGCACAGACTATCAACAGCTCTGGAGTTTTCCTAGCCTTATATGCTAGGTATCTGCTAATCAAGTGAGAGGTGGAAGTAGTGCTAGAGGCCAATCACTTTGGCAGGATGGCTCCAAATGGGCCCTAGGCCCCCCCACCCCAGGACTAGAAGCTTTTTATAGATACTGTTGGGGGCAGAGAGGGTAGAAAGAGAGTATCTCCAAACTAACCTTGACATATGAGGAATACTATGCTAATCTAGACATAGATGATCACTAAGGCTGCATAAATATACGTTAGCCACAGTAATCCAAAAGGCCACCCATATCTTAAGGCATGTCTTCAAGAAGCATATTGTATAAGGGACACATTTCATAACCTAAGCAAAGCATTTGATTTTTTTTTTCATTTTCACCTATACTGAAATAGTCTAATAACAAACTGGGGTGAGGATAAGAGGGAATTTTCTTTTATACTTGAGTAAGAAATTCAAATGTTACAATGAGCTTTACATTAATACACACACTCACACATGTGCACACCATATTAGCCAACTTGTTAACATCTGCATGCACAGATCCTTGGAAAGCAAGGCCACAGCCACTAAAGAATAGTTTGCTGGGTGAAGGTATTATTTTAATCTGGTGCTTGTCTCTATTTTCTAGCTACCAGAGGAAGACAAAGTAAATTATTTAACATCCACTAGGATTTTTGGATCAAGAGAGATTCGTCTTTGGCTAAAGAGTAGCAGAAACCAGGGAAATGCAGATGACAAGCTTTGTTCTAGGTAAAGTAAGAGATCTGACTATGGAAGACTGGGGGGTGGGAGAGGTCTTGTTCAAGTGAATAGGACTCACATGTTCTAATCTGAAGGCCCATACAGACCCAGATGGGACCTGGGGACATTTACCAAGACATTGAGCTCTGAGCTGCTCATAAGCTGGACCAGCCTGGGCAGGACCCCTGTGTTGACCACTTGGCCGATGCGCTCATTGCAGCCATCGGTGAGGTAGGACAGGGCCCAGCAAGTATCCGAGAGAACCTCGCTGTCTTGGTGCTGCAGGAGGTGGGACAGGACAGGCAACATTTGCTTCACGGCTGTCTTGCAAGGGTAAGGATTTTTGTTTCGGCACAGGTTGGACAAGGTCCACGTGATATTCCGCAGAAACGTGATCTGTAATAAAGAGACTGCTTCCAGCATTGGGTGCAAAGAAGGAAAAATGCCAACAGCTGTGTGTCCTTGCCATCCCTGATCAATATTATTGACCAGTGTGGAGCAAAGTATTTGAGCTTCATGCAGAATATGTTCTCGATAGTGATGCATACAGAGGAGACCAAGAATGAGCTTTAAGCTTCCTTTTCAAATGTTAGGTGGAGGTTTCCTCATAGTCTTCAAAATGTCCCTCCCTACTTGACTCAGTTGATGACCTATTTTATTTTTCATTGACAAAACAAAGGCCAAGCACGAGTTACTTGGTCTGCACAACTGTCACTCACTCCACCAACATGTGATAACCACATTCCTGATCTTTGTTCAAGGGTCAGTCTTCCTACCCTGCATCTGGATCCCATTTTTGCCTTTGAAGATTCTATCCCCACCATCGCCTCTCTACATCCTTCCCACACTCTGGGGCCCACCTCTCTAGCCATCATCCTGCTCCTACTTTTCCCAGAGTCCATCTCTATTCACTGTCTACCTTGCAGCTTCCCATTTGTTCTTCCACCCCTCTGGTCATATTTCTGCCCCTACTTCTTTGTACTGGGTGATGAAATTGGTTTCTTCCAGGCCACCAAATCCAACAACTGCCTTTTCAATTCTAAAGTTACTGTCCTTCTTAGCCTTAGTTAGTACCCCTCTTGAAAAACCCTTCTTGGCACCTATGACACCAAACCAGCATTTCTATTGCCAAATGGGCTGTTTCTTCTCAGTCTTTGGGGCAGACTCTGATTGTTAGAGCTTGAGACCCTTGGTCCCAGGCTCTCCTTATATTCCAGGTCAGGGGTTGGCATATTTCTTCTGGAGAAGGCCAGAGAGTAAACACTTCCAGCTTTATGGGCCATAGGGTCTCTGTTGCAATTTTTCATCTCTGCCCTTGTAACATTACCAAAGCCACAGACAATATGGGTAAAAATAAATGGGGATGGCTGTGCTCCAAAAAAAAATTATTTACAAAAGCAACCAGCTGGCCCCTGCTCTAGTTGATCCTGCCCAGCTTGATGACGTATGCATGCATGACTATCTGGACCTGCATTAACCATCTACCTGATGTTGCTGTGATGATGCCTCTCACTCACCTCAAATTAATATGTACAACTAAGGCTCTGATTCCTTCTCCCCTCCATCCTTCCCATTTCTCTAGGAGAATAGTCATCCAAACAACCTAACACAAAACCTTTCTTCTTCCTATTCCCCATGTCCAGCATGGCAGCATTCCAGCTCCCTCCGCTATCACTTTACAAACAGCCAGAAGGGTCTTTCCAAAAGATCAGATCACTTCCTGCTTCCCTCTGCCAGCATGTGGGTGTCTAGGACCCTTGCCCTACTTGTCATCTTGCACTGCTGTCTCTTTGCAAACTCCCTGGTCATGTCAGCCATTTTCTTTTTTTTTTTTTTTTTTTAATTTTTTTTTTTTTTATTTATTAGTCACACACACAGAGAGAGAGAGAGAAAGAGACAGAGAGAGGCAGAGACACAGGCAGAGGGAGAAGCAGGCTCCGTGCACCGGGAGCCCGACGTGGGATTCGATCCCGGGTCTCCAGGATCGCGCCCTGGGCCAAAGGCAGGCGCTAAACCGCTGCGCCACCCAGGGATCCCAGTCAGCCATTTTCTGATTCCACAATGTCAGGTTTTCTCCCTCCTTGGGGGATGGGTATTCCCTGGGCTTTTAGAAGCTACCTTCTCTTCATTTCTGTTTGAGACAAATCTAGAACCAACATTTATCCAAAGGGGTCCCCTATTGTTGCCACATCAATCAACTTTGACTCTAAGCTTCAAACGTAGACCTAATACCTAGGATCAGAATAGATGACCCATTAATTCTGTCTGTGCCCCTTGAATGGAGAGTTTAAACATCTACTTTTGTAGGATTATAAGCTTAGAAAAATTTTAATGGACCTCTTCCAATGCCCCCTGAGGAAAAATCAGCATTACTGGCCCTTGGGGCCAAATTCAAGTCAATCTCTGCCCCATGTGATATTCAATCCTAGGCCTTGCTTATAATTGCTGTCATAAGGGACAAGGCAGCAAGCATATGACCTAGCATTGACTTAAAAGTACTTCCCCAATTTCAGAAACTTGTTACCTAGCTAGTTTTTCTACTTCAAAGACTCTTACTGGTATGGTTGATGAAACCAGGGCCAGCAGATGTGGAATGGCATTGCTCGAGATAACGATGTCTCTGAATTCTGAGCCATCACCTACAAATAGATAAGAATGTGACAATTAAACAGGGAGCGGAGAGAATCCTGGGCTAAGTGATTCATTTTTTAAAAGGCTGTACAAAGGGAGAGAAGCCACAGTATCCCTGGGTTGGACAAGTACATAGTATAGGCATGAACTAGATCCTGGGTCTCCATCATGTCAGTTGGGTAGATAGGCCAAGTGTGAAAAGCAGGCACTACCCAGCAGTGATCATTATAAGTAGTCTGTGGACACATAAAGGAGGCAGCCAGTGGGTCCAGGAAGTGCTCAAGACTCTAAATACTGGTAGCACTTCACAGCATGTTCCTCAGGAAGATGAAGGAGGCTATTGCAGGCCAAATTGTCTTCCCAGGCGACTTTGACATGGAGTGGAAACTTGCAAATGCAACTCAGAACCCAGTGTGGGGGAATGGGTAGATGCTAGCCACCTGCTGTCCCACTCAGGCAAGACTATACCAATTTGAGACCTTAGAAGTCTCAGTTTATAATACTCCAACCACCAAAGCAAGGCATAGGTGACTTTATACCACCCAGTTTTGCCTGTTCCTTACTGAACCAAGCAAAATGAAGGACAAAGTCTCTGCAAATGGGTGCTTCCTTTCTGCAAGCATTTAACAAGCAGACTTGTTTTATATTCTGTGTTTGCTAATCCCAGTATCTGAAGTCCTTGGAGGTCTAATCATACTGTTTGTTTTTGCTGACTCAGTCATGGTGGGTTGTTGATTCTCTGAACTTGAAACTGCTAATATTTGGCTGATCCTAATTTGTCTAAATCCTGAGGGGCCCAATTGAGTTCGTATCCTCCCAAGAGCATTGTATTTATATTCAGCCAGGAATCCTGGAGCTTCCAACCCTGCAGCACTAACTCCTCATCTTATGCTTTCCTGGACCATGCAGGGAATATAGCATCAACCCCAAATTCACAAGGCCATTTTAGGACTGCATTTACAGGGGAGACTTGTACCCCACACTGAGGAAACATTTTTTTTTGCTATGTTTCCTTAGTAACTTTCAGTGGAGATAGAATTCTCTCAGGGTCCTGGGTTATGCAAGGGTCTATTATATATGCTGTATGGGTCAAAGACTTGTCTTTTGTTCTTGAAGCCATTAAGACTTGAGGCTGTAGGACCCCGGTATTGACAGACCTCACTAGACAGCCTATAGCTTCAGCACATACTGTATCATTTGGTTGCCACTTTAGTTTTTGGTCTCTGAACTGGACTCTGGATTTTGGAAAAGCCTGTCGTACTATTCTCAGCTTTTCTAGATATTTATACTGAGTGTATTGAATCTTTATGCTACCCAGAGAACTCCCATAGCATGCCAGATGCCCAGCCCACTGGCTACCTACCCCAATGGGAAGAGGGGAGAGTCTCACCTGCTATATTACCAAGGGCCCATACTGCCTGCTCGCACACAGTCATGTGGGGGGAAGACAGGAGCTCAACCAAAGGTTGTATGGCCCCACCTTCCACAACAGCTTGAGTCTGCTCGGAAGTCCCTGAAGCAATGTTGGTCAGAGCCCAGGCTGCCTCGAACTGTAAGCAGGGATGAGGTGACAACTTCAGGAACTCCACCAGCCTGGGAATGAGCCCTGCTTCAACAATCAGTTTTAGAGGAGGGTTCTTTTCCTGGGACAGCATTTTCCTTTGTAATGAAAGGGAAAAATATATATAAACAAGTCATGTGAGGCTGATATTAAGAACCTCCTTTATAAGTGTTCTTGGCATTCCTAGCTATCAAATGAGACTAACATCTGGGGCCAAGCTACTTAATATCCTAACGTCCAGCCTGTAGCACTTTGCAGTGACAAGGCAATATTTTTCCCTTTAGGTATTATCTATGAGCTGAGATCCCTATAGAGGCCAATTTAAATTAAGCAATTCATCTCTGACAACACTTGCATATCTTAAGTTGTTCTCAAGGACAGTGTAGAGGAATAATTTAGTCTTGCTTTTGAATGGACTTGCCTTGTCTTATATTGTGTGGGCATTTTGCCACCTCCACAAAAACAAATAGGCCACTGGAGCTCATTTCTAGCTAGGAACCTATAAACAGCAGAAGTTTGTTTGGTGATACCTGGCTGCCTGGGTGGCCTGGAAACATAGGTCTGGATCTGAGGTATTCACACCATGGATTATTTCTTGCAGGGTGAGGCTGACCTGCAAGGAGACACACATTCAGGTCAGAGTCTCTGCCCAAAGGAATAATGACGGTTATCTAGTCCTGCCATCTATCTGATTAGAACAGGCTGGCTTGGACAAGATGTCCCCAGTCTGCACAGTGGTCTCTGTTAGGGGAGAGAAGAACACTTGGAGGTCTTATAGATCTCATGGATCTGTGGGATACTCCCTTTGCTCTGGGGAAGGGGTCATCCCTATCATCACTTGTATCCCCAACAACTTTTCATCCCATGCAGTAAGAACATGTTAGTGACGGTCAGCAAAAATGGCAGAGTAAGGACCTCCAAAAATTCCCTCCTCCATAAAAACAAGAAAACCAACACAAGTAGTTCAACCTTCCAAACTCCAAAAATTGACCAAAGGCTTGTAGCAATTTGTTTTATTTGATCCAAAAAGAGATTATTCAAGAAAAAGAGCTAATTTCAGGAAGAAGAATTCTAGGAAACAAAGTGTATCAACATATGAACAGAATTATACATCATGACCAACTGGGATTTAATCCAGAAAGACAAGGGCAGTTCAACATATGAACATCAATATAGTAGGACTTATTAATGAGATGGGGGAAAAGTACACAATCATCTCAGTAAATGCAAGATAAGCATTTGACAAAATTCAAGCACACTTCCATGATAATAAACATTCAACAAGCTAGAAATAAAAGGCAACTTCCTCAACCCGATAAAGCCATCTAATAAAACCCCACAGCTAGCATCATACTTAAATGGTAAAGGATGGAAAGTTTTCCCCCTGAAATCAGAAACAAGACAAGGATGTCCACTCTTGTCACTTTTATTCAATGTAGTATTGGAAGTTCTAGACAGATGAACTAGGTAAGGGGGAAAAAAAGTCATCCAGATTGGATTTTCCAGATTGGAAAAAAAATAAAAATTATTGCTATTTGCAGAATTCAAGAATTTGAAGATGGAAGAGCCTAAGGAATCTCCACATATACAAAAATAGAGGTTCAGCTAGGCTTCAGGATTAACATATAAAAATCCCTTGTATTTTTATACATCAGCAATGAACAATCCAAAATTGAAATTAATAAAATAATTTTATTTTCAATGACATCAAAAAGAGTAAAATACTTGGGAATAAATTTAGTAAAAGTAGTACATGGCTTACATACTAAAACTATAAAAAAAAATTAGAGAAGACCTAACAAATTAAAAAATACACATGATCATGAATTGGAAGGCTTAACATGGTCAAGATGGCAATACTCTTATAAACTGATCTATAGATACAGTGTAATCTCCATTAAAATCTGAGCTATCATTATAGAAGAGATTGGCAAGTTGATTCTAAAATTCATTTGGCAATGCAAGGGATCCCAAATAGCCAAAATAATCTTGAAAAAGAACTAAATTGGAAGACACTTCCCAAAACCTACTACAGAGCTACAGCAATCAATTCTGTGTTGTGCTGACAGAGGATAAACATATTGATCAATGGAAGAGAATCCAGAGTCTACAAATAAACTCTCACATTTATGGTCCGTTGATGTTAGACAAGGGTTGGAAGACAATTCAATGGGGGAGAGGATGGTCTTATGATGCTAGGACAACAAAATATCCACATGCAGGACAACGAAATTGGACCCCTACTCACACCCTTTACAAAAATTTACTCAAAATAGATCAGGTCGAAAATAGAGAACTAAGGTCTAAAAATAAGAACTAAAACCATAAAACTCTTAGAAGGAAACTTAGACATAAATCTTTGTGACCTTGGATCAGGCAATGAATGGATTCTTAAACATTATACCTAAAGCATAAGAACCAAAGATAAAAGTAGACAAATTGAATGGTTTCAAAATTTAAAACTTCTGTGCTTCAAAGGATTCTGCCAAGAAAGTGAAAAGAATCCACAGAGTAAGAAATATTTGCAAATCATATATCTGGTAAGGGTAGGATAAGGGTAAGGGTATCTAGTCTCCAGAATAGACAGTATAAGGAACTCTTACAACTCAACAATAGATGAACAAATCACTCAAGTTTAAAAATGAGCAAAGGTTTGGAATAGACATTCCTTCAAAAGATCTACAAATAGCCAGTAAGCATATCAAAAAATGATCATCAGTTGTTAGGAAAACATATCAAAATTTTATAACAATATAGCCCTTTGTACCTACTAGATGGCTATAATATGAAAATGGACAACAATAAGTGTTGGTAAAACTGTCAGAATGTGATGTAATTGGGTGATCTGATGAGCATTGGGTGTTACATGCAACTGTTGAATTGTTGCAACTGATGAATTGTTGAACTCTACACCTGAAACTAATGATATACTATATGTTGAATTTAAATTTAAAGAAGAATATCAAGGGATGCCTGGATGGCTCAGTGGTCTAGTGCCTGCCTTTGGCTCAGGTTGTGATCCTGGGGTCCTGGGATTGAGTCCTGCATTGGACTCCCTGCAGGGAACCTGCTTCTCCCTCTGCCTAGGTCTCTGCCTCTCTGTCTCTCTCATGAGAAAAAAAAAATCTTTAAGAAATGAAAATTAAAAGAACATCAGAATGTACAATGGTATAGCTACTTTGAAAAATAGTTTGGCTATATATTTGTTTCCTATTGTTACTGTAAAAATTACCACAAATTTAGTGGCTTAAAACAACACATTCTCTTACAGTTTCTGGGGGGTCAGAAATTCATGATCAGCTTCACTAGACTAAAGGAAGGGCTGGCTCTTCCTGGAGGCTCTGAGGGAAGAATCAGTCTTCTAGCCTTGTTCAGCTTCTAGCGGGGCCACCTCCATTCCTTGGCTTGTGACCCCCTCCCTCCATCTTCAAAGCACAACATGTTAATCTCTGCTTCTGTTGTCCTATAACCTGCTCTAACTTGTCCTTCACCCTTATAAGGACCAATGTGATTGGTCCCATCCAGCTAATCCAGGATAATCTCCCCATCTCAAGATCCTTAGTTTAATCACACCTACAAAGTCCCCTTTGTCCTACCAAAGTAACATTAACAGGCTCTTGGGATTAGGAGATGGAGGTTTTGATGGAGAAAGTAGGGTGGGGCACTATTCAGTTTACCAAAGGTAGTTCCTCAAAGAGTTAAACAGAATGATCATAGGACCCAGTAATTCTACTCCTAGGTATACTCAGGAGAATTGAAAACATGTCCACACAAATACTTGTGTACAAAGCAGCATTATTCATAATTGCCAAAAAGGGGAAACACAAATGTCCACCAACTAATGAATGGATAAACAAAACATGGTATATCTATACAATCAGCTATAAAAGGAATAAAATACTGACGCATGCAAAACATGGATGAAACTTGAAAATGTTAAACTGAGTGAAAGAAGCCACGTATGGCAATTCAGAGAATGCTTACAGCCATTCCATTTGATGGCAGCTACCGTGTCAATGGATCCACTTGCCCAGATTGAACTCATCTCTGCCCCATAAGTGTCCTAATCCCAAGGGTGCAATGATGGTTAAGGTGGAACATGGGTGGTGATGGATCATCAAAGACACGTAGATACAAGGCTAGTGGAGTCTAAGAGAAGAAACTTCCCCATCAGAGCATTCCAGAAAGGATTTTCAAAAACAATATTGGCCTGCAAGTCAACCCAGAATTTGTACTGAGTGAGGCTGAGGTGCATGGGGAATGGAAGACAGAAGACAGCATTCCGATCCTAGGCAAGCCTTTATGTATTGAGTGACTAGATGATTCTGAGAGAGAACCTTCCTAAGCCCTCATTTCCTATTTCTGACCAAGTGGTGGCAAGTGAATTTCCATTAGAAACATCCTCTTGCCTACCCCCACCCTGCTCAGAACATAGATCTCAAACTCACAGTCACAAAGGTAACAGCCCTTAGCTTTCTGAAAATATCAGCTTAGTTCTAACCATGAACTCTCCATTCCTCTCCTTAAAGACCCTCAATGAGAACTTGCAATTTCTGAATCTATGAAATATCTTCAAGCCAGAGAAACTAGCTAAGGACGTATTTCATACACAACTCTCATGAACACCACATTCCCAGTGTACCCCTTTAGTTGGTTGTTCAGAAGTTGGATCAGTGGAGAAATTGGCGATATTTCTTCTCTTTAAGGCCTGCTCATCTTTCTTGGCCTTCCGGAGTTCCAGGCTGACTGCTATCCTCTGTTGCCGCCTCATCTAGTGAGGAAAAGAAAGAATTGAAGCCCTTAGAGTAGGGAAGTTAGGTTGTCACCACATTTAGCTCTTAGAACATGCTTCAAAGCATCAGATTCCACTTTTACAGTTGCAACAGGCTGGAAGAGTTAAGATCACACAGTAAATAGTCTCAGCATGGTTTACCTCCTCTGCTTTCTCCCACTATACCACATCCAGAAAAATAGTCAACCTTCTGCCCAAAGTGAAGGAAGTCTATCTACAATCTTGGCAGGCTAGGACTCTCTCAGCTGGAAAGCCATGTGAGCAAAGCATCCCATTGCCCCGAGTCTGAACACATTTTCATCAGTGCTGATTAGTCCCTGAAGAGCAGGTGGGCCTCCCGACCTTGGGGATCCAGGCAGGGCTGGGAACTGGGATGTCACAACCCACATGTCCCCTGACCATTTCCACCATCCATCAACAGGTCATTCATCTAGTCTTGATTTAGTCCTAGGAGGTTTACTTGGATGCCAGACTGAGGGAGATGAAAATTAAAAACAAAACAATATACCCTTTTTTCTTAGATCAGAAGAAACCCATAGACTTTATAGTATTGGGAGTCCTTGGGAGAAATGATTTATCTTTTAGATCTCCATTTTGGTATATTTGCTTTGTCATCCCCATGTCCTGATCCTCCATTCCATTTTTTTTTTTTAATAGAGGGAGAGAGAGAGAGCACGTGAGCATGCATGCACACAAGCAAGGGAGGGGCAGAAGGAGAGGGGAGAAAGAACCATAGGCAGGCTCCACCCTCAGTGCAGAGCCATCAGGCTCACTACCCTGAGATCATGATTAGAGCCAAAAGAAAGAGTCGGACTCAACCGACTGAGCCACCCAGGCAACCCTGCTCCATTCCATTTATGATGCATCTCAACCATGAGATTTTCACTGCACTGCTCCTCCAGAGAGTGAAGCAGTGGTTGGGTACTCACAGACACATCTTTGCCTCGGTACTTAAATTTTCTCAGCCTCTCTTCTGGAGCATGTAAAGTTGGCATATTGACTCGAAGTGGTAAGCCACCTGGAGGTAAAGCAATTGCCAGGAGATTGTCAGCACCCAATGTGTGGGTTTCTATGTCATAGCTATCCTTGCTTTAAGCCCTGGAAGAGCTCACAGTGGATGGGAGGGCAGACTCAGGATGTCAGCCTCCCCAGGCATCACCACCCGGGCTCAGTAGGCAATGAGCAGAAGCCATTGAGCCATGAGCGGAAGCCAGAGGAGATCGGCTGTGGGCTGCAGCAGTGAGGGATACCTTTTGGAGGCACTTCAGCTTGAACTGGGCCTTTGATGGCTAGGGTAGGCTGGAAGAGAAGTATAGAACCCTCTCATGTGGCTATATCCATGTAGTTCTGTACGAAATGTCTGTGTAGGAACTGGTACCCAACCAGGACAGGAAGTTGACCCTCTTCTCCCACACCCAGTCCACCAACCCTTAGGTCACAACGATCTCAAGCATAATCTGCTCCTTCTAATTCTTTGGTTGATTGCCTCCACCCTGGACCAGGCCACCATCATCTTCCAGCTACACAATGGCAATTGCCTCCCACCTCTTCCCCCCACCTCTACCATTGCTGTATTCCAATCTGTTCTCCACACAGAGGCCACGTGATCTCTTAAAGATAATTTCCCCTGCTTCAAAACTCTCTAGTGGCCGCCCACTGGATTCAGAAGAAAACTCAGACTCTCTAGGATGCCCACTTTGTGTGAGCTGGGCCCAGCCTTCTTCACCTGCAGGAACATTTTGGATTCCTATCTAAGTATCTTCCCAGTCGGTTTTATATTCTCCATGGCTTTTGCCACCACCCCAAATTTTCTTGGTTGTGCATCTTTTTCCCTCTCCTCCCAATGACAACGGAGTAATATGTGTCTTAGGTAAGATTCCTCAGCCCTTTCATCATGCATAACAAATAGTAAGTAGGTACTCAGATATTTGTTGGATGAGGGTGGTGGGTGATAGGTCACAAAGGGAACCGGTCCCTAATCAGAGGAGGTTATTCAAATCAGGCCACATTTTAACTTTCTCCAAGGCAGTAGGCAATGACATTTCTTGCAAGTATGCAATGAATACCCATCTGTTTCCAAGTACATGGGATGATCCAAACTACATTGCAGAGAAGGAAACACTGGATAAAGATGACCAGAGTCTATGGACTCTAGTCTTGAAGATAGAACAGCTGGGAATAATTGTGTTAGGAAAGGCTAATTTAGACACATCAATTTGGATGACACAGTTTAAACACAGAATTCCAGAAGTAGAGAGCCAAGACTGAAGTCTTAAGAAGAGAGATAGACTTTGTGTGAGAATAGAATAATAACTCAGTCTTGGTGACACTCCTTACTATGGCCCAAAAGAAAGAACCACCAGCAAGGGACCAGGAAAAATAAAGGAATTTGAGTCAAAAGAATGATAATGTCAAAGAAGGGAATTTGAGTCAAAAGAATGATTGTGTCCGAGGCACTTGCAGTAATAGCAGATACCAGGCCATGGACAAGTCCCTAAACAAAGTGCTGCCAGTGGACTAAGCCTCAGAGTAGAGGCACAAGAAGCTCAGACTAGAGAAGAACTATGTCCTATACTTCCATCTACCTTTAAGTAGCCTCAAATTCTGCTCCATAAGGAAGAAGAGTTGCTTTTTAGGACCAAAAGGTAAATCAGACACTCCTTTTTAATTTTTTTTTAAGTAGGCTCCACACTCAATATAGGACTTGAACTCACAACAATGAGGTTAAGAGTTGCAAGTTCTAGTAAGCCAGCCAGCTGTTCCCAGAACATCCTTTAAAACACCTTCTCAAAAGAGTTTTCTAGTTGCTATGATAGCCAGGGTCGAGAAGATTATCAGCTGGAAACTGAGATTTAGGTCGGATGTAGGCACTATACCCTACATCTCCAAGAGATAAGACACAAGATGGCATTTTCAAAATCTGGAGTAGAGTAGTATTAGGGCTCAGTTCAGGGAGCAATGGGCAAAAGACATTTATCACATGCCAGGAATGTCAGACACTTGGAATTAAATGAAGCAACATTAATAGTAAGGTAGAGATGGGGCTCCTAGGTGGCTCAGTCAGTTAAATTTCCAACTCTTGATTTCAGCTCAGGTCTTGATCTGAAGATAATGAGATTAAGCCCCACATCGGGCTCTGCTCAGGAGGGAGTCTACTTGAGATTCTCTCTCTCCCCCACTCCAATTGCACAGGCTCTCTCTTGAGCTATCTAAAATAAAATTGAAAAAAAAAATAGTAGGGTAGAGATAGCCCCATTTTACTGGTAGGGAAACCACCTCAGATGTCACTTCCCACAGAAGCCTAGAGTGCCCACAGCTGTTAAGCTTCAGAGCCAGGACGTCAGCCTAGATCTGACTCCCGCATCCATGCTTTGGATCACTAAGCTTTGCTGCCAACAGTCTGTAAGGAGTTCTGATGAGGAAAACAAGTCACCACTATTGGTGGCACTTAACACACATGGGGATGTTGGAAAATAGGAAAGCATGTGTTTCCAGCAAGGGAGGCCACTTCTGAAACATTGCTACACGTTGCCACTTCATTGCTATCTCTCTCCCCCACTATCTGGGGCCTGACCAGCTGGGTCCATGAGATCCTCTGAATGTGCCTAAGTTTGAATGAAAGGTTCTTGTGTCTGGGGAGACCCGAGACAGTGTCTGGTTCCAGGACTATTCCACAGGAACCGTTCATCCTCTGCCACAGCCCAGAACATGTGGCCATTAAGGAACCTTGGAAGTAAGTCAGGGGTTCAGATGATAGCCAACTTCCTTCAAATGTTCACTAAAGGCCAGTATGGCATAAGCAGAAAAGCTCAACTTCAGATAGAACAGGATAGACCCCCTTTACCCACTGGGGGAGGTCGTGAAGAACAGTTTGAAAGTCACAGATTTGGGGCCACCTGGTTTGCTGAGCGAGTTAAGCATCTGCCTTTGACTCAGGTCATGATCTCAGGGCCTGGGATCAAGTCCCGAATGAGGCTCCCTACTCTGCAGGGAGTCTGCTTCTCTCTCTCCTTCTGCCTACTGCTCCCCCTGTGCTCTCTTTCATTCTGTCAAATAAATAAATGAAATCTTTAAAAAGAAAAAAAAAGTCACGAATTAACCAAACCACTCATTTGGGGACAGTCTGCAAAACCAACTGCAAAGCGAATTCTTCTGGCTTTCACAAGTTTCTCTAGTCACAGCTCAAAGTGTGCTTCCTTCCCCTCACATTGCTATTTGTGGCATCCAGGAGAGCCACTATCCTGCCACCCTTTAGCAGTGGCATGAAAGAGCCAAGCTGGAGGCTTTGAGTTAGGTACACAATCAAAGTCATAACCTTTTGTCACTGGTTCCCAGAGATTGAGATCCAAAGAAAGCCAAATTGGATATTTAGGCAAACATCACCAACATCAGGGGATTCACTCACACACTCACTCACTCACTCACACACACACACACACACACCAAGGCTCAGTCCAGCTCTGCTGCTCCCCACACACTAGGAGGCTCCCACCCTGGGTGGGAGCAGGCCCTGCCAAGGGACCCTGGCTGTGCTCACAGTCTTCCAGGATACTGAGCTGCTCTTGACCTTTCATTCCTTTTGGACGAAGGGAAACTGGGGACTCCTAAGTCTTATTCATGGCACTGAGTCACCTCCTCTGGTTGGAGCACTACAGGCCATTTTAAAAATACTTTTCTAGATCTAGCCAAGCTTTGACTTTTCACATCTTTCAAGAACTGAGAACTGGTTTAAATTAAGATCAAGATCATCCAAGAGTTGGCTTCTAGGAAGGAGTATTTCTCTGATTTTACATTAACACACACTCATGGTATAGACGATTTAATACCTCAGAAATGTATTGAGCATTAACTCCCATAACCTAGTTAGCTTCTAAAAACTCACACACATGCTGAGCAGCTAATTATAGAAGGGGAGCTTCATAGACACGATTTGGCCACACATTTCTCCACTTGCCTGTACTATGGACTTTTTTTCTTTTCTAAGATTTAAGTAATCTCTATGCCCAACTTGGGGCTCAAACTCATGACCCCCCCGAGATCAAGAGTCACATGCTCTACACACTGCACTAAATAGGTGCCCCAACTCTGGACATCTTTTGATGTCTGTATGTTCAGATCTACATCACTAACAGCGACTTCTTCAAACTCAGTGGGTTTTTTTGTTTTTTGTTTTTTGGTTTTTTTAGTGGGATTTAAACTAAAACTACACATGGGGTTAGAGCGAGGGTCATTCATTGGGAAGACCCACTGACCTCAGCCCCAGTGTAGCAGGCACAGCTGAGGCAAGAGTACAGGGATGAAGAAACAGCCATGGGAGTGTGCACACCTACGGGGAGGGACCCCACCTTGGCATTCATGGGGCTTTACCAACATGGACAAGACATGTCCAGACACTGAGTGTGATGCAGGAGACACCCAGTGAGGTATCCCTCCAAGGCTCACCCTAGCCCAGAGGGGAGGCAGAGGTCACAGCAAGGAAGGAGGCAGGAGACCGGGCCCTCTTTCCAGTGATCCTACCTCAGGGCTTGGGAATGCTCTGGAAGTGGATAGAATCACCTGGGGTTGATTCTCAAGGGTGAATATGTCCCAGGAGATATTTCAGGGTGAGGGAACACAGGCAAAGGCATAGACACCTGTGTGTCTCTAGGCTTCCCTGTACCTGCCAGCTCCCATCTGGGCTCTGCAGAGTAAACGGACACCCAGCAATTGCCACATCCTCTTTACCCACCCAGAAAACAAGCCGAGCACCACTTAGCACAATTTCCATAAACCAACCCTGAGCTCAACACGGAGAGACCCAGCCTAGGCCTTCTGGGGATCGTCCCAGTGAGCAGACCACTGGCTTTTCTGGGTGGGGGTGGGGGGGCAAGACTGTAGCGGCCAAACCCAATCCCCAAGCAAGAGCTAGGTGTCCCGTCAATACCCAGACAGAGGCCTCTGGGAGGACACAGCCACACCAGGAGCTCTTGACACCCACCTACTCATCACTCACCCGCAAGAGAGCCACAGCCTCCAGCCACCCCCCAGCCACCCTGGCAGCCCTTAAATGCCCTCAGAAGGCAGCAGGTGTTTGGGGGCATTTGGCCCTTCCCCCAGGGTTGGTCTCTGACCTAAGTCAATGGATCTTAGCTCTGGATGCACATTGGAAGCACCTGGGGAGCTCTGAGCAGCCTACCACCTGGGCCCCAGCCCCGAGGTCGATTGAGTTGGTCTAGGGGGAGGCCTGGATCTCCAGGTGCTTCTCATGTCCCAGTGAGGCACAGACAGGAGTGGGAGAGCATCACCCTCCAGGAAGGGGTTTGCATGCTGGGCGTTTAAGGCTTCTGGGATCCAGCTAGATTGGCCCCTCCTAAAATTGGAGTATTAGGCTTAACGCTGCTGAGGAACAGTTAACAAATGTTTATTCTTTTTTTAAAAAAAGATTTTATTTATTTATTCATAGAGACAGAGAGAGAGAGAGGCAGAGGGAGAAGCAGGCTCCATGCAGGGAACCCAACGTGGAACTCGATCCTGGGTCTCCAGGATCACACCCTGGGCTGCAGGCGGCGCTAACCGCTGCTCCACCGGGGCTGCCCAACAAATGTTTATTCTTAAGGCAGGCTTTGGATCAAAAAGGAAATTGGAACAAAATTTCACATATTTATTCAACTGTGGCACCTGGCTGGCTCCAGAAGTAGAGCATCCAACTCTTGATTTCAGAGTTGTGAGTTCAAGCCCCACACTGGGCATGGAGCCTCCTTTAAAAAAAATATTTGGGATGCCTGGGTGGCTCAGAAGTTAAGCATCTGCCTTTGGCTCAGGTTGTGATCCTGGGGTCCTGGAATGGAGTCCCCTATTGGACTCCCCACAGGGAGCCTACTTCTCCCTCTGCCTATATCTCTGCCTCTCTCTCTGTGTCTCTCATGAATAAATAAATAAAATCTTTCATTTCACATATTTATTATTATTTTAATATATTTCACATATTATTATTATCTTTTATTTATTTATTCATGAGAGACAGAGAGACAGAGGGAGAGAGAGGCAGAGACACAGGCAGAGGGAGAAGCAGGCCCCATGCAGGGAGCCCGATGTGGGACTTGATCCCGGGACTCCAGGATCACACCCTGAGCCGAAGGCAGGCGCTAAACCACTGAGCCACCCAGGGATCCCCAAATAAAATCTTTAAAAAAAATGTTAAGGGGCATATGCTTCTAGAAACTTTGGGGTGTCTGCCTGGCTTAGTCAGTGGAACATGCCATTCTTGATCTCAGGCTTGTAGGCTTGAGCTTCACGTTAGGTGTAGAGATTACTTTAAAATGAAATCTTTTTTAAAAACCCAAATATTTATGGAGTCCTCATTGTGTGCCAGGCCCTGACACACAACAGTGAATAAGATGACCTGGTTCCCACCCTCCCATCAGAAGCAGAGATGGGCCCTCCCAGCAGAGGCAGAGCAGAGCACAATTGGGACAACACAGGCAAGGGAGGTCAGGGAGGGCTTCCAGGAGGAGGTGGTGCCAGAACCAAATCCTCAGGAAAAGCAGGGATTAGCAGGTGAAAAACTATGAGAAAAATGCTCCAGGCTGAGGGAATAGCATAGGAAAAGGCACTGAGGCAAGAAAAATGATCATGGTTCTCCCGGGAACAGAAACCATTCAGGATTGCCAGAGGGACAACAGGATCAGGTGCTAGGCAAAGGTGACCTGGTATACAGGGGAGGGGGCAGTGGGAGCCGTCCACCCTGGTCCAGGCAGTGAGGGGTTACACTGTCTGTAGGGGATGTTAAACCAATGATAAAACCAACTACAAGTCTGGTGCTTTTTATCATCATGAGCCAGGAATTCTGAACAGTGTCAGTGAGCTTCACCACCTCATTACTCACTTTGAAAGCGTTTGAGTCTGGGGAGGGCAGTGGGGAGACGACCCCCAAGGCTTCAATAGTGCTATTTGCATGGCTTTTGCTTTTTTATTATGGAAAGTTCCAAATCTGTAAAAAAAAAAAAAAAAAAAACACTACAAACAAATCCTCAAGTACTGGTCACCCAGGTTCCATAATTACCAACACCATCTTAATTTTTCTCCCACCACCTTTTTTTTTTCCCACCACCTTTTCAACTTTGAATGTATCAATATTTGTTGGTGTGTGTGGGTTTTATTTTATTTTATTTATTTATTTGAGAGGAAGAGAGAGAGAGAAAAAGAGAGATTGAGGGAGAGAGAGTACAGGCTCATGAGCAGGGGGAGGGATAGGAGATGGAGGGGAAGAGGGAGAGGAAGAAGCAGACTCCCCGCTGAGGCTCCCTTTCCCAAGACCCTGAGATTGTGACCTGAGCCAAAGTCAGATGCTTAACAGACCGAGCTACCCAGGCGCTCCTATTTGTTGGTGTGTTTTAAAGGAAATAGAATTATATCAGTTCACCCATAAATATTCAGAATGAATATGTAACACATAAAGATGAAAAACTAAAACCAAAATACCACAACCCCTCCTCACGAAATCCACAATCCTTTTAGTGTGTCATTTTGGAATATTTAGGCTAGCCTTGGGGAGGTGAGAGGCAGATTCTCTCCAGGACAGGGCCAGAGGGAGGAGGGGCAGGCAGGGGGTGGGGGTGGTTGGTGGCACCCTGGTTCCTGGAGGGGAGGAAGGGGAAAAAGCCAGGCTCTGAGTGAGTGAAGCATGGAATTTCAGGATTGGACGCTCTCATTCAGGTGCCTGGAGGACATTGAGGTGGGGATGCAGTAAAAGCCAGTCTGTTCAATGCTGGGGCAGGACTTGGTGACCCACTGGACGTGGTGGTGGGTAACAATGACAGAGACACATAAACTGGTGCTATAGTTTCAAACCGAGGCGGCTGATGAGTGGTGATATCAGAAGAGAGGGCATTCAGGATGACATATAGGAGGCCTGAATTTGTGGGGTCAAGGCTATCAGAGGGACTGGCCCAGGCCCCCTGCTCTGCTCCTTATCATCTCTGTCCCTTCTTTGGTTGTGCCCCTTCCCCTTTACGCTTGCCAATCACACAGCTTAGAGGGATCCCTTTAACATGGATCTCAGGTTATACCCCTTTGCTGCTCAAATACTTCAGCATGCTCCAATATGCCTACAATCACCTATGAGGCCCTCTGTGCACTGCTTTACCCCCCCCATCCTGTTCCTTCTAGCCTCACTCCCACTCTCACTTCCAGCCACCCCACCCTCCTCATTGCCCCTCAAAGGCATCAGGTCCATGCTGGCCTCAGGGCCTTTGCACCTGCTGTTCCTGATGCCTCCCTCACTTCCTTCAGGTCTTAGTTTTTAGAGACCATTCCTGGTCACCCTAAAATCAAACCTCACCCTGACCTTGACCTCCACCTTGCATTCCTGTCCAACTGCCTAGCAGTACTTGTTAAGATTTGAAATGCAGAACATTTACTTGCTTATTTCCCATCTCCTGCTCTACCACCAACCCCCACATGTCAGCTCTATGAGGGTGGGGGTGTTGCCTGTTTTACTCACTGCTTTATCTCCAATGCCAGGAAGAATCATTGCTCATTATATTGTTTGAATGCATAAGTGGGCACACTGGCCAAAGCCAGGCTTTCCCTCTATCCCCACTGCATTATAAGTGTCCCTCCTCCAACACCCACAATGTACCCAGGATGTACAATGGGCATGCTCAGTAACCTTCCCAAGCCAAGCATCGAACTGGTGTTCTTTGAATAAACCTAATCAGCGTGCACAGGAGGGCCTTCAGGTGCTACGTAAAGAACTTAGAGAAGCAGGAGGAAAAGCACTTTGGATGGAACCCAGGTGCTCAAATGGAAGTCATTTCATCCTCGCCTACACTTAAGCCCTGATCATGTGTAAAGGCCACACCATCCACCGGGTGGGGAGCCCACTCCCCATCTCCTTCCTCCCTCAGCTTCACCCTCCACTGAGCCTCAACCTCTGTTCTGCTGACCTTCAAAGGCCACTTGCTCGCTGGTCAGGTGACACTGTCCTGTAACACCCGTCCGACAAACTCTTAAGTTAAATTTTCAAGAAGGAATTAGATGGATGGGTTTACTTACCTGGTTTGTTTAAATAAACCTTAAGTGCCTCGACTCCTCTGATGTAGTAGGAATTACCAATCCTGTTTCCTGGGGCAGGAAACTGAGGCTGCCGACATTAACATGACGTGCCTGGGGATACATGATGGAGGAAAACCGGGTCTGTGTGGTCCCATCTTTGCCTCTGCTCTGGGCTGTGCTGGGATGGTGCCTGATTTCCTTCCTAACTCCCTCCCTCCCCTCTTCCTTCTTTTATGGTGGTAACATACAACATGAAACTGACCATTTTAATCACTTGTGAATATACAGTTCAGTGCATGCAGTACATTCACGTAGCTGTGCACCTGTCCCCACCATCCATCTCCAGAACTTTCTCAACTCCCACACTGAAAGTCTGTCCCCATCAAACGCTAATTCCTCAACCCCCTCCTCCCCCGCCTCCCATCCGCCTGGACGCTCAACCTTCTACTTTCTGTTTCTATGAGTTCGAGTCCTCTAGGGACCTGACATAAGTGGAATCATACGGTATTTGTCATTTTTGTGACTGGCTTAGTTACACTGAGCATCAAGCCCCGTCCATGTTGTAGCAGGTGTCAGAATGTCCTTCCTTCTGACTTCTTTCTTTGAAACAGGAATGCATTTTTTTATGTTGTTGTAGTTAACATTGTTATTCATGGTGGCATCCCAAGTGCAGGGGACAGGGCCGATATCCTCCCAGGCAGGGAGGAGTATTTATCATTGACTTTACCTATAATGGCCAGTGCAGAGGATCCCTGAGTGGCTCAGCGGTTTGGCTCCTGCCTTCAGCTCAGGGCACGATCCTGGAGACCCAGGACTACGTCGGGCTTCCTGCATGGAGCCTGTTTCTCCCTCTGCTTCTCTCTCTCTCTGTCTCTCATGAATAAATAAATAAAATCTTTAAAAAAAAATAATGGCCAGTGCAGGGTGGTAATAAAAGCAGACTGGTTTCTAGTCACTTTTCATTATTGTTTCAAATCCTCAACAGTCAATGTACTGCCTTGTTCTCCTATTCTTGGCCAACTACTCCCACCATCCCCCCAACTTGGTGCATCACGGATTATTTATAAATGCCTATTCATCATATTATGATATAAAAAGAGTTTAAGAAAAAGAACCCTGGAATTGGAAAGCTGATGTAACAATTCCTCAGGGGGTTCAGGAAAAGTTCTGTTTGAGGTCAGCCTTTGGGAATCTGCTGGCTCCTGACAAATGCAGCCTTCGACTTGCTTGGCCTCTGCATGTGAGAGCGTGTGTGTGCCTGTGTGTACGTGGACACACACATGTGTCATAAAGTCCCTGGGGTCTAGAGAGACTTTAACTTCCCAGGATGATGACCCTTATGGAGCTAATTTTAGATTCTTGGTAGATGCTATTTGGCCCAGAAGCAGGAGATAAGGAAAGGGGATGTTAAGGAAAGTGAAAGGCAGGGTGGGAAGACAGCAAAAGAAAACCAAAGGCTTATTATTCATCTGTCTGCGAGCTCTCTGGTAAAATCAGAACCTGAATTCCTCAGTGCTATAGTTACTTCCTAAAAGCATGTTCTATTTATTTAGTGGCCTGGTCCAGCCCCACTGCTCCCAAGTCTCCTCATCTGCCTGATTACCCTAAGCATTTTCATTTCTGGGAGGATGGGAGCAGTCTACAGATGTTCCTCCTCTCTGGGCCTCTGAATAGGAGAGGCACAGATCACACCCAGAGCCCATGGTCACGTGTGGCTTTCATCTGAAGCTCACGTGACTAAGGAGCTGGGCCATGGACAAGGCTGTGTAGGGACCAGCTACTTGGCATCCATTCTGTGCTAGATCCACAAGATGCAGGAGTGGATCAGACAGGGTCCCTGCTGCCAAGGAACTTAGAACTCACCTGTCATCACTTGAGCACCTGGGCTCTGATAATCACGAGATCTTCCTCTCTGCATTAGGATCTCATCTTGTAACAACTTAGTGAGGTGGATATTATTATGATCCCAGATAAGGAAGTGAGGTAGGTATTTAAAGACAGCACTGTGTGTCCAGTGCAGTGCTTCCACTCCCTGTGATAGCTCCATGAAAGACATGTGGAGGACATGTTCTCCTCACAGAGTACTGGAAAATAAGCTCAAGGTTCATCCAACCCAGTCCCTGGCTCCAGAAGGAGCACCTGCTAAGTGGACAGATGGATGAGTGAATGGATAGATGATGGATGGATGGATGGATGGATGGATAATGATGGATGGATAATGAATAAATGGATGATGGTTGGTGAGTAGATGATGGTAGATGATGATGAATGATGGATGGATGGATGGATGGATGGATGGATGAATGAATGATGGATGAGTAGATGATGGATAATGGATGAATGATGGATGGACAGATGATGGATGGATGAATAGATGATGGATATGGATGGATGGATGGATGATAGATAATGATGGATGGATAGATGATAGATGAATGAATGAGCAGATGATGGATGGATGATGGATGAATGGATAATGATGGATGGATGGATGGATGGATGGATGATGAATAGATGAATAAGTGGATGATGGATGACACATGGATGATGGATGATAAATAGATGGATGGATGGATGGATGGATGAGAGATTATCCAGCTGAATTGGGGTTTGAATCCACCTGGGCTTTTCAGACACTGGGCTTTATTCAACCTTGGGAGACTCACAGAAAGTAGAGACTCTCTCTTTTGGAAAAATAAGAATAAATGCTTCTTGACAAAGAGGTGTGATGCCAGGGGCATGAAAAGTTGGAAATATTTTTAGATATTTTTGAAATAATAAAATAAAAATGGTACTTCAATGCCAAATAAAATCAAATTGAGATATAAGTCTAAGCGCAATATGAAAAAGAAAGAAATTCAGCTGGAGAAATTGATTTCCAGCAGCTTTGACCCTCATATTTCTGGGATCCCATGAAATTCACCATTAATGAGGAAATCTCCAGTTGGCTTGGAATTGGAGAAATCCTTGTCCAGGTCCTGGGTTGTCTCTGCCTCAGCAGGAAAGCACTGTGTTCAGAAGAGCCCGTCTTAGGCCCTCTCTTTCAGAGCCTGCAAGGAAGATTCCAGCAGTGGCCTGCTGGGGCTCACCCTTCCCTGAGATGACCCTACAGGATTCCAAGGGTCTCTGGGGCAAGAGGCTATTTCTGGGCCTCAGGCTCTGTATCCATGTTTGGTCTTCAAGGAGCACACTGTGAACTTTCCTCCACCTGCCAAGGCTTCTTCCCGCAGCCCTCCTGGGAGGACACTGATCCCCTTTCCTCCAAGATGGCAAACAACAGCTGAGAATGTAGCTTCTGGACCTTACCAGGAAGTGCCCTGCAACCACCACCCTAGGGCACAAAAATGAAGGGAGCCTCTTGAGACACATCGATCAATGTTTATTTCCTTTTCTTTCCCCTAAAGAAATAATTCCAAATCCTGAAAACAGTCCTTCTCATTGAAAACACTTTAGACAACAATGATATGTTTAAAGAAGGTTTAACTTGGGGCACCTGGGTGGCCTGGTCAGTTAAGTGGCTGCCTTCAGCTCAGGTCATGATCTCAGATTCCTGAGATCAAGCCCTGTGTCAGGCTCCCTGCTCAGTGGGGAGTCTTCTTCTCCCTCTGCCCCCTCCCTCTACTCATGCACTCTCTCTCTCTCTCTCTCTTTTTCTTTCTCTTTCTCTCGTTCTCTCACGCTCTCTGATTTTCAAATGTAAATGAAATCTTTAAAGAGGTTTAACAAAAAAATCACCTGAAATTCCACCACCCAGAGCTAGTAAGTTTGACCGAGCATCCTTTCAGACAAGCTCCTGGCACATCTGTTCACACGGTGCCATTTTGCAAAAATGGCTTCAAGCTCTTCTATAATCTTTCTTAAAACAAACAAACAAAAAATCCCAGTGGTATGCAGTGGGCTTTGTTGAATGCCAGTAAATATAAATTCACATTGTCAGTTTAAAAAATATTCATTGTACTTTATTTATATTTATATTATATTATTTGTTATTATTTATATTTACTCTATTAACTAATTCCCTGTGGATGGACATTTAAGTTGTTTCCAACATTTTGTGGGGGGCCACCTCAAAGCTGCCTGAGGCAGAGGAGAGAGAAGTAGGAAGGATGACCCTTGGGCTTCTAAAGAGGTTGACCAAGGGGCTGAAGCCGGAGCCTGGGCAGTGCCTGGGGAGTGTGTAGCTCTGGGCCCAAGGCTAGAGGTAGGTGCCAGAAGCCTTAGGTTTGTCTCAGTGGCTTTTCCAGATCAGAGGGTTCCAGAGCCTGAATTACCCTAGGGGTGTGGGTCCAGCCCATCCCTATTCCACCAACCTAACAATAACCCACACACTCAAACGGTGAGGAATGTGGAGCTGGGACAGAGAAGTGGCAATGTGATGCCCCCTAGGGGGCAGAGATCAAGCTACTAAGGACATAACCCTGCAGACACCTGCCGAAGAAATCAGCTAAGGAACACGGAGGCATGATAAATATATTCCAATTCTGTTCCCTCCCTTCCCACCTCCAGCCCCAAACCAAGTCATCAGAACTCATGGCTCCAACTCTTGACCTGGCTCAGAGGAGCCCGACATGCTCTATGGAAGCATCCCAGGAAATAAGCATTAGTAGATAAAGGTGGAATTTCTTGGGGTCTCCATTCGGTGTCACTTGGGGAGACCCTTAACAGGTAGGCAGTATGATCCCACTTAAAGCATTTTCAAGACAAACCACAGACTAAGAAAATTTTTACAAAGTACATATCCAGCAGTGGTTTTGTATCTAGAATATACAATTCTTGAAATTCAGCGTTTCAAAAAAAACCCACAACTACCTGATGAAAAAACACAGGCAAAAGATCTGAATGAACACCTCACCAAAGAAGACATGTGGGTGGCAAATGAATATGTGAAAAGATGCTCAACATCCTTAGTTGGGGGTAATTAGTGAAAAGTTTAAGAAAGCATTTTCAAAAAAAAATTTTTTTTAATTAAAAAAAAAAGAAACATTTTCAAGTCCATAATCCCACTTGATTGTTCCATCAGTTCTGGGAGATTAGTAGTCATTTATTATTATTTTTTATTCCCACTTCATAGTGTAGAAATGGAGGCTTGTGGAGGTTAAGTCATTTGCCCAAAGGCAGAACTGTGACTCAAAGCCATGGAATTTTTTCCACTTGGGAGGTTCCTGTATTCTTTTTTTTTTTTTTTTAAGATTTTATTTATTTATTCATTAGAGACACAGAGAGAGAGGCAGAGACATAGGCAGAGGGAGAATCAGGCTCCCCAGGGAGTGCCTGATGTGGGACTCAATCCCCAAACCCTGGGATCATGACCTGAGCCAAAGGCAGATACTCAACCACTAAGCCAGCCAGGTGCCCCAGGTTTCTGTATTCTAAGAACATTCTAGAAACAAGCACTTAGTATCCAATTGGACAAGGCCACACTTCTCATTTTAAGCAAGGACAGAAGACCATGCCCCAAGCACATATCCCCGCCTACCACCACCATGGATAGACAGGCCAGCCTCATAAACAGGAGAACCTAGCATAGGCCTGCCCCTCTAGGTGCAGGAAACGTACCAAGTGGTGACTGTTGAATGTCCAACAGTAGGGGCTCTCATAGGCTGGAACCTACCCCTGTGGACCTTCTGCAGCTGGCCCTTTGCTTCATAGAAAGGGATGCTGTTCCAAGAGCAGCTGGTTTCCAGCCCAGGGCCTGGCACACACAGCAGGAAAGCTGTAGCTTTGGCTTCCTGGCCCTGGTTCTGGATGGGAGTCTGATTTTCTTCAACATACCTCGACTGAGAACTCTGTTATAGCTGAGATTCTGGGTCCTAATCCTGGGAGTGGGGCACTGGGTTTTGGGGTCTCAGGCTGGCACAAGATTAACCAGATACCACTCCTCCATTTTTTTCTTCTGTGTCTCCTGTGCCCTCCCCAGCGTTTCCTCCAGAGGCCAAGGGGCCACAGTGCAAAGCCCTCCAAGGCAGAAAAAGCATCTAGTTAATTGTCAATCAGTTGCCATAGTCTAGCAAAGAACTTAGTGCAGAGCTCACAGAACTGGGAAAAGGAAGGAAGGTGGGGGATGGGTTGACACATAAGGGCCAGCAGCTCAATTTCCTAAGCCAGCTGTTTGCAGGCAGGGCCCAGTTCTCCGTATATTTAAGTCCCGGTGTTTCTGGATGTAGATGAAATAATAATTCCCATCTCAACTACTATCTGAACACAGTAGTGTACTGTGTTCCCACCAGACAGTTCTGGCTTTCACTCATGCAACAGATATTTATTGACCATCTAATAAATACCAGGAACTTGATGTACATGAACTCACTTCATTCTTGGAACAAACCTAGCTGTTAAGTACCACTACCAACCCCATTTTACAGACAAGAAAACTAAAGCATGGAGAGCTCACTAGAGGGGCAGACTCAGAAAATCTGGTTTCAGAGTCCAGTGTTTGATCAACATGCTCTGCTTTCCAGGCCAACCCCAGCCCTTGCCATGCTTACATTCAACAAGGGAAAGAGCCCAGAGATCTAGTACATCCATAATGCACTGCTGAGAGTTGTAAGTGCTAGAAAGAAAAATAGACCCATGTCGCAGACGCTGACTCACTGTGTGTCTTTGGGCAAATTGCTTCACCTCTCTGAGCATGTTTTCTCATCTGCTAAAAGCAGGTCATTACTCATCGGCCCCACCCATCTACCCAGACCCTTGGAAAGATCCAAATGGAGCTAATGGACACGGGAACCCTTTGTTCTTATCAGTGTATCAATACCAATCCAGGACTCTAGGGATTCCCCCCCCCCCCCCCCCGGGAGGGATTTAAGTCAGCTTGCTCCTAGAGAAAGGCATAACTAAACATCCAGATATCTTTATGAGCCAGGTAATTCCAAGTCCAGGGCTATTCTTACTGTATTTTTAAAAGCAGATAGCATTGTGTGTACCCACCTGCTCTTGGAAGATGATAGTTACCTGACACTTACTTTGAAGGCCTTCTCCTGGCCAAGCACTCTTACAGAAATGGAACTTTCTGGAACACTGGCCACTAAAAACTCCCTGGTGAAAAGCTCAAGAGAGACAGAATTGCATGTGCTAGAGTTCTTGTGTTTGCTCCCCATCCAATCCACCTTGTGCTATGTCCTGGGAGGCTGACCTCCACTCACTGCCTCCCCACTTCTCTGCTCTCTAGCCTCTGGTTGAGTGCGGCCATAGGAGATGTGAAGAGGAAATGGGTGAGTAGGTCAGGAGATTCAACCAAGCGCCTGGCCCCTGTGGGGTCTGGCTGGGCAGTAGCCAGGCCATCCCCATGAGGACTACACTTTTCCCACTTTTCCTACACTTTTCTGGGATGTGGTGGCTTCCCCACTGGCTCTCCATACCCCCCATCAGTTCTCCTTAACCTTGCCACCCCTACTTAAAAATCTCTCCTTTAAGCTCCAGACTGTGACCCCATGGGAGTGTGTTCTCTCCTACTGGGGCCCAGGCTGAAAAATCTCCTGCCAGGGAACATTCCTTCCCAGAATCACTGTGAGCAGGGTCCTATTTCTTCTTGCTGACCCATGCTTTCATCAGCCAGAGGATGAAGATCGTGTGGGAGTAACCTGGAAGTACCCTGGCTTTGGCTGGGGCATTCTAAGGATGGACTCCAGGCCCCAGCTCCCCCTGCAGCCTCTCCTGGATAACTGTCTTCTAAGGACCCCCAGGAAGTGGGGTCTGGGAAGACCTCCTCTCCTGCTCTCCCCAGAGAAGCTCCACCTATATCTGTTGACAAATCAGACTTCTGCTGCTAAAAAAAAAATTAAAAAGAACCCTGTCAGGTGACCAGAATTTGAGGAGCAGCTGATTGGCAGGAATGGCACCTCAGCAGCATTGACCTTAGCCATGCTTGGAGGCATCTCAACCAAACTCTTATTTTACCTTTGGGGAAACTGAGTCCCTGCTTGAAAGAAGTGTGGTCCATCCTCAGGTGTGAAGTATTCAGGCAGAGCAGGTGCTAGTGAAGATTCCATGTCATAATTGCTTATTAATACAATTCTTCATTGACAGATTCCAGTTTTCAGAAACACAATAATAATGCCACGGGGATCAGTTGATAAAAGGAAGCCTCTGCAAACATTAATATGTATTAAATCAAAAGTCCAGTGGTTATTATCTTGGTAAAGTAGCTGCTTCCCATGCACAAACTCAGAGAGACAAAAAAGGAAATCAGCTCTGTGCTCACTGACCACTAAGATGGGTTCCTCTTTCCTTTAAGAGTGAATTAAGGCATCCATAATAAAAATATAAAATCTAAAACCATACAACTCTTAAAAGAAAATGAAGGAGCAAATCTTCATAACCTTGAATTTGGCAGTAGCTTCTTAAATGCCATGCCAAAAGCACAAGCACAAAAGAAAAAAAAAATAGATAGCTTAGACTTTGTTAAAATTAACTTTTGTGCATCAAAGGGCATTATCAAGAAATTGAAAAAGCCTACAGAATGGGAGAAAATATTTGTAAATCACGTATTTGATAAAGATCTAGTATCTAGGGGCTCTTGGGTGGCTCAATCAGTTAAGCATCTCACTCTTGATTTTGGTTCAGGTCATGATCTCAGAGTGGTGAGATCAAGACCCCTGTCAGGTTCCACACTGAGTGTGGAGCTTGCTTAAGATTTTCTCCCTTTCCTTCTGCCCACCCCCTCACTCTGACATACACACTCTTTCTCTTTAAAAAAAAGGATCTAGTATCTAAAATATATAAAGAACTCTTGGGATCCCTGGGTGGCGCAGCGGTTTGGCGCCTGCCTTTGGCCCAGGGCGCGATCCTGCAGACCCGGGGTCGAATCCCACATCAGGCTCCCGGTGCATGGAGCCTGCTTCTCCCTCCGCCTGTCTCTCTCTCTCTCTCTCTCTCTCTCTCTCTGTGACTATCATAAATAAATAAAAAATTAAAAAAAAAATTAAAAAAAAAAAAGAACTCTTATGACTCTACAACAGAAAGACAAACACCCAATTAAAATATGGGCAAAGGACTTGGATAGACATTTTCCCAAAGATATGCAAATGACCACTAAGCACGTGAAAAGATGCTCAACATCATCAGTCATTAGAGAAATATAAAAACCGAAGTAAGATACCACTTCATACCCACTAGGATGACCATAATTTAATACAAAACAAAAAGGAAAGTAACAAATGTTAATGAGGATCTGGAGAAATTGTGAAGCACTGGCAGGAAGGTAAAATGATGATTCAGTCGCTGTGGAAGCAGGTGCTTCCTCAAAAAACTGAACATAGGGGCCCCTGGGTGGCTCAGTCAGTTAAGCATCTGGCTCTTGGCTTTGGCTCAGTTTGTGATCTCAGGGTTGTGGGATCAAGCCCAATGTCTGGCTCCCAACTCAGTATGGAGTCGGCTTGAGATTCTCTCTCCCTCTGCCCCTCCCCCCCCACTCATGCGCATGTGCAAGTTCTCTCTCTCTCTCTCTCTGAAAATAAATAAAATCTTAAAAAAAAGAAAAAAAACCTTGAACATAAAATTGCCAACTGATCTAGCAATTCTGTTCCTAGGTAAATATGAAAAAAAAATCTAAAACCAGAGCTCAAATAAACATAACCGTATGTTCATAGCAGTGCAATTTGCAATAGCCAAAAAGTGGGAATAACCTAAATGTCCACCAATGAGTGTGGATAGAATGTGACAGATCCATACAACGGAATACTGTTCATCCATAAGAGGGAATGAGGTCCTGACACCTTCTACAACTTGGATGAACTTTGAAAACATGACGCTAAGTGAAAGAAGCTTGGCACAAAAGGTCATATGTCATACAATTCCATTCATATGAAACACCTACAGTAGGTAAAACCATAAAGATGGAAAACAGATTGGTGGTTGCCGGGGCTGAGAAGAAGCTGTCTAAGGGGTACCAGGTTTCCTTTCGGGCTGATGAAAATGTTTTGAAATTAGGTGGTTGTCGTATAACATTGTGAATGTAGTAAATGCCATTGAGTTATTCACTTAAAATGGTTAATTGTATGTTAATTAAAAACAGTGGGAGGGGGTAGAGATAAGGGTGGAGGCAGAGCCAGGAAGAAAGTCCCCCAGGCAGTTTCTTCCTCCAGATCCAGAGGCCATCTCTGAGCTGGAGAAGGGGACAAAGGATACTTAGAGTCCATCCTTCCCCCTGACAGATGGGAAAGGCAAGCCCAGCAAGGGCAAGGACTTGCTCAAGGTCACAGAATGTGTGGGAATCCATGGAGGAATTGGAGGCAGGGCTTTAGGACTCAGAGCTGGCACTGCATCAGGATGCCTCTCCTGGCCGTGGTGGGCTGGAGGGGGCCCATGGCCATGATCAGATGAGTGAAGTCCAAGCTCGCATGGGCCTTCCAGACCAAACAGGTCCTCAGCCAAATGCTTATCTGGGCTCATCCATGCCAAAGGCTTTGGATGAGTCAACACGGGTCTTCCTCCTTGAGAGTCGACCCCCTCCATGGGCAGAGTTCTGGCTTTAAGCAGAAAACTCATTAGCCAACTGTTCTATTTATGCCCATAGCTTCCACCCCTAGGCTGAGGTCATCAGTTTCCCCACAAGGGCAATGGGAGGAAGGGGAATGTCCTAAAATGACAGCATTCACTGATCCCCCCTGAGGGACCTAGGAGCATCCAGGCAACTCTGGAAGGTGAAGCCAGCTGAGCCACCAGAGCCCTGAGGAGCTCTTTTCTTTTTTAAGGTTTTGCTGGCTCAGACCTGTTGAGCAGGTATAAAAGGGAATGGCCAGCCTCTGCTGGGCACCCAGTCTCTTCCAGCGTGATCTCAGGTGGGTATCATGGGGGCTGCCGGGAGAGATGGGAAACAGGGAGGTGGGTGCTACGGAGGAACCACCCCAGGAAAGTGGGTGTAATGATGAAAGATTAGCAAGGGGGAGCAGGAGGTGAGCATTTCTTGAGCACTTGCCTGCCCCAGGGTCTGCAGAGTGAGCATTTCATGCAGTGCTCCAGGGACCTGGACCCATAGGAGAGGAGGCAGCTACCAGGGCTCATGCTGCGTTCTGCAGTGAAACAGGAGCAGTTGGGATTCGAACTCTGATCACCCCCACTTCACTGCACCATCTGCCTTCCCTGGTTGAGGGTGGGGGAGGAAGGAGGTGTAGGGTTTACCCAGGGTACAATCCCAGCCCTGTCCTTCCCACATTCTGTAATGCCTCTCTGCATCTGTTTCCTCCTCCTCCACCCAACCCCAGGACCCTTGCAGCTTTTGCATTCCTCAAGCTGAATGTTTTCTGTTGTGTGGCTTATGATTTAAAAGGGGGGAGGGATGTTCTTAGGGGTGCCTGGTTGGCTCAGTCGGAAGAGCAGGCAACTCTTAATCTCGGGATCTTGATCTCTTGAGCCCCACGTTGGGTGTAGAAATTACTAAAAACAATAAACTTAAAACATTTTTTAATTAAAAAAAAAAGTGGATCTTAGCTATCAAAGATGCTGGAGAGGGCTGATTTCTGGAAGGATGAGAGTAGCTTAAATATGCAGGGGGGCCAAGGAGGTGGGCTCACTACTGACCAAGAGACCAATGAGAGAGGTGGGACCTGGTGTCTGAGGCCTGTACAGTCCTGGAGGGCAGTGCCTGGTCCCAGGGGTCTGTGTTCCAGGCCCCCAAGGCAGGACAATAGCAAAAACCCCTTAGCTTGTGGTTCCTGGCAGAAGCTCCATTAAAAAAAAAAACAAAAAAAAAAACTAAAAAAGCAGTCTAATTGGAATAAACAAAGGGAATTTCTGGCCCTTCTTCCCACATTAGAACAATTTAAAAAGGAACCTAGCCCTCAGACACTGAGCAGTTGCTTTGTTTTAATGACAAGTCTAATGCATTTTATTTTTTTTATTTTTTTTTATTTTTTTTTTAAGTCTAATGCATTTTAATCTGACTTTGCTGATACTTGCATTTTCTCTTCATGTGGATTTTGGTCTCATTTCCCTGGTGACTTCCATCTGTGTTAAACAGAAGCAGGAAAATGAGGCAGCAAAAAGACAATGCAATTGAGCCGTTGGGGAAAACAAATGACAAAAGGAAGTTTATGTTGAGCAATCCTCTCTCTCTTCCAGAAAGGGGGAGGGGCGAGGGCCCACGCAGCCACTGAGCTGCCCAAGGTGACTTGTGACAGAGCTGAGGGAGAGTCACATCTCCTGGGTGCTGGGTGGACGGCCGGATGCTCTCGGGGACACGGAAGACTCCCAGCCCAGTGATCCCCAGGGAGGAGACTCAGGATGAGTCAGGCAGGGTTATAGCCTTAGGCGGTAGGGAAACAATTCATCGTGATTTTCACTACCTTTAACTGAAATGTATCATTCCCCAGCCCACTTTATAATACAGGCAACAAATCTCAGCAATACCTGTGACTTTGTCCTCAGTGAAAGCCACTGTGATTTCCTATCACTGGACAACGTCACAGAGAGATCAAAAAGATTTGTCGGTTCAATCGTTGCTTGAGAACAACGTTGAGTTGTTAGACCCATGGTCAGATCATGTCATTTGATGTGTTAGTGAAGGAGTGCACATTTTACTGTATCACGCAGGTTTACTATTTTGTCAATTATACTTGAATACCATTTGTTTCCTTGGTGATCCTATGCATTTTACTACCTGAATTTAAAACATTAATTTTGTCCAATGGGAACACAGACATCACCAGATGGTACAGGTTGCCCACCCCCTTCCCCTCATTTGTTCTCATTTTCTATGAAATAGGCCAGTTTTGGGGTTGGAGAACCCAGGCTACAACCAGAACTCTCTAAGCTGGACTCCACAGAGAGATGAGACCGGGAGTAAGTGTCTGGCTTTGCTGCCACCTCTTGCCTCTCCTGGGTCAGCCTCTTTTGGAAATACCGAAGCCCTTGACAGGAAAAGCTGGAGCCTTCCTGAGGATAGCTCGGTGCAGCAGGGTCCTGGGAGTCACAGGCCTGAGACCCTGCATCTCCAGCTGGCTTATTTAGAGCTGGAGGCTGTACTTGGTCTCTAGAACAGCATTGCTGGCAAAGGGGCTGACTCCCCAAACTTTTGAGAAGGTTCTTCACTCCTAAGACCAACTGAGATGCCCCTGACTTCTCCCTTTGCTACCACGAGTCCCCAGGTCTCCTTCCTCATGGTTTGGTGAAATTGTCTGGGTTTGGTGACCAAGAGGCCCAGGCCTGAACCCAGGCTAATCATCCTAAGAGAAGTAATCATCCTAAGAGAGGTAATCATTGAATCTTGGCAATTACTCTGTACCAAGCGTTTGCTTAGCATTTGGCAAAGCCCATAGACCTCAGCTCAGATTAGTACTTTTAAATACATTTTAAAAAACTACATAGGCTTACAAAGGAAACCAATTGTACTAAAATATAGTTATCAAAATATTTAAAAGTTAACCTGTGATGTAGTCATTAAAAGTATACTTCTTTGTAAGTGGGTTTAAATAATATCTAACTGAGGGTCTAATAAGACTATAATTTCAAAGTTGAAATGAGAGTAAATAATATTTTGAGATGTCTGCAACCATGCTAAAATGAAAGGAGAATAGCTGTGGTTTCTGTTGGGGACAAACCCAACAGAAACTGTGTTACTGGGGTACCACTGTGCCTTGTGGCCTCTGTTCGTACCTTAAAGGGAAAGTGAAAACCAAATAGTAATTGTTTTTCTTCCCCAATTTCATGGTTAAGAGCCTTGCTTTAATCTCCCCAGGCTCTTGTCTTCTCCATAAAATGAGGAGACCCCTACCTCACAGCCTTAGCGTGAGGGGCACATGAGAGGACAGATGCAAAAGTGTTTTGTTGTTGGTGGGGGGAGGTGGGTACAGAATTCTGAGGAGCTATTACCTTATTTCGTATTCTTGATTATTAAGACCTAATGGCACCAAGACACCCAAAGTGACATGAGAGAAGCAACCCCATTTCTCTCGGGGCTTTTGTTCCTGCCTATACATCAGTCTTGGCAAACTGTCCTTGTTTTTCCCTATAGCACCCAGGGAAGTCCTGGTTCCCTCCCTTGGTTCTTTTCTGCTCCTCCCTCTGCCAAGCCACGATGCCCGGTGGATACAAAGGTGAATGTGGGGATGATGTGGACCCCATGCCCTTCCTGGCACCTCCAGAAAAGGAGAGGATCGAAGCCATGAACAAGCCCTATGACATCAAGAAGTCCTGCTGGGTCAAAGACGAGAAAGAGGGCTTCATCGCTGGGGAGATCCAGTCTGAACAGGGTGACCAGGTCACTGTGAAAACAGTCAACAACCAGGTGAGTGAGGAAGAACCTCTAGGATGAAATGATCTTAGGGAGTGACAGACACCCAGGCTCTGCTGTCCATTCACAAGAGGCAGGGTGATAAGAAGAGCAGGTGCCTCTGAGTCCTGTGTCCTAGGTTCAAGCTCAGACTTGGCTACACTCAAACTGTGGCCCCGGGCAAGACACTTCCCCTCTCTGAGCTTTGCCTCCTTCCCAATAGAGATTCTAACATACTAGGACACGTGGAAGTACTTTGTAATGCTCTGAAATAGTATGTGTGTGCACAAGATTGTCAAGGGACTTACGTATCTTTAAAGTTCCAAACAGCTTTCCTGTGGAGTGAGAGTGAGCATCCCAGCGTCAGCAGTTGCACTGTGTGCCAGGAACATGAGGCAGGGCCCAGAACATTCTGGCTGACCTGGGGAGCTCTTCACCTACGCGCTCATAGATGGTGCCTCCCGAGCCCCTTGCTGCACGGCGGCCCTGTGCTAGAGCTGGCTTGTCCTGGCCTGTGAGGGCCCAACACCCAATGCTAAACAACCAGGGGCTTTGCAGCCAAGTATTAAACCTTTGGCAACTTGATGTCAGCCACGGTGGAAATATTTACACTGTGGGAATTAACAAATAATATAAATCAGGGATTTTCCCCCTGTATAGCTAGGTTACCAGCACACCACTCTCTGCTGGTCTACATTGTGTCTAATTGTGGGGGTGACTTGAGGCAGTGGGCAGAAAGTTTGGTTCATTAAACCCCTATCCTGCGGGAGACTCCTCGTAAGGTGCTGGACTTGTTTAATCCTTTCAATAATCTTATGTAGTAGGATTTTGGGAGTTCCTATTTTGTAAAGGATCAAGGAGGCCCTACATAACTTGCTCACGGCCACAAAGACAACAAATCATGAGCTCAGATTCAAACCTAGCTGTATTGGGCTCAATTATTGGGCAGCAGGAGTACAAGGTGGTCCTTGGTCAATAGCAGGAATACAAGATGCCAGAAACCTTCTGTGATCAGAACTTGGAGCAGCCAAGCTTCACTTTGTGCTTTGCTTCACTTCGAGGGGAGTGGCAGCAGGGAGATGAGGCTATCCCTCCATTCAAGGGGGTTGGAACACAAAATTCAAGCTTACTTCTGGGAGAACCTTCTTTTCAGAAGGGCAAAGCACTGCAGTCTTTTAAGGAGTAATGTACAAGAATATGGAGCTCCACAGGCCCCAGTTTAGATACACATTAGGGACAGCACATAACTTCCGTGAGCATCCACAAGTTTAGGACAGAAAGACTGACTCACCTGGTTTCTAAGATAAAGGCAAAGGCCCCTGTCCCCTGCCTGAGCCAAGAGAGAGAAGTGTCTGCCTCAGGGTGAGGTCTAGAGATATGGGAATTCCCAGAAATGGACTCTCAATAAAACTCAGCTTGCTTTACCAGGGGTGTGGTGACCCTGAGTGGATAGATTTTCCAGAACTGTCAAGGTTTCAAATTATCTGCCTATTGGACTCATAAATTATTAAAAGTCCCAGAAATCCCAGCATGTGTTCAAGCCTCACATCTCAGGCTGTAGGCAGCTCAAAGATGTTTGTTTTCTGGATCACATGTCTTGAGCTTTGGTCCCAGATGCTGGAACTCAAGAGCTGGTGCTGTTTTCATTTACAGATGAAGAAATTGCGGCAGGATGGGGTTTGGGGAGAATGGGGTTTGCCTGCCATGCACAAGTGCTCCGGACTCCTAACCCTGTGCTACTTTCACCCCGACACATTTACTGCTCAGAAATCATTGTATTATTATTATTGTTGTTGTTGTTGTTGTTGTATTGTCTGTTTGCTTGCTTTCAATTTTATCCTTCAAGTTGGCTTGGTGGGAGCAGGGAAATGTCTTTTTTTTTTTTTTTAAGATTTTATTTATTTATTTGAGAGAAAGAGAGAGAGCATAAACAGGGGGTAGGGGTAGAGAGAGAAACAGACTCCCTGCTGAGCAGGGAGCCCAAAAAAGGGCTCTATCCCAGGACCCTGGGATCATGACCTGAGCCAAAGGCAGACCCTATAAACTGACAGAGCCACCAAGGCACCCCTTATTTATTTGTTTTAGAGAGAAAGCAGGGGGAGGAGCAGAGGGAGAGGGATAAGTAAACTCCATGCTGAGTGTGAAACTCAACGAGGGACTTGATCCCATGACCCTGAGATGGTGACCTGAACCAAAATAAAGAGCCAGATGCTCAGGGGTGCCTGGGTGGTTCAGTTAGTTAAGTATCTGACTTCAGCTCAGGTCATAATCTCAGGTTCCTGGGACCAAGCCCTGCATCAGGCTCAGCACCCACTGGGGAATCTACTTCTCCTTCTTCCTCTGCCCCTCTTCACACTTGTGCTCTCTCTCTCTCAAATAAATAAGTAAAATCTTTAAAAAAATAAAAATAAAAGATTCAGATGCTCAACCAATTGAGCCACCCAGGCGCCTCCTTTTTTTTTTTTTTTTTTTTAATGAAAAAGTTCACTGCTGTTCAAAAACTACCACCAGTTCTCAAGGCAGAGAGCCAAGAGTCATATCTCTGCAAGTGTCTCTAGGATTGATGAGCAAGCTCTGATCAGCTATTAGAATGGACTTGGCAGGAAGAGAAGCAGGGCTCACAGGTGCTCTGAATGTAGGGATGGAACTTAATGGCTTATAAGGTATTTTACATGATCTCACTTAATACAGTTCTCCCAGCAACCAGCCAAGGAAGCTACTGTTACTCCTATTTAGAGGGGAGGCAGTTAGGACTCAGATGGCTTTGGAGATCTCTCCTCAGCCCAAGCTACACAGTGGGACATGGCTCGACCAGGAGTTGGTCCTACTGGTCACCTGACTCCAGCTCCTTACAGGATACCAGAGAGTATGTGGTACCTTGTGCCAGAAGCCCATATGGCTGTCAATACTGTTTCCTAATTCCTGTTGTATCTTGACACTCTCCCACCCAGACTGTCACTGTGAAGAAGGATGATGTCCAGCAGATGAACCCACCCAAATTCTACCAAGCCAATGACATGGCGGACATGACTTTCTTGAATGAGGCCAGCGTCCTGAACAATCTGCGCCAACGTTACACCAACATGAGGATCTATGTGAGTGCCTGGGGCTAAGGGTGGGGATGAGGGATAGCTACAGATCTGCCCCTCTCCTGATGGGGAGGACACAGCAGCTGCTCCACCTTCCCGCAATCATCACACAGTATGGCTCAGATAAGGGCACAGGGACCGTGCTTTTGACACATTAGAACTTCCACTCTCAGCCTTCAATGTCTCGGTGATGGTGCCATCTCCATGGGCAGCTGATATACCTTTTGCTGAGGTTATCATCTGAGAGTCTTCCTCCGCACCACATCCCTGCAAATTCTCCCATCAAAACATCATTTTCCCTGTCATCCCATGTCATCCCCTGTCCGCCCATCCTTCCATCCATCCATCCATCCATCCATCCATCCATCCATCCATCTGCTGTCTTCCCCACCCTCACCCTCAGACAGGACTGGTGGGAAAGGGTGACTCAGCAGCAGCAGTCCCAGGGTGATACAGTATGTGTCATACTCTCAACTTAAGTGGGGTCTATCTCATCTTTGTTTCTCCTTCTTTGGATCGTTTTCTATTTAATAAGATTCCTTTTAAAAACTCAGTATGTAGGGGCTCCTGGGTGGCTCAGTTATTGAGTATCCGCCTTTGGTTCAGGCCTTGATCCCAGAGACCCAAGATTGAGTTCCACATGGGGCTTCCGCAGGGAGCCTGCTTCTCCCTCTGCCTAGGTCTCTGCCTCTCTTCTGTGTCTCTCATGAATAAATAAATCTTACAAAAAAAAAAAAAACTCAGTATGTATATCTCAGCTATCCTAAGAAGAAGCTGGGGAGGAGGAGGGAGGTGTAGATTCCCATGTAGGCCAAAGTGGAAGGTTTTTTTTTTTTAATATTTTATTTATTTATTCATGAGAGACACGGGGGGGGGAGGGGCAGAGACACAGGCAGAGGGAGAAACAGGCTCCAGGAAGGGAGCCGGACACGGGACTTGCTCCCAGGTCTCCAGGATCATGCCCTGGCCCAAAGGTGGTGTTAAACCGCTGAGCCACCCAGGCTGCACCAAAGTGGAAGGTTTTTTTTTTTTTTTTTTTAATTAATTAATTAATTAATTTTTTTTTTTTTAAGTGGAAGGTTTTAAAGTTGAACTGGGGGCATCTGGGTAGCTCAGTCAGTTAAGTATCTGCCTTTAGCTCAGGTCGTGATCCTGGGGTCTTGGGATTGAGACCTGTGTCAAGCTCCTGGCTTCTCCCTCTCTCTCTCCCTTTCCTCCTCCCCACCGTTTGTGCTCTCTCGTGCTCTCCCTCTCTCTCAAATAAATAAAATTTTTAAAAAACATCTTTGAGATTGAACTGGAAAGAGTCATGGAACAGGGCAGGGGGCAGTGGTATCAGGTGGATGTGAGTGTCCAGCAAGGCGAAGGACAGTTAAGAACTCATGGATAGGGACCCACAGACGTGGCCATTGTCTACCCTCACTTATTCTCCCCTTGGATAATTTCTTCTACTAACTCATCGGTTGCTCTGATTTTTTTTTCTTTTTAATGGGACGATTTCCTTACAGAATTGCCTTGTGATGAAAAGAGAAGCTGGTGCTTCTTCTTAAGAGTAGATCAAACCCAGCTGCCTGCCAGAGGGGTTGTGCCTGCACAGGGAGGACCCTGCAGCTGTGAAAACACCCCAGAAGTCTCTCTGTAAACTCTCGTGGAAAATCTCCCAGACATATTAAATGGATAAAGCGAGATATAGAACAGTATTATAGAAAGCTATCTTTTGTTTTAAAAACAAGAAGGGGGAGTGAAAATGTATCCCTGGATTTGTATGTGTATGCATCAAAAACCGTGGAAGGGAGTGTTAGCAATTAACACGTGCTTACCTGTGGGAGGAGGAGGCAGGCACTGAACTGCTGTGGGGATTTTTTTTTTTTTTTAAGATTTTATTTATTCATGAGAGACACACAGAGAGATGCCAGGTTAAGTAACTGACACACAGAGAGAGAGGCTGAGACATAGGCAGAGGGAGAAGCAGCCTCCCTGTGGGGAGCCTGATGCAGGACTCAATCCTGGGACCCCAGGATGAACTATGAGCCTTTCGGGCATCCCAGTTGTGGGGACTTTTGCTACATATTTGCCTGTTCAGTGACTACGTTATCTATGCAAAGAATTAAATCAAAAGAAAATGAAATAAATATATATGACAGTGAAGGATTGTTTTGCTCACTGACTAGGTGCTCAGATACAGATTTTGCCTCCAGGAGGGGATGCCACTATATTTCTGTAGGCTGGCAGTGCCCTCCAGCCAGGCTGCTCTAGGGTGGGCTAGGGCATAGAGGGAGGAAAACACCAGGAGAAGAAGCCAGCTGACTGTCTTCCTCTCCTCCTGCCAGACCTACTCGGGCTTGTTCTGTGTGACAGTCAACCCCTACAAGTGGCTGCCCATCTATGGAGCCCGCGTGGCCAACATGTACAAAGGCAAAAAGCGCACAGAGATGCCACCCCACCTCTTCTCCATCTCTGACAATGCCTACCACGACATGCTCATGAGTGAGTGGGGTGGGCCTGCTTGGGTGCTCAGGGTGGGTGACAAAAGCTTTAGAACCGTGTGCCACCCAGTCCCAACCCTGACTCCATACTACCCACTGAAGTTCTTGGCTAAGTGTTGAGAAGCAGCAGCGTGTGATCAGGTACCAGCGCTCAGTGAGGGTGCAGGGCATCTGCTAAGTACCAGCCCCATCTCACACCCCATCTCACTTCAGCTTCACAAAAACAGGGGATGCCAGGTTAAGTAACTGACCCAGAATTCAAGTCAACACTTAACCACTCCCTGTATGATCTCTGCAGTACTGCATGGTGGCCCACAAAGTGATTTTTATTATGTTGCTTGTGATTGGGTAGCTATATAGGATGGGGTTGATGGAAACAGTGGCCAGTAAATTCTTGGCCCTTCCACAAAGGTGAATGCTGCAGTGGCAGGCATGTAGCCAGGGACCCTGCAGGATCTAGGGCTTTTGGCTTCTGCTGGTTGCTGCAGCCCCCCTCCAAGCTGGGTGAAATACGGGGGAAATGCAGACTGTTTGGCCAGAGTGATGTCAAACGTCTAGTTTCTAAGTGTTTCCTAATTACATCTTCGTGTTGCTGTTTTCTTCTCTGCAGATCGTGAAAATCAGTCTATGCTAATCACGTAAGTGTCCCTTCTGTCTCTCGGTCTCTATACATATAATTAAGTTTGTATCTTATACATGTAATTAAGCCTTCTTAGAATTAATTGGTGGGATTTTGTATGGAAATCTGCAGGCTGTGAGTGGGCTCAGCAGGGTGTTAAGGCTGCACCTGTGAACTGAGGGTGGCTTCTGTGTCCCCCACTCCCCCTCACCTGTCTGTCCCTGTCCCGGCTGAGGGATGAATCACAGTAACACTCAGTCTGCACCTTTGATTGCATTGCCTCTCTATGGCCAATCCCCTCTTTATGCTTCCCTCATCCTATTTCCCACTTGCAGCGGAGAATCTGGTGCTGGGAAGACTGAGAACACGAAGAAGGTCATCCAGTACTTTGCCAATGTTGGGGGGACTGGCAAACAGTCCTCAGATGGAAAGGTAGGGCTGACGGGCAGGCTCAGAGTGTGTCACCCCAGCCTGGCCTGTTCTCAGATGTACATGGAAGGGACACACGGGAGGGCACACATGGGAAGGTGCACAAAGGAGGGCACACACAGATGGGCACACACGGGAGGGCATACTTAGAGGGCACACACAGCAGAGCCCATGTGACCCTCGTAGCTGTCCTGTGGGTTCGGGTCATCTTACAGAGGAAGAGACAGGCTTGGAGAGAAAGGTGGAACCACCTAGGGAGAAGGAGCCCAGGGACCTGGGTCTCCTACAGGATATATCCTACTTCCCCAGGTCACGTCCATCCCCAGAAATGCAGGTGACAGAGCCGTTTGTGCTTGGCAGGGAAGAAAGGGGCGTACCAGCTCCTCCTTCAGCTGCCTCTGCAGACCCTGGGGCACAAGGAGCAATAGCTGAGCCAGTGGCAGCTATAAACACTGACAGAGAAAGGGAGAGTTGGGGAGGAAGACCAGGGATGCCCCGGGAAGGGGTTTCAGGCTCACTCAGGAGTCTCTCCAGCAATAGCAAAGTATAAGACAGATGAGAAACAAGGCCTGTCATCTGACAGGTGCCCCTCCAATGTCAGGACAACAGAGGGACAGTCATCAGGTTGGTGGCCCTCTTCCCAGGTTCCTTCCTGCCCTGATTTCCAGGCCTCCCAAGGCCCTTCCTCTCTGGGTTCCTGGCTTAAAAGCCATAGGCCTTTGAAAGGCCCGAATCACCAGGCAGCACCCAACCTTGTGTTTCTCTCTGGGTCAGGGGTCCCTGGAGGATCAAATCATCCAGGCAAACCCTGTGCTGGAGGCTTTTGGGAACGCCAAGACCATCAGAAACAACAATTCCTCTCGCTTTGTAAGTATGAGCAGCAACAACAGGGGCCCCTAGTGATGGTGGGACAGGGGCTACCTGGAATGGGGGGATGACTATCCCCCCATTCCAGGTAAGGAAATTGGGGCTGATTTAAACATGCAAATGGAATGAGGCAAGTCACAGCATTTCCTTCCCACAGACTGTTAAGGTCTTAGCTGTTGGAGTCTAAATTGAACAGAGCCCACATCAGTATTTAAATCAAGAAGCTTGAAAGGGGAGACTAGATAATAGGGTGATGGAGAGGCTGAGAAGTCAGATAGGGGAGCCAGAGATTCACAGCTGTTGGAAGCTGAGGATGACTCCCCTCATCCCTCCCCTGCACCACCGGGGGATACAGGATATGTGCTGTCCCTGGCGCCCTGGTGGATCCTGAACTACCTCAGCCCTCTCATGGGAGCTCTACCTCTGTATTACCTGAGGTGCTGTCCATGGAGGAGAAATGCCTGGGGCTTCCCTCCTGATTCCTGGTCTCCTGTGGGGGCAGCGGGGGGGACCTCACTGCCTGAGCCAGTGGGCTGGCAAGGAGCCTAGGTAAACAGGACTGAGCTGGGAGGAAGGGAGGGCAGGTAAGAAATAGCGGTGACAGGCAGGAGCAGCAGAGATGGAGACACCTATTTCCAGGAGAATTTATCGGTGGTTCTACCAAAGGTCAGGGAGAGGGATGTGGTATCTCAGTAAGGAGACTCAGGATGTACCCCCCCTACTGCTGCTGGCCAAACTCCCCCCATGCCTGCCTCTAAGCAGATTTCCCAGCAGTCCCAGCTCCTCCCTCTGGTGCTTCTCTCCCCCACAAATGCCCTGTGGGGCTACCCCACAGACCCTTAATTTTACTCCAAGCCCTGTCCATCTTCTCTACTGTGTGGGAAATCCGCAGCTCCGCATATAGCCAGCCACGTACGTGTGGCTCAGTCACACTCCAAACGGCGCCCTTGGAATTCAGGGGTCTGCCAGTAAGGGTCTGTGGCCCAAGCTGGCCCATGTGTTGGTCTAGAACTCCGAGCGTCCTCCCTCACAACCCTCTCTCTGCTCAGGGCAAGTTCATCCGAATCCACTTCGGAACTACGGGCAAACTGGCTGGAGCTGACATCGAGAGCTGTGAGTCTGGCCCCCTTTGGAGGGTTCTTCTGGGCGGACCAACTACAGAATGTGTGAGCCCCAGTGCTATCTCATGCCCAGGGGGCTGGCCCTGCTCCTGGACTCCCCTGTGTGGGCAGTCAGGCCCCTAGAATCTGTGTCTGGGGCAGAGGGAATGGCCCTCTAGACTGTCTACTGCATGGAGCTGTATGGAGAGGGGAGCCCGTTTGCACCCTGCATTCCAGACAGAATGGGACTGTATTTATGGGCGTGTTTGTGTATTCCCTTCCAGATCTCTTAGAGAAATCTCGTGTCATCTCACAGCAAGCCGCTGAGAGAGGGTACCACATTTTCTACCAGATTCTCTCTAACAAGAAGCCCGAACTTATTGGTAAAGATCTTTATGTCTGCCTGCCTGCCCCTTAACTTGCTTTTCCTCTTGTTTCAGTGACAAAGGTTCCCGAGGACAGTGCCCCCTCCACCCTGGGTTCTGCAGGAATCCCTTTGAGTTAATGCATAGGTTACAGGGAACTTTCTCAAAGTTTTACTCACATCTTGCTTTCCTGCTTTTGGCAGAGAGTTTGCTCCTGGTCCCCAACCCTAAGGAGTACCACTGGGTGAGCCAGGGCGTCACAGTGGTGGAGAACATGGATGATGGGGAGGAGCTGCAGATCACAGATGTGAGTGGACCAGTGCAGCTGGCAAACAAAAGGAAGAGCCAAGACAAACCATGGGGCCCTGCATGCACTGCCACCAGAACTAGGGTGGGGGTTACTCAGAGCAGCCAGGCAGCAGCCCACATTCATTCTCCCCCTGGAGATCTCTGGAGCCACAGATGGCATTTATCTCAAGTCTGTCATAGCAAGAACTGAACTAGGATCCCATGGCACCTAAGGGGCCATCTAGTCCAGCTCAGCTAGAAGCGATGCTCCTGTCACCTCAGTCCCCACTGCACCCTCCCTCTCCTTCTATGACACAGAGCACTTCTGTGAAGGTCTGACAATAGAATCCATTCCTGATGCACCTTTGCCTTTTTCTGTCCTGGTACCTAGCATGAAGACTTAGCAATAATAATGATGGTAATGATAATGTGACTCCCCAGTTGTTATTATGTATCAAGTACTCACCAGGTGTCAAGTGTTGGACTGAACATTTACACATCATTCTGGTTTATCCTTAGGACCACCCATCTCCCCCCTTTTGCAGATGACTAAACAGACACTAGGAAGGGTAAATAAATACAATGACAACATAGCAGAGTGTCTGGCCTGGGCTCCTTGGAGGAAAACAGATGTACCTCTGGCCAGGGTGCGTCTGACCTCCAGAGCCCACACCGTATCAGCATGGCCCATTGGTGCCAACCCCACAACTGCAGCACCATGGCCTCTATTCCATGGAATGAGAAGCCAGGAGTCTCTTGCCTTTTCTTCCCTGTGGCCCTGCAGGTCGCCTTTGATGTGCTGGGCTTCAGCCCAGAGGAGAAGATTGGTGTTTATAAGCTGACTGGGGGAATCATGCATTTTGGCAACATGAAGTTCAAGCAGAAACCCAGAGAGGAGCAAGCTGAAGTGGACACCACGGAGGGTAGGTGTTTGATTGGGGCTGTTCATGGAAGAGGCAGCCAGTGGCAGGGGCTTCTGGCTCTCTGAGGCTTCATGCACATTTCAGGGACATGCCATAAACCAAGAATGTTCCTTGGACACCCAGACATCGATAATCTCAGAGAGAGTCAGAGCCATGATTTTGGTTTCTGCATTCTGCTTTGCCACTTGACCTTGAATGAGTGTGGAAACCATCTCGGACATCTGTTTTCTCATTGGCAACGTGTAGTCTCTGCCATCCCACCCTCTGTTCCTAACCCCAAGAGATGATGCTGGGTTTCTCTGGGGGCAGGGCATCATATTTCTTTCACTCACCTGCTTTTTCTGTCCCTACTCAGTGGCTGACAAAGTCTCCCATCTCATGGGCCTCAATTCCGGGGAGCTCCAGAAGGGCATCACCAGGCCCCGGGTCAAAGTAGGCAATGAGTTTGTGCAAAAGGGCCAGAACATGGAGCAATGCAACAACTCTATCGGGGCCCTGGGCAAGGCCATCTATGACAAGATGTTCAAGTGGCTGGTGGTCAGGATCAACAAGACCTTGGACACCAAAATGCAGAGGCAGTTCTTCATTGGCGTGTTGGACATCGCTGGCTTTGAGATCTTTGAGGTGTGCCTGTCCTGGCATTCTCTTTCTGCTTTGGGGTTGATCGTTTTACTTTTAAAAGCTACTTTTCACCACGATTCTCTCATTTCTCATCTTGGACCTGGGGTGGGCCAATCTCAGGTGTTTGTTCTTGGGTCTCTGACTTTTGGCATCTAGAAAGTTCCATCTTCATTTGTATGGAGCCAAACCATAAAGAATTGTGTGAACATACTGGATAGAATGGGTGGCAGGCTAGAGCTGGCCTATACTGGGCTTACAAGGGCTGATTGTTAAGTTTTCAGGAATTTTTTTAAAAGATTTTATTTATTTATGAGAGACAGAGAGAGAAAGAGGTAGAGACATAGGCAGAGGGAGAAGCAGGCTCCATGCAGGAGCCCGATGTGGGACTCAATCCCACACCCTGGGATCATGCCTTGAGTCAAAGGCAGACACTCAACAGCTGAGCCACCCAGGCATCCCTAGTTTTCAGGAATTTTTTGATCCAGTTGACATCATGTTGATAGCTTTATACCATGAAATTGTCCAACACTTCAAATTAGGCTCTTTCTTTTTTCTTTTCTTTTTCTTTTTTCCTTTCCTTTCCTTTCCTTTCCTTTCCTTTCCTTTCCTTTCCTTTCCTTTCCTTTCCTTCCCTTCCCTTTCCTTTCCTTTCTTCCTTCCTTCCCTCCCCCTCCCTTCCTTCCTTCCTTCCTTCCTTCCTTTCTTTCTTTCTTTCTTTCTTTCTTTCTTTTCTTTCTTTCTTTCTTCTTTCTTTCTTTCTTTTCTTTCTTTCTTTCTTTCCTTTTGTTTTTGAAAGACAGAGAGTCAGCTGATATACCAGCACAACACTGTGGCCTCCCACTTCTTTCCTGCACAAAAGAGACTCAGGTCTCAACACAGACTAGTGTTGTGGGTCAGGAATATTTTACCTTTGTAATTGGAGGCAGCATGATTAGGAGATCTGGTTCTGGACTCAGGTTGGCCATCAGCTAGCTGTGTGGCCTTGGGAAAGTAGTTACTGAGCCTCAGTTTTTTCAACTCTAAAATGAACAGGCTGGAAGAGATGATCTATAAAGCTCATTTCACTCCATTATCCTACTATTTTAAGATTTCCACTGGCCACAGATGGATTCTTTTTTAAATCAACTTAGACCAGGGGCACCTGGGTGGTTCAGTCAGTTGAGCATCTGACTCTTGACCTCGGCTTAGGTCTTGATCTCAGGGTTGTGAGTTCAGACCCCATGTTGGGCTCCACACTGGGCATGGAACCTACTTAAAAAACCAAACCAAACCAAACCAACCCCACCAGTTTAGCCCAATTTCTTTCAGACTCTAAAAGGCTAATTTGACTGCCATCTACAATAGAATCATTTAATTTCATAGGTGGAAGGAGGCTTCAAGTTTCCAGACTGTGCTCCCTGGCTTTCTGGGAAGCCACTGATGGCCAGCAGTGGAGGGATTAGGAGAAAGGAGGATGATCTGTGCCAACAACATAGTGTGTGCAATAAACAAACAGGGTTTGAATCTTTGCTTGGCCACTTCCAAGACGTGTGCCTCTCTTTCTCCACCTATTAATGGAACACCAATCATTCTTGCCATATAAGGTTTGAGCAGGTGTGACTTGGCACAGAGTCTGGCACATGGGCGTGCTCTGTGATTGCAGTGGCCCCCTCTGCTTTAACCTATTTTTCCTGAGGATTTCGGGTGGGATTTCATTAAGAGAAAGCACTCTCTGATTTTTTTAAAGGTAACTTGTAAACCCCTCAAGCCCCTTCATCCTATAGATAAGCATTAAAAAAACTACACACAGAGAGCTGTCTAAAGGCACACAGGGTCAGAAGCATAAAGCCTCTCAAATGATTTCTATGCTAGAAAGAAAGTGATTCTTTCCACAATTATTTTAATTAACCACATGAGGTGGTATTTGAGGTCTGGGCCCCCCAGACCCCTAGCCCTCACTCTCTTCTGCCTCTCTCCTCCACAAGCCTGCTCCGCAGCTTCTATGCTGTTCTGTGCCTTTGCAGAGGAGGGTACTGAGAAGGGCTTCTTGCAGGGCTGATGAAACCCTGCCTGGTGGTCAGCATTCAGGCATCTGGGGTAGCACCTGAAATGGTTGGCCCTCAGCAGATTCGAGCTCTGCCTGTGACTCGTCCCTCAGTCCTGGTCCCAGGGAGGCTCTGTCTGCATCCTGGCTGATGCCCTGCTCTCTGCCCTCCCACCCCAGTTCAACAGCTTCGAGCAGCTGTGCATCAACTTCACCAATGAGAAGCTCCAACAGTTCTTCAACCACCACATGTTTGTGCTTGAGCAAGAGGAGTACAAGAGGGAGGGCATCGAATGGGTCTTCATCGACTTTGGCCTTGACCTACAGGCCTGCATTGACCTCCTGGAAAAGGTAACCTGTTGTTCAATGGTGAGGGTTAGAGAGAGGTGAGGGCCCTGACTAGGGCATGCCTCAGAAAGCAACTTCACTGGGGTCTTTGGGGAAGTGACCTTGGTAGGTCTGACCTTTATCTTCCTCTCTGCAAAATGGGTACAGTAGTTTTGCAATGACCCCTGTTAGTTGGGCTGTTAGATGCCTCAACTCACTGGATCATCACAACCTACCATTCGTGTGTGTGTGTGTGTGTGTGATGTATTATAACCATTTTGCAGATGGGAACATTGAGACATAGAGAAAGGAAGTAACCTGTCCAAGGTCATACAACCTGTGAATGGTAGAGTCAGGTTCTGACCTAGTCAGTCTATTAGCCACCCCGGTAATTACCACACAGGGAACGTTTTAGCAAATGATCTAGTTCAAGAATATATGTTTTGATCCAATGCAGAAAAGGGATAGAAAAAGGATATTACAAGGGCAGATGACAAAATCCAAACAGTCTGCTCAAAGTATTATATCAGTGTTAATTTCCTGGTTTTCATTATCATTACTGAGATTGCGTTAACATTTTGAGAAGCTGGATGAAAAGCATGTAGGAATGCTTTGCACTCTTTTACAAGCCTAAAATTATTTCAAAGTAAAAACTTCAGAAATAAAAGAAAGAAATAACATATGTCATCTCTGAGGCTCAGCCTCGAGGCTGTCATAGAGAATCTATCAGCAAGGCAGATAGGTCTCTGAAGTGAGACCAGCCTTAACCTCCCAGGAAAAGAGTCTCCAAAAAACAGGCTGCGTGCACAATCCACCTGTCCCCTACCACTTACAAATGCCTTCCTGTCCCGCTGTCAGAGAACCTGAAATGTCCTCATGTTTGAGGTTTGGGATTAAGCATTGCCCTCTTCCAGAAATTTTCCTTAGAAATCCAGCCCTCCATAGGTTGGGGGTGTGATGAGGAGCAGCATTTATAAGCATTTATGAGCTTGCTTGTTCTGGAGAAGAGACCTAGAACCCTATAGCCAGGAATGTCATTGAGGGCAAAAGCAGATAAGAGAGAGTTAAACACAGAAAGGACAGGTGGCATTGACTTTACCATTTTCCTGAGGGCTAAGCCTGGCTGGCACCACTGTTCAGGAGGGATAAGCATTTGGGGAGCTATGTAGCCCCTGCATACCCCCACTTCCTTTCTGTTAGATTCAATGAATCCTAGCCTCTTTCAAGTCTAAATGGCTTTGGCATTCGAAGACCAGACCATGGAGCTACTGCACCATTACCAGGGGTCCTTATCCAGAGTTCTGGCTGCCACCTGGGTGTCTGGGACATCCCTCTCACCACTCCCATGCCAACACCTGAGTGGCCCTGTTGGGGTCCTGTGACCTCCTCTAATACCATTTATCATTTTTCCCTTCTAGCCTATGGGCATCTTCTCCATCTTGGAGGAACAGTGCGTCTTCCCCAAGGCTACCGACGCCACCTTCAAGGCAGCCCTGTATGACAACCACTTGGGAAAGTCCAACAACTTCCTCAAGCCCAAGGGGGGCAAGGGCAAGGGGCCTGAGGCCCACTTTGAACTCGTCCACTATGCAGGCACTGTGAGTACCCCTCAGTGCCCCCTGTGGCCACCTTCCTGCTGCAATCAGCTCGGGTTATTATAGGTCTTTCCTGCCATGCTCTTCCTGAGACTTTCTGCCTCCAACTAGCACAGCCAAGATAGAACAGGGTGATCAGCTTGGAGAAATGACCTCTGATTCATACTGCCTCATCACTTCTCCCTCTGAGAATTCCAAAACAATCAGGGAGCAGGCACCAGTTCATCCCTCAGACCTACCAGGACCACACTATTGTCTATGGCCCTTGATTTGATGGCTAAAGCTAGATCTTGGACAGAATTTACTTGCAAAAAGAAAAAAGAAATTCCACGACCCCAGCAATTACCCCCAATTGATTAACTTATCTCTCTGACTGCTCACGGCCACCAAACCAACAAAATGAAAAAAACTGGCTTTTTCATTCATGACAAACGTAGTCCTTGGGGAAGAAGGAATTAAGTGCAGCCAGGACTCAGGTTCTATTTGAATAATGGATAGGGGAGACGTTTGTTCAGCTAGCTTTCAAGAATGAGTTTGGTTTCCTTGGGATTGCAGTATTGCCGTAAATGCCAATGCTCCTGTTATCACCAGAGTTCGTTGAACCTCTGTGGGTTTAACTGCAGAGAAACAGCAGCCTTAGGACAGAGCTGTCAGGAAAGCTGCTGTTGGATTGGGCACTGGAGCCAAGATTTTATGATCTCATCAACCATAACAATGCCAATTACTTGCAAAATGAATCGCGCCAGTGCCTAGAGCAAACAGCTGATTGTGGTGCACTACCTCACCTCCCACAATAAAATGAGAAGAGCTCTGGATCTGTAGCAATGGAATATTCAAAGTCTAATGGGGCCTATGCCCTTCTAAGAAGGCCTGGAGGTGATGAATGTCTATACTACATAAGAGAAGGAAAGCCCAAAAGTTTTAGCTTCTTATCTGCTTCCCTCAGTTCCCTATGCTCATTGGAAGAATCTGAAAAGTGCTTCCTCTTTGCCCCTCCAGCTAGGGCCACATGGCAAAATGGGAAGCAGAAATGAATGTATTTCCAATTACCTGAGCACATGGAGCCCCTCTTCCACCAGGCAATGGCCAGGGGATATGTGCCCTTGAGCAAGGAGAGACCAGACACCCTTGTAGGGAGCTCTTCATGTAGCTCAGGATTTCCCTGGTCAAGGCCAGTCATTCACATCAAGGGCTGAGGCTGGATGAAGGTCAATCCACACCTGGGTAGAAAAAGAGCCAGAGGTCAGGCAGGCTCAGAGTAGCCAACAAAGCAAGACATGCAGGAGAAGGTCACATCCTGACAGCAAGTACCTGGGGAGTCCTGGTTTGTTGGAAAAGCTCAGAGACAAGGGGCTTAAACAGGCAAATTGAAAATGCCCAAGAAAGCAGATAATGAGGCTTCCACTTCATCCTGTGGTTCAGGGATGCCCCCAGGACTCCAGAAAAGTCATCAGTAATAACCAAAGCCCAGGAAATGGGGTTTCAGGTTGATCCTGGAAACCCAGAGCAGGCCAAAATGTAGGTTGAGGTTCTGGCTGTGGGACCTTGGAAGATTGAGGCTGGACCTGAAGGTAACCACTGGCACTTGCCCCTCCTCCAGGTGGGTTACAACATCACGGGATGGCTGGAGAAGAACAAAGACCCCCTGAATGAAACAGTGGTGGGTTTGTTCCAGAAATCATCCCTGGGACTCCTGGCCCTTCTCTTCAAAGAAGAGGAGGCTCCAGGTACAGCTGACCCCTTGTGTCTGGTCTCCCCATACCAATGCCCATTAGTGACCAAAATGGAAATAAGGAAACAAAACTCTCTCATTAAACTCTTGCTAAATGGATGAATGAATGACAAGTTGCTTGAGGTAGGCCATGGACAATGGTGCCATGGAGAGATGCAGATGCATCCTGAGATTCCATCAACTGCATTGATCGCTGGGCCCATATCACCTGCAGGTGGAGCAATACTGCTTTGGAAGAGTTGAGGCCCAGATGCTGTGTGCTTATTTTCTGCTCCCTGTTCTCTGTCTGAGGCAAAGGCCAAACCTAGCCCTGCTTCCTATACTATGGAGGTCATGTGACCCACATGGAAACACCCCGGGTGGAAGTTGCCCAATGTGGCTGCCACTTGGAGGGGCAAGAACTGCAAATTTCCTTGAATTCAGAAATCTTTTCATCATCAACATGCAATTCCTCCAGATGGTCTGTGGGTTCTTCCTTCTCAGGCAATGGGAACAGTTTGTCCCCTTGTGTAGCCCTAAATCACAAAGGGTTACATATTCTACAGAGATCTAATGCTCTTATTGACAATAACCACAGTCATCCCATTTACCCATTCGCTGGTAGATCTCCCTTTCCTGTTGTGAGGGCCCCACCTTACCTAGTCCCAAGAAAAGCCTTTTTGGTTTCTTTTCTTTTTTTTTTTTTCTTTTTAGAGAGAGAAAAAAAAATTAAGAGGGGCAGAGGGGGAGAGAGAATCTCAACTGGACTCCCTGCTGAGTGTGGAGCCCAACTCAGGGATGGATCCCAGGACCCTGAGATCATGACCTGAACTGAAACCAAGAGTCAGATGTTTAACCAGCTGAGCCATCCAGGGCCCCCCCGCAAGAAAAGCCTTTTTAAACCAGAGAATGCATTTCCTTGACACAGAACACTTAGCGGAGGCTGCCTGTCCCAGTGCTGTGTTCTAACATGAAACATGCTTGTCTTTCTTCCTCAGCTGGAAGCAAGAAGCAGAAGAGAGGGTCTTCCTTCATGACAGTCTCCAACTTCTACAGGGTGAGCAGGGGCTGCCCCACAGGCCACTTTGCATCCAGTGAATCCTCCCCTCCTCGAACCCTCCCTTCTAACGGGGTGGTGGTCTGCCTGCCACCTCAAAATGCAGGACAGGATGATTTCATTTCTATGTCTACGATTACCTCTTTCATTCAAGGAGTCTGTTTCCTTCTGAAGGGGTCACAGAACCACAGGACCTCAGAGCAGGAAAGACCCTTAGGGATGGTTCCACTTAACCATGTCATTTCAAACTGAAATCCAGAGAGTGGTATCAATGGACATATCAGTACCTAAGATCTTGAGCCCAAGAGTTGGCTGGTCACAACTTCCACAGATTTGGGGCACTACCGGGGATACCTTCCAAAGTGCAGAAGGGCAGCCACTAGCAAGATGTTGCCCAAAGATAGATTTATTTCTGAAGGATCTGGCCACCCTAAGGCAGGACAGGCTATGTCATTGGAGGTATCCAAGCAGAGGAGGAGGGACCATCCAACGGGCAGGGATTTGTCCTCACAGGCACCAGAGTTTCCTTCTAGTACTAAGACTATGATGAGCCAGCATTGATTCAGGAAGGGCCCTCCTTACTCAAAGTCATGTCACCTTGGGCCAGTCCCTCTGAGAGGACAGGCACTGACCAAGATGATATCCATTGTGACAGCCACTAGCCACATGTGGCGGGTGAGTACTGGAAAAGAGGCTGGTGTGTCAGAACTCCATTTTAATTTTAAGTTTTAATTTAATTAATTGAACTCTAAACAAATACCTCTGCTGAGCATGGGGGTCCTGCAACACCAACACTGAACCCTACTCAGTCTTTCTGTTTCTTTTTCCTCTATCACCAGGAGCAGCTGAATAAGCTGATGGCCACCCTCCACAGCACTGCTCCCCATTTTGTCCGCTGTATTGTCCCCAACGAATTCAAGCAATCAGGTACATTGTGGGAATGAGTTTCCCTGTGAAGTTAGTGTTAGCTCAAATTAAGTACCCCCCTTTTACTAGTATAGTGAACACATATAGCAGTTTAATTATTTTTGAAATATGGAGTACTGTTTCTCTTTTTTGCCTCCCTGTCTTTCCACCAATTTTTCAATTGGACAATTTTGACCCACTGAAACAATAACAGTTAATAAAAATAGCTAACATTTGTTGAGCGCAAGCTGTAAGCCAGGTATGAATTAAGTCCACTTTAAAAAAATTTTTTTAAAGATTTTATTTATTCATGAGAGACACAGAAAGAGAGGCAGAGACACAGGCATAGGGAGAAGCAGACTCCCTGCGGGGAGCCCAATGCAGACCTCGATCCCAGGACCCTGTGATCACAACCTAAGCCAAAGGCAGATGCTCAACCACTGAACCACCCAGGTGCCCTTAAGTCCACTTTTAATCACCAGGGATGATTGGGGCAAAGTGGTGCACCAAAGGATCCCCCCCAAAATGGATCATCTAGGGACACCTGAGTGGTTCAGTCAATGGAACATCAGACTCTGGTTTCAGCCCAGGTCATGATCTCAGGGTCCTGGGATTGAGCACTGCATCAGGCTCCATACTCAGCACAGAGTCCCTCTTTCTCCCCCTTTGCTCCTCTCCTTACTCAGCACACGCACTCTCTCTCTAATAAATAAAATCTTTTTAAAAAATGGATCATCCAAAAGTCATGTTCTAGCTGCTTTGTAAAGCAAAAATCATGTTCACCAGCTGGAAGTCACATTTGGGAGACGCTTTGGGTCTTGGCTGAATTGTGGGCCCCCCTGAGCAGTGATGGGAGGAAACTGGGGTCAACAATATAGATGCTCAGTTAGCTTTCTGCAGTGGCAAGGAGTAGCTTGTCCCACCCGGGAGCACTGACAGCGTCCTGTGCCCTCCCTCTTGGCAGGTGTGGTGGACGCCCACCTGATCATGCACCAGCTGGCTTGTAACGGAGTCCTGGAAGGCATCCGTATTTGCAGGAAGGGCTTCCCAAACAGGATGCAGTACCCAGAGTTCAAACAGAGGTGAGTGGTGTCTCTCTGATACTGTGAGTATAATTCTCAGTTTCCAGGACTGACTGATAAAGAGTCCTGTTGTAGCAGACAGTACACCTCACAGAAGATACCACCACCACCTCACTCTCATTACTTTAGTATGCACTGGCCTTTCAACTGCCAGAACCTGCATTTCTTTGCCTGAGGGCTTTCTCTGGCTCTGGAGCTTGCTTTGCTACTTGGCAGGCTGAATGTCTCAGGAAGTAATGCCTCCCCGGGAGCAGCCCTCCACCAATGACTAAGGACAACTGGCATATAAATACTTCAACTCCCTCACTCTTCTGGTGGGCTGACTATGAGGCATGTTCTGGCTTCCAGATAAATGTCTAACAATAGGCTCTCCAGGTTAAACTTAAAAAAGATAATAAAAATAAAAAAGCCCTGATGTGTAGTGTCTTTGGATTTCCATATAAACACTCCCACGACTGATTTCAAGCCAGCGATGTGACATCACTGAATGTGGGGTTGGAAGAGATACACACAATTGGCTCTTGCAGACCAGTGGGAGCTATTCCCAGTGTCCCCTAGCAGCATCAAACCCCAGCTGCCCATTGTGATAACTGGCCTTATAACATGGCTTTTATTAACTTCCCTGACCCCCTTCCCAACTCTGCCAACCCCCCAGAATAAACTGTTTGCACTCGGAACCTTGTCTCAAGTCTGCTTCTAGGGGAACCCCAGCTAAGACCTCCACCTCAGTGATTATTTTCCTCCTTCCTGCTAGAACGTATGGCCACAGATTGATGGAGCAGGACAGGTCACTGGAGGTCATCTTATCCAAGCCCTCTGAAGGCTCTAAGCAGAGAAGGACTCTAAATCACAAAGAGGGTTGCTGGCATGTCAGGAAAAGAAACGCTTCTCCTATGCCTGGAAGAAAAGATCAGGAAGGAAAGATTTTGGTGTCTTATTTCCAGGAGCACCTGCCCCCTGAACTCCTGACCTACACCAATGTTCACTTCTCAAGGTCTCCTGCCAGTCCCACCCCACTGCCTGCTGTGAGCATCTTTAAAATAGGACTAAGCCATGATTCCAAGGCCATGTAAAGATCAAAAGCATGGATGCGCTTCCTGAGCTGCCAGCTTGGGCATGATGATGACCGTCATTGTCTCTCTCCCACCAGGTACCAAGTGCTGAACCCCAACGTGATTCCTCAGGGATTTGTAGACAACAAGAAGGCCTCAGAGCTGCTGCTTGGGTCCATTGACCTGGATGTGAATGAATACAAAATCGGGCATACCAAGGTAGGGCCTTCCCATGATATTCCCTCCCTAGACCACTCAGCCTTGTCCCAAGAAAATGAGCTTCAGGGCATAAATTCCAGCTCAGAGCTGACCAGTTGCCTGCCTTGGGCAAGCCCCACAGCTGCTAAGAGCCTCAGTTTCCTCCTCTGAAAAAAGCAGAGCTGATACAGCTGATCTTGTGGAATTTGGAGGGTGATTAGCAATAATGTGGGTGAGAACCCAGCTCAGACAGGTACTTAATAAGTGGTAGATGATTTCCTAGGCCTTTACAAGCCCCGGTCATGAAGCTGTGTGTGTGTGGGGGGGGGGGGGGGTGAGGTCTGAGAGTGAAGCACCATCATCCCAGCCCACCCACACCCAAAGCTCTAGCCCTGAGCTGGCAGGTGAGTCGGGGTTGACTCACAGAGAATGCCTGATCCTGACTCATAGGGCCTGGGCTGCCCTGTGTCTGCCCCACTTCCTGGCCCCGCAGAGTCCTCTTGGGATCGGAAGGGCCAGACAGGCAAATGGGCCAAGGTGTCCATCTACAGCTGCCCAAGCACACTGCACCCAACATGACAACCAGGATGATCCAGGAGGAGTACTAGCTTTGCATTCGGGAGCATCAGGCTCAAAGCCTGCCTCTGTGCAGCCCGGAGCAGGTCACTTGCCCCTCTGGGTCTCGTGAGTGGCATAGGCAAGCACAGCTTCTCCACAGGCCTGGTGGAGTGCATGGATGCTCCAGGCTGTGTGTGCAGCCAGCACATCTGGCCACTTAGCAAATGCTCACAGAGCACCTCCTGTGCCAAGCATGGTTCAAGGCTCTAGGGATATACCAGTGAACAGAACAGAAAGAGTACCTAGCTCCCTGGAGCTCACTTTGTGGTAGCAAGTGTTGGCAGAATTGTTCTGCTCTAGAATCTGCCAGAACTGTTAGCTTTGGCCTCCTTTACAATTAAGACATGCTGTGTATAACTAATTTGACTTATAGGAACACTTCAGGTTTTGTCACAGAATCACTGAATACCAGCTGCTTCCCCTAGTTCCCAACTTTGAAGGATGAGAAACTTGAGGAAGCCTGGACAGGGGCATGGAGCTGATGTGCCCAATTCCACAGAACTAGGCAGGATGGAGCAGGCCTCAGGCCCCATGACGCTGCTCATGGGAAGGGGAGACGGGGCTGCTGTTGCCAGCATTTGACACAGCTACTGGCAGGGCAAACGGACTGTATTTTGCTGTTGTTCAAGGGTTGCATTGGGAACCTCGGGTCCAGATAAAGGCCTGGGGATTCTGGGGACAGATTTCCTCCCCAAGGATCATCTAGGCTCTGGTGGCAGAGGCAGGACAGAGAACAGGATGATTCTGCCCGTAAACTGTGTCCCTATCCCCATCGTTGGCTCATGTGGGCCCTACCCCCAGCCACACGTTCACCTCACTGCTCCTAAAAAGGACACACCTCAATGACAAGCAATTCTGAAATATCAAGAAGCATTTTATGAAATCAAGCCCAAAGTCTCAACCCCACAATGGCTAGCTCTTTGGGTTTTTGTGGGGGAGGAAGGCATGGAGAAGGAGCATTCTTTTCCATTCCTTTCCTGTTGGTATCCATAGCATCCACATAAAAGATTTAGTTGGGGGCTCTGCTCCCTGCCCCAGTGTGGGGAATTGCAGATTCTTGGGGCTGGGAGGACTCAGGGTCCTGTACTCCCATTGAACAGGAGGGGAGATCAAGACCTCCCCAAAGAGAGTGACTTGGCTAAGGTTACACAGCACATCCAAGGCAGGCTGAGGCTAGGTACAGGTCTCCTGGCTCCTTCTGTCCTTCTGGAAGTTTCTGTCATGTCCTACTTGAAGCCTATGAAGATGTGTTACATTATGAAACATATTAATAATAAAACAACCACTTGTGAGCCCACTTAAAAATCCAGAACTTGGGACGCCTGGGTGGCTCAGCAGTTGAGCGTCTGCCTTCAGCCCAGGGCATGATCCTGGAGATCCAGGATCGAGTCCACATCAGGCTCCCTGCATGGAGCCTGCTCCTCCTCTGCCTATGTCTCTGCCTGCCTCTCTCTCTGTGTCTCTAATGAATAAATAAATAAAATCTTAAAAAAAAAAATCCAGAACTTAATCTTTGCATCTCTTTCCTCTCCTTCCTCCCCACCCCCAGGAATAACCTTTGTCCTGAATGTTAACCATTCCTCTGCCTTTTATTTTTTATTTTTAAAAATATTTTTTTTATTTATTCATAAGAGACACAGAGAGAGGCAGAGATATAGGCAGAGGGAGAAGCAGGCTCCCTGTGGGTAGACCAATGTGGGATTCAGTTCCAGGACCCGAGGATCACACCCTGGGCCGAAGGCAGACACAACTGAACCACCCAGGCGTCCTAATCCCCCTGCATTTTAAAAAATAGTTTAATCACATATGTGTATGGCCCCAGATTTTGCCTGGTTTTGAGCTTCATGGAAATATCATACTTGGTTTATTCTTCTGTAACATGCTTCTAACACTTCATCATATTTCCAAGATGCATTCTCGTTGGTTGGTACATGACATTCATTCATTGTCACTGCCCTATCATGCTGCCTCAGACAGCCATTCCGCAATTACTCTTTCTCCTGCCCTTGGAAATTTATTTTTCCCCCTGCAGTTATCAACAATGCTACTTTGAATATCTTTGTGCATGGTCCTATGTAGGAGTTTCTCTAGAGCAAAATTATCAGCCTTAGCTGTACATTAGAATTATTTGGGGAGGGGTAAAAATACCAGAGCCTCACTCCAGAAATTCTTCAAAATCACCTGTGTCCAGCTATCAGCATCTTTCCAAAGCCCTCCAAGCAGAACGATGTGCAGCCAGGGCAGAGAAAGATATGTTAATGCTGAGGAGGACAGTTGCCTGTTTCAGGATGTGCAAACATCTACCTTGATGAAGGAATGCCAAATCGTTTTCTCAAACTGTTGTACCAACTCACCCTCTCCTTGATCCACAACCTAGCCAACACTTGCCTTTTTGGAAGTCTTGGAAGTTGCAGGTGGAAGGAGGAGTGATTGGTATCTTGTGACCTTAGTTTGTATTTCCCAGAGGTTGGGTGTTTCTTGTTTTTTCTAACACATTGCAAAGCTGCCCCTACTTTCCTGGGGATGTGTCCCACTCACGCACAAGAGCTTGGTGCCCAAAATTGTGCAACATTGGTCAAACTCTATATCCTTTCTACAAAGTCAACCTCACCCTGCCCTCATTATCCCCTCTTCCCACTCCCAGATCCATAGGGGATCCATAGGGGATCATGACTGTTCAAAGGCTATTTTGCATGACGGTAAAGAGGGAAGGCCCTTTGCCACCCTGACTGTTGGGCAGTCACTGTAGCAGTGAGGATTATGATGATCTCACATTTCACTTATACCTTCACAGTTTATACAAGACTTTTCCACCCAATATCTCTATCTAATCCTTACTGCAACCCTTAGGGAGGGATCAGCATCCCCATTTCACAGATGAGGAACTGAGGCTCTGAAATGTGAGAAGACACATCCAGGGTGCCCAGCTAGTAAGTGCAAGGCCAGGGCTGGGGCCTGTAGGAGGATCCACGGGTGAGAGAAAACAGTCACTGGGGCCAGCAGTCTCCCTGCTATTGGAGGTCTCCAGGCCAGGGCCAGCTATTCCTGAGGGGCCTCAGACACCAGTGCCAGATGGGCTCTCTTAACTTTTAAGGACCTCTTGGAACCTCTGGTACTTTGACTTAAAACTCCCAAGTGGCTGCCACTTGGTGACAGCTGGGCTATTTTCAGATGAGTGTGTCCTTTCCCCAGGTATTCTTCCGAGCGGGCATCCTGGCTAAGCTTGAGGACATGCGGGACGAACGTCTGGCCAAAATCATGACAATGTTGCAGTGTCGCCTCCGGGGTTTCCTTATGAGGATTGAGTTCAAGAAGATGCTGGAACGAAGGTAGCCCTCACAAGCACCAGTGGGGCAGAACCACAGAGGCCACATTCACCCGCACAGAATGAGCAGAGATCATGCCACACACACAGCAGTCAGCTCCATTAGCAACACTGGGTAGTGAGATGAGGGAAGGGTGCCAATGTCTTTACTGGCCCAAAGAACCCTGTTTGGAGCCTGTATTAGTTTTCTGGAGCTGCCATAACAAAGCACCACAGCTGGGTGCCTTAACGCAGTGGAAACATTTTCTCACTGTTCCAGAAGCCAGCCCATCTGAAATTAAGGTGTTGCAGGCCACACTCCCTCTGAAGCTCCAGAGGAGGACCCTGTTTTGCTTCTTACAGCCCTGGTGGCCCTAGGCATTTCTTGGCTTGTGGCTGCATCATTCTGATCTCTGCCTCTGTCTTGGCAAGGCCCTGCCTCTGTGTCTGTGTCTCCACACAGGCTTCCTTCTTATGTGGACACCAGGCATCTTGGGTTGGGGGCCCACCTTTTTCCAGTATGACTTCCTCTTAACCTAAGTGATGACATCTGCAAAGACTCTATTTCCAAACCAGGTCACATTCATGGGAACTGGGGGTTAGGACTTGAACATATCTTTTTGGAGGGGGACACGATCCAACCCTTAACAAGGACCACCTAATATAAACCCTTCTCTTGCAGCCTATAAGGCACTTCCCCTTATTGATCAGTGTGATGATACTGTGACTCAGACTACCCTGGCTGGCCTCTAGCTGACTCTGGCTCTTTGTGGCCCTAGTAATAATAGCAGTGATGAGCCAATAACCACAATAATGAGTTTCTGATATCCACCAGGCCCTCCTTGACCCCGGCTGAAGGCAGGGACACCAGTTAGGGGCTGAGGGTAGGACAGCAGCCCAATCCAACCCAGGGCCTTGGCACACAGGAGGTCCTCAGTAAATGACAGCCCAGTGAAGCTGCCAGGGACAAGGAGGTGGATTCCAGAGATTACAGATGGATAGGATTCAGAGCGTAATGGGTGATTGAAGAAGGGAAATGTAAGAAGAAGTGAGTGGTCTGTCTCAGCCTTGTGCTGTCCAGGAGGCCAGGCCCTGACGCCTGCACTTTAATCCACACAACCCCGGATTCCTTTTTGCAGAATCGGCCTGAAAGTCATCCAGCGGAACACACGCAAATTCCTGGAGCTGCGTTTCTGGGGCTGGTGGAAGCTCTACAACAAGGTAGGGCTCAGGAACAGGCCAGCCTGCTGCTGCCCAGGAGGACAGGGGGCCTGAGCTCAGCCTGGGTGGGGGAGCCTCTCGAGAGTAGGAGGCCACAGGATGCTGCAGGGACAGTCCAAAAATGAGATGAAGGAGGAATCCAGCCTCCTTCCAGACAGAGGCTAATTCCTCCCTGAGGAAAGAAAACATGAGTGTGTCTCCCCACCTCATCTCGTCCCTGAAAATAGCATCCTGTTAGGATGGAAAGCATTCCCTACCCCCAGACACACACACACACACACACACACACACACACACACACACAGAGTAGGCTTGGTTATCAGCACCTCCCCCTGGACATGTCGAGGCATCTTCAACTCCTTTAGTGAAGTCCAGCTTTAGAGGTGGAGTGACCTCAGGAAATCCTGGGACCTCCCTGTTCCCAGGTTCCTGACCTCCCTGTTCCCAGGTTCTTCTGAGACAGCAGAGAGAGCGGTGAGTCAGCCAGATGGTGGGGCTACAGGACCTCCAAGCAGCCAGCCTACCCTTAACCAATGCAGGAGGCCATGAGCCGTCCTCCTGATGCAGGTGGAATCATACTAGGTGACGGTATACACACCTTTGGCCCTCATTCCAGGGGAACACAGTGCTGGGAACCAGAGGTGGCTGGATGCAGGGCTACTGTATTCCGGAGACAGGAGGATGGTGTTGTTTCAAGGGGAGCCTTGTGGAGTGGATGACAGGCTCCAGGTCATCTCTGTGGCCTTGAGGCCCCTACGGCTCATGTAGAAGTTTCTTTCTACTCCCCATGGGAAAGCACTATCTAACACAGTGCTAGCCACAGGTTCAAAGGAGAGATAGCAAACTCTGCATCTCCAAAGGTCAGCCCCCTCCTGGGCCTGAGATCACGGAGGAGTCCAGATGAGCATTTCTCAAAGTTCAGTCATCGCTGGTAACTTCCCCACTTGTTCTACAACTGACCTCCTTTTCTTATGTCAACTCACTTTTTTATTCTGAAATTTGTATTTTAAAAGGACACTTTGTATCCTCATCTGCTTTAATCTCATCCTAAGCAAGCATTATCCACAAAATGCTGGATGTGACGAGTGCTTTTCTGTTTTTTAAAAACATTATTTCAAAAAATGTATTTAATTTCTTATTTTTAAAAGTTATTTTTATTTTTTAAGATTTTATCCATTTATTCATGAGAGACACAGAGAGAGATCGAGAAAGGCAGAGACACAGGCAGAGGGAGAAGCAGGCTCTATGCAAGGAGCCCGACACGGGACTCGATCCCAGGTCTCCAGGATTGTGCCCTGGGCGGAAAGCAGCTCTACACCACTGAGCCACCTGGGCTACCCTAAAAGTTATTTTTAAAGTAACTATGTAACAATGAATATCTAAGGATTTCTGTGCAATGCTAAATCTATCCCACTTGCGCCTTTGGTATTTGTGTCACCCTCTGTGAAGCTCCAGACTAACAGCCTTTAAGATTCTTCCAGGCAGGGGGCACCTGGGTGGCTCAGTGGTTGAGTGTCTCTGCCTTTGGCTCAGGTCATGATCCCAGGGTCCCCATTGGGCTCCCCACAGCGAGCCTGCTTCTCCCTCTGCCTGTGCCTCTCTCTCTGGGTCTCTCATGAATAAATAAATAAAATCTTAAAAAAAAAAAATAAGAAAGATTATTCCAGGCAGGACACCACCCACGGTCACAGATGAGGGGTCAAAGCCTGGAAACTTCCCCATTCTTTACTAGAAAAAAAACTTCAAAATAAATAAATAAATAAATAAATAAATAAATAAATAAATAAATATAAAACTTCACCAATTAAACATGGCGGAGCAAGGTCCTGTTCCATTGAGTAAAACAGTTAAAACTAAAAATCCTTTACTGTTAGTTTTTAACTAAGCTCTAATCTTATTGAAGCTAGATAGGATTGATGGGAAGAAAAACAAACCACATTGCAGAGGCTTTTACTGAATAGAAAGTGTTACATAGTTGTGTGGTTATGTGGACCTGCCCCAGTGGTATCCCACGTCCCCACAGCCCAGGCTGGCAATGAGGCTTCCCTGTCATCTTGGAAGATAGGTGATGCCTTCTCCCAAATCCATCTCCACAGGGCGTTTGCCCCCCGGAGAAACACATCCATTGATCAGGAAATACCCTGAGGGCCTGTCCCACCTGTTCTGCTCAGAGCTGCAGGGACACAGGAAAGCAAGAGGGAGGTTTTTGAGGGGCTAGAGGTCTAGCAGGGCAGAGAAGTACAGGTGGATGGAGCTGATGGACCCAGGCTCCCTTGCAGGGTAAGAAGGGCCAAATGCATGTAGAGGTCAGGATGGGTGCAGCGGGTACAGAAAAGTAGTGAGTAGTTGCTGCAGGCCAACACACAAAGCAGGCCCAACCATACAGAGATCAGAGCCAGAGGGGCGGAGGCCACGAGGCAGAACTGCAGCCTAGCTGGAGTGGGGTGGGCAAGGCTTTGTTGTGGGAAGACCACGTAGAGGGCTGGGACTTCACGCTGGGGACCAGATGAAAGAAGTGAGAGAGAAAGACTGAGAATATACACAAGACAGAGAGACAGAAAGAGAGAGAGAGAGAGAGAGAGAGAGGAACAAGTAAGGGAGAAAGGTGAGGAAAACCAGAGTTCCCAAGCACACACAATTTACAGAGCATTTATAAGCGCTGGGCGCAGCTAGACACCAACAAACACCCAGTTTGGTGTCTCTTAGGATCCAAGAGCATCCTGAGGATTGGTTCTAAGCAAGGATGGGCCTTCTCTGTGGAGGCTAGGGATGTTTTAGGGCAGCTATGGAGAGGCTCCAACATCACTGCTGCAGCATGAGCTTTCTACCCCACCAGGGGTGTGAAGTCCCACTGGAGGCTGAGCCCCACAGCCCACCACTGTGCCCCCCACCCCCCCTAAAATGGTATAGTGTTGCTCACCACTCAGGTCAAGCCGCTCCTGAATGTGGCTCGTCAAGAGGAGGAGATGAAGGCCAAGGAGGAGGAGCTGAGGAACGCCATGTCCAAGACACAGGAGCTGCTCAACAGGGTAAAGGAGCTGGAGGAGAAGATGGCCACGCTCAGCCAGGAGAAGAATGACCTCACCATCCAGCTCCAGGCGGTATGTGGGGGCTGGGGTGGGGGGGCGAGATGAGGTGTGGGAGCTGGGGGCCCTGGCAACTACCAGGATTCCAGGGTCACTGAGAGTCAGACCTAGAGAGGGAGGGACAGCCTTCGAAGAAGCTGTGTAGGAGCAAGGTCACAGCAGTAGAAGGACCACCCATTGATAGAAGCACCTTCCTGGGCTCCACCCCTTTATGCCTCACACATAAGATTATTTCCCTTAGCTTGCAGACAGAAAAACTGAATGTCAATAATGTTATGCCATGAAGCATAAATCACATAGTCTGGTTGGACTCTCTGGCCAATGTTGTCTCACGCCCCTGACCCCATTTTGGGGAGACCCTGGTGGACACCCAGGTTGTCCCTCTTCCACCACTTCCTGTCCGTTTGACTTTTGACAATTCTGCTTCCCCTGCCTATCAGCTCCCATGTTCCTGAACTGTAGCTTACAGTAACACGTGCCTGGCTGGCTTCGCGGGGTTGTTGTAAGGAGGACTCGTGGATGGGAAGTGGTTTGTTAACACAGAAGTACTAAAATCAGCACTGGGAGTCATTTGGGCAGATAGCCCAGGCCCCACTGACAGATGGAGGCATAGGCACATCCAGGCTCAGCAGATGGGATGGCACAGCCTGAAGTACCAGTGCTGTCCTCGACTTCTCCTGGACCACCTCTGCTAAAACCTTAACTGGGATTCCGTTAAAGTGCAGACTTAAATGCAGCAGGCCTCAGGGGAAGCCTGAGATTTTTTTGCATCCCAACCGGTTCACAGGTGATGCAGCTGTTGGTCTGGGGATGGCCCTGCTAGACTGTGTTTTGTCACACACATCGCATGGAGTTTGGAGCTAGTGCTCAGACCCCTTTGGGACTCTTTTGACTGGTGGTGTTCTTTCTTCCTCCAGGAGCAAGAGAACGTGATAGATGCCGAGGAGCGCCTGACCCAGATGATGAAGACCAAAATGGACCTGGAGAGCCAGATCTCAGACATGCGGGAGCGGCTGGAGGAAGAGGAAGGTACAGCAGCCTCCCTGAGTGCCACCAAGCGCAAGCTGGAGGGGGAGATGAGCGACCTGAAGCGGGATCTGGAGGGCCTGGAGACCACGCTGGCCAAGACGGAGAAGGAGAAGCAGGTGAGGGGGCCCTGGAGCCTGACCCCGCTCCTTATAAGAACAGGGAACCCTATGGAGGGGTCATACCTGGAGCTCCCACAGCAGCACTGCCCAGGGCCCTAGCCACCTGCCACATGGGGCTATTTTAACTTAACTCAATGCAATTTAAAATGTGGTTCCTCTGCTGACCTAGCTGCATTTTGAGTGCTCAAAAGCCACACGTGGCTAGCGCTACCACGTTGGATCGTTGGATTGTTGGATCGGCAAGTCTGGTGGGGCCCCAGAGCCTACTCCCTAAGGCACTGCTGACATCTGAGGACTGGACTTGGAATAACAAAGCCTAAACTGGTGGCTCTCACAGCTCTCCTTACCCTAAGATTCCTACTTGGTTGGTTGGGATATGCCCTGGGCGTTAGCATTTCTCAGGCTCCCAAGTGGCTTTGGACTACAGCCAAGCTGAAGAGCCCAACAGTGCCTCTCCGAGCCAGTGCCTCCCCTGAGGACGTTTCCAGCCTTAAAGGCCTGTCTCTCTCCTGCCCCCATTTCCAGGCCCTGGATCATAGGGTCCGCACCCTGACTGGGGACCTCTCGCTCCGTGAGGACTCCATCGCCAAGCTCCAGAAGGAGAAGAGGGCCCTGGAGGAGCTGCATCAGGTAGGCAGCACTGGCTTCCCCTTGGCAGAGCAGGTGAAGCTTGGAGACTGGAGACCTGGACTCAAATCTTGGCTTTGCTGCCCCTCTGCTGGGGCCTGTTGGGGAAGTCACCAAGTCTCCCAAAATCTCGGTTTCCTCATCAGTGAAGTGGGCACTGTCATGTCTTGTTGCTCTCCTCCCGGGTTTGTTGTGAGTGGGGTGACTATAATTTATCACCCAAACTAGGACAGTTTGAGTGAAAGAGGGCAGCAGGCATGAGCAGGATGGTCCCCAATGCAAGGTATGTCCCCAGACACATCAGGATGAAGTGTGGTGCATGGAAGTGCCCTTTGAGTGCTGATGTACCAGCAAACCCTGATCCATCTCGGCAACAAAGGGCATGAGCTTTTGCCATGGGGAGACTTATTCGAGTGTTATGGGCTCAGGCTCCTGAATGCAGAGCCAGCTCTGACCAGCCACCAGTGCTGACCGTGGCACAGACCACTTCCCAGCTCTGGAGATGCAGGTACACAGAGCAAGCTGAAGCCCAGAACCAAACCATGGACCCCATCGCCATGCTTGCTGACACCGTGAACACACAACAGGTTCTCTGAATGCCTCACTCTCCCACCTCTGGAAATATTTCCCCTTAGACTGGAACTCTCAACCACTTCAAACTCAGAGCCTCCCTTCTATAACAAATATGGTCAATTCTCCTTACTCTAGGTAGTCATGTTCTAAAAAGTCACCACAAACACTGAGGTAGCAAATACTGAACCTCAGTTTTAAGGGGTTAGGTTCCTGCAAGCCTCTGGTTACATTTTTGTCAGCCAATCAATACAGAATACATAGGATTACAATCAATATGTTACCTTGTTTTATGAGCGTTTCTGTTGAAAGACACTATTTGGTCCATATTGTAGATTTCTGAACATTGAGCTCACAGTCAACAGCCCTATATTTCGCACCAGAACAAAGCTTATCTGACATACAAATTTCCTCTGTGAGGGCACAGCACAGCCTTCTTGTGCTTGGGAATACTAGACAGCACAGCAGCACTGTGCATGGGGCCATGTTATAAGCAAAATCACCAAAACAAAAACCATAGCACTGAAAAGACTGTGAAAAAGATACTTGTTTGCAGTCTGAGGAAACCAGAAGGCAGAGCATCACCTTATTCAACTGCAGCTGGGAATGCGCACTCCAGGAGACTCCAATTTTTTGCTGCCTGCGCATGTCTGCAAATGACCATGAAAGCACCACAAGTATTGATTTGGGATTACAAATAAATTTTAGATAGTAGGCAAACTGAAAAATAGATAATCTCCAAATAACAAGCACAGAGCCTCTCTTACTATCCTAAAATAAAAATTATTATAAATAACATATAACTTAAAAAAAATCAATAGGGTGCCCTTCTTTTTAAGGGGGGATGTGAATAGAATGTAATTTATAATAGATAATGGGGCTGTCGCTGTGTAAAAGCTCAGGAGATCCACTAGAAGACGTTGTGAGCAGGAGGCTATCCACCCGAGCCTGCCTAGGTGGCTATAGAGGGTGTGTTGGTGACGCAGATAGCCAAGTGTGGCTGCTGTCAGCAATAGGAGTTTACAAAATGGTAAAGAACTCTCAGGGAGATTTTGACAATAACAAATCTTCTCTCAGTTTTCATTGTGGAAAACTGGTGGATCATTCTTTAAAATGTAGTATATACTAAATGAAAAATAAAATAGTTGAGTCATATGTAAAGTGGTACCAAGTGGTGCCAGGTGCTGTGTTCAGAAGAGTATGATTATTGCTTTATTTACATGAATGCCTGGGTGGGGCATCAAGTGTGTGGACTGAAGAATGATTCCTCATGGTGCTGGACCGTCCAGAGCATGCCAAGATGTCCAGTAGCCCTGGAACCACCCACAAAGTGCCAGTGGGGCCCCCAATCGTGGTGACATCCAAAAGCCCCCCACAAATTTCTGATATGTCCCATGGGGAACCAGAGTCTCACTGGCCATTAAGGGCCCACCTGAAGCTAACAGGTGCTTGGGTCTGCCCCCAACTCACCTGGCAGTAGGGGCAGGAGCATGGTAGCTGTCCACTGAGCTCAGAAGTGATGGCCGAGAACCAGGTCTATTCAGCTGCTCCTGCATGGTTCATGGGACACACGTGTGTATCTTTTCCTCCAGAAAACCCTTGATGACCTGCAAGCTGAGGAGGACAAGGTGAACCACCTGACCAAGACCAACAGCAAACTCAGCACCCAGATCCATGAGGTGATGCCCTGTTGCTGTAGCCAATTCTATACCTCAGGGGCCGGGTCCATGCTGGGGCACGGAGCCCTCAGACACATTTGGGGAACTGGACTGACCCATGCCCCTGGGGAAGCGAGGGCCTCTCTGAGGCTACAGCTAAGGAACCAGGACCAGTCTGGTTCCTTATCACATTCTGGTCTCAGACTCACCCCCCACCCCCACTTTCTCTTGTTTTTGTTGTTTCTGCAGCTGGAGGATAACTGGGAACAAGAAAAGAAAATCCGGGCAGAGGTGGAAAAGGCTCGTCGGAAAGCTGAGAGTGACCTGAAGATGACCATTGACAATCTCAATGATATGGAACGGTCCAAGCTAGACCTGGAGGAGGTGGTGAAAAAGTATGCCCATGCAGTCCTTTATTCTGCCCACAACAACATTAGCAGTATCAAGCACTTCCTGGATGGTGCCAGGTGCCAGGCACTGTGCTGAGGGTTTCATGTGCTTTAATGCATGTCCTCAGCGCCCACCATGTGCCAGACACTGTGCCCAGCACAGAGGATATAGGAAGGGGACCGTAGGTGCTGCCCATCCACAGGGAGCTCCCAGCTTCACACAGGGCCTGTTGGGCGCCAGCAATGAGACCAGTACTACAACAAGGCACCTGCCCCTAAAGGCAGGGAGTCTTCGTAGAAACCCACAAGCCAGGTTTTCAAAGATCACAAGGAGTTGAGGTGGGTACTTTATCAGTATCGCTCCAGCAATAACATGGGAGACAGGTGAAGTGGAGAAAAACTGAAAGCCAGAAAGCAATCAGAAGTCCAGGTGTAAGCTTGAACCAAGTAAGAGGCTGAGGGAATGGAGATGAGGAGTCAGACAAGGCAGGCTCTCAAGGAGTGGAATTTGTTTTTTTTTTTTTTTTTTTTTAAGGAGTGGAATTTGAACAATACATCTTTGAGGTACATTTTGCTAAGGCAGTTTCAAAGCACCACAGACTGCCAGAAGGGTGTGCAGCTACTAGCTCTGTGTCTCGGCATATTTCTTCTGTGGCACACTCAGAAGGTGCACGTGACCTTTACCATCCTACTCATCTACTTGGTCTCTGGTGTCTTAGTTTGCATATGTGGATCCTTGGCACATGGCACCCACTTATCAGAAGGAGATACCCTCTTGTGGAAAGTTTTTAGAGGAAATTTTTCCCTAAAAAGGCAAAGCATCCTGGTGATTCTGGAGTCCCTAAAATATAAGCTGTACCAAGAGCAGTGATTTCTGTCTGGTTTGTTTACTGATGTGTCCCTGGAACCCCAAACATAGTAGAGACACAATGAACTTGTACATAGTATAAGTAGAGACTCAATAAACTGGCACATAGTAGGGACTCAATAAACTTGTACCAAATTAAGAAGTGAATGAATAAGCAGATGGAAAGCATGTGCAGCAGATTCTGGGGTTCTGCAGGGTGAAACCTTCTGGGCCGTCTGAAGGCCCGGAACTGGGGGATGAGTGGGTTTCAGCAGGTTCCAGGCTTCCTCCAGCAGCCAAGATTCTGTTCCTTTGCCAGCCAGCTGGTCTCCCCTTAGAACTTTTCCTCAGGAGGCCAAACCTTCTCTTGCAGGAGAGATATGGAAATCAATTCTGTCAACTCTAAATATGAGGATGAGCAGTCTCTGAATTCCACACTCCAGCGGAAACTAAAGGAACACCAGGTGTGTCCAGGACTGGGAAGACAGAGCTCTCCTTTTGAAACTCACTTCCAGGCACTTTTGTTTCCATCAGCTGCTTCGCTGCCTCGGTTTCCTGAGGAGCAAGACTGTCCCAGAGTCCTTGAGACTCGTCCATGTTCACCTCACACAGGCTTATAGTCAAAGCCCTTACAGTGATCACAAGGCCCTTGACAATCTGCCCATTTCCTCCCTGACCTTGTCACGTTCCCCCACTGCTCCCCAGCCACAGCCATGCTGGCCCCCCATGGGATCTCACATACCCCAGCCCCCTCCTGCCTCAGGGCCATTGCACACACTCTCTGTGGCCTGTTGCCCTCTGCTTTTGACAGTGTCCATCATATGCTCAGCTCCTTGCCATCATTTCCATACTAAAAGGCCAAGTGGGTAAGTCTGTAATTTCACCCAAGAAGAGATGACCCCCTTCTGCTTTACTTCTTTGTCTGCTAGGCCCGAATTGAGGAGCTAGAGGAAGAACTGGAAGCTGAGCGGTCAATGAGAGCCAAGGTAAATGAAATGCCTCTGCACTTTTTGAGCCTAAGGACACATTGCCTGCTACAGTCCAACCACAAGTACATGCTCACTCAGGAAAGCAAAAGAGGACAGGTTACCAATTGAAAAGGCCCTGTTGATTCTTGAGCACCTCCTGAGCACCAGGCAGTGTGCTACATGAGAAATACTAAGTACAATGCAAGACACAAAGATACTATTTCCAGTGTGAGTCCAAGGAGAGAAGGCCAGCAACGTTAGCCCGGGGACTCAGAGAATGAATTCAACAGGCTGACACTGGGAAGAATTTCTAGGCAAAGAGAAGAAATAGCACCTCTCTGCACAGTTATAAGGATGTACAAAGAAAAGGAAAGAATGGAAGAGGGTTCTAGGGTGGGGATCCTAGAAGCCAGCAAGCTGGTGGGATGTGAATCCTAACATATCTAAACTCCAGATTCATCCAAACTGAGCTGGGGGTAAGTATGTGCGGGAAGACCCACTCAGTGCAGGAGAAGGACACAAGCATCCTTCACTGAGTGTATAGAGTGGCAGGCAAAGGGCAGGGCTCCCCAAAAGCAGGCCCCCAGCCTCATGGACACCATGCAGTCACTGCGGTCTTTACCAGAGAAGGAGGGGCTCCTGCATGGCTCCTGTCACAGTCACTCAATCTTCCCCAGGTGGAGAAACAACGCAGCGACCTGTCCCGGGACCTCGAAGACCTCAGTGACAGGCTGGAAGAGGCTGGGGGAGCCACGTCTGCTCAGGTACCATTATCAGGGTACCAAGGAACGCCAATTCCTGCCTGCCTGCAGGGAGAGAAAAATTGCTGGGTGATGAGCAGTTAGTTCTTGCTGAATTCCTGGAGCTACCTTGAGGAGAAAACAATAATAACGAAGAGGCAAAAGAGGGGCTGGTTTGGTCCCCTTTCTCCCAGGCTCCTTAGCTCAGTGGTGTTGACAGAACCAGGACTGGACTAAAGGCAGAAGGCAGTTCCTCATTGTCTGGTACCTGGCCATAGGGGTAATGAGGGCAGAGGGGGCAGTGCCTGAGAGTGTGAGAACCCCATAGAGGAGGGGTTGGAGGTATGGGTTCTAGATTGGTTGCTTTTCACTGGAAAGCCAGTTGTTTCCTATCTCTAGGAGTTAACTACCCCTGCAAGGGGCTGTCCTTCCAGGACCAGCAAAGCCCCGGATGTCAAAGCATCAGAATATAGAAAATGAAGACATGGTTAATACAGTGGGGTGACCACCCACACTCAGGGCTGGAATCCAAGCTGAGCCTCTGGTGTGGGATACATCTTTCTCCAACTCATATAAAGGCATCGTGGAGACTGTCAGAAGCCACTTGAAACTCTCCTAATTCCGTGTAGTCAGGTCTTTTACAAATGCAGACTCTGGATCAGAGCTGAGAGCAGAAATGCGGATGGTGTCCCTTAGCACTGGAAGGCTCCCTGGACTCCATGTCCCACTCCCTCAACATTCCAGCCATAGTATGCACACTGTGGAGGGGCCCAGATGTGGTCGGGCTCCCAAGGAGGAAACAAAATCATCCCCATTGGTTTAAGCAACAGGCACTAAGAAGGGACTATGTTTAGTGATGCATAAAAAGTTAAGGGAGGGGATCCCTGGGTGGCTCAGCGGTTTAGCTCCTGCCTTTGGCCCAGGGCAAGATCCTGGAATCCCGGGATTGAGTCCCACGTTGGGCTCCCGGTATGGAGCCTGCGTCTCCCTCTGCCCGTGTCTCTGCCTCTCTCTCTCTCTATGTCTATCATGAATAAATAAATAAAATATTTAAAAAAAAAAAAAGTTAAGGGAACAACAGGATGTGGGACACCAGAGGGACGGTAGGAAGCAGGGTTATAGGGCTGTGAGACATTGGGAGCCATGGAGTGTGGTTCATTCCAGAGGCTCAGGGGGAGTCTGTCCCAGCCTCTCTCCTGGATGTGTGGGTTGCTGGCAATCTTTATTCCTTGCTTGCAGCTACATCACTCCAATCCCTGCCTCTGTGGCCACTTGGCCTTTTTCTTTGGTGGATCCAAATATCTCTTATAAGAATGACCAGCCATTGGGTCCAGGCTCTCCCTAATCCAGTTATGACATTTTAACTTGTTTATATCTGCCAAGATCCTGTTTCCAAATAAGGTCACATTCACAGGTATCTGGGTTTAAGAATTGAGCATATCTTTTTAGGGGACACAATTCAAGCCACAACATTACCCAACCAAATCCTATGGGCAACCCACCCAGAGGCTCCAGATTGATATTTCCATAAAAAAAAAGATATTTCCATCAAGACGTCCTATCAGTGGGGTGCAGAAATATCAAGGCACCACTGAGCAGGTGGACAGTGTCTGCCCTAAGGAGCCCAGTGCAGGTCATTTCTGCTAAACCCTGGTTCTCCTCTCTCCCAGATTGAGCAGAACCGCAAGCGGGAGGCGGAGCTGCTGAAGCTGAGGCGGGAACTGGAGGAGGCAGCCCTGCAGAGCGAGGCCGCGGCCTCCACACTGCGCAAGAAGCACACAGACTCCATGGCTGAGCTGACGGAGCATGTGGAGAACCTGCAGAGGGTCAAGTCCAAGCTGGAGAAGGACAAGCAGGTCATGAAGGCTGAGATTGATGATCTCAATGCCAGCATGGAGACTGTGCAGAAGTCCAAGGTGAGGGAGGACCCCCACAGAGCCACAGGGAGGTGCCCCAGCATCTGGCCACCTCACAAATATTCCCCCCAACCCCTAGCAAGCCCAAGGCATGTTCTGGATGTTGTGAGGGGAACTAAGATGAGCTCATCACAGATCCCACTGGATGGTGTATAACCTTGGCTGAGTTCACAACCTGTGCTTCAGCTTCTGCAACTGTAAAATGGGGACATTAATAATCCCTACTTCATAGCGCTGTTGTGAGGGTTACAACAGTTCCTGGCATTTAAGAAAAGCTCAATAAATGTGAGCTATTAAGATGACCATTACATTAGGATGACTATATCCTCAAGGAGCAGGGAGACTAGTAGGATAAATGCATACATCACCATAAAGTGATATATGGCAAGAATTTTGGAAAAGCAAGGAAGCCATTAAATATGTGTTTATCAACCATCTGCCATGTGAAGAGCCTTCTTGTGATATGAGGGAAAGAGGGGCTCCAAAGGTGAAAAGGGATGATGCTTTGGGGTCCCTGTGGCAGCCAATTTCATACACTCACAAGGTATCTTCACAGATCCTGTTTTATCTGCACTAATACTATTCTTTTTTTCTTAAATGTATTTTTTGACTTATTTAAGAGAGTGTGAGAAGGAGGATGGGCAAAGGAACTGGGAGAGGAAGACAAGCAAACTCTAGGTTTCTGTTGGTAGAGATAGCGACCTCGGGTTGGGGAGAAGATGGTTCTGAGACAGGGACATTCTAGAAGGACTAGGGAGGTAGTCTACGAGGCTACACCAGGGGAACTCAGATGGGAAGCAGGGAGGACCCGTTCCCCATTTCCCCACTGAGTTCATTCTTCCTGAACAGATGAATGCCGAGGCCCACATCCGAAAGCTGGAAGATAGCTTATCAGAAGCCAATGCCAAGGTAGCCGAGCTGGAGAGAAACCAGGCAGAAATTAATGCAATCAGGACCCGCCTTCAAGGTGAGCTCACCCCTCCCTACAGCTTCCTGAGGACCCATTCCTGGAATAGAACGGGGACCTTCAAAGAAACTGAAGGCATACCTGGGTCCTCTTCCCAGAGCTTTCTTGACCTTGGAAAATTCACATCCCCTGTGATGAGACAGGAGATTTTATTCCACCCATTGAGTGTTTCAAGTATCATCTTTGCAGTGTATAACAGGGAACACTATTCAAAGCATCTCCCCACCAGTTCTGTCAACCACCCTGTGAGATCAGCAGAGGGGCAGTAGAAAAAAACAATTTTTAAACACTTTAAGACATGACCCACATACTGACAGTGAACATGTGTCACTAATGAAGGAGTCAAAAAACAGTAAACCTGCCTTTGAGGGAACTTGATGGGCAGAGATTTATACAGTCAGTTGGGGAATGAATGCCTACAAAACTTGGCTATATAAAACTGGTTAATAATACTGCAACCTCTGGGTTTGTTTTTGTTTTTTTTTTTACCAGAAGAAATCCTTTGCATCTCCACAAAAATAATTTACAATTTATCACTATTTACTTAATACCTAATTTTGCAGAGGCTGGGCTCTGATCTGTGGTAAACAGCAAGCCAAACAAACACGCGTTCCCTGAGACAAGTAAACATTCCTTAGACAGGCCAGTTAGATAGTGTTCCAGTGTGATACCAGAGAACCTGCTGGCATTCTTTGGCCTTATTCTCCACATCCTGAACACTCTCTAAAACCAATATACCAGATGAATGGATAAAGAAGATGTGGTCTATGTATACACTGGAATATTACTCATCCATTAGAAACGACAAATACCCACCATTTGCTTTGATGTGGATGGAACTGGAGGGTATTATGCTGAGTGAAATAAGTCAATTGGAGGACAAACATTATATGGTCTCATTCATTTGGGGAATATAAAAAATAGTGAAAGGGAATAAAGGGGAAAGAAGAGAAAATTAGTGAAAATATCAGTGAGGGAGACAGAACATGAGAAACACCTAACTCTAGTAAACAAACAAGGCAAAGTGGAAAGGGAGGTGGGCGGGGGCATGGGGTGACTGGGTGACGGGCACTGAGGGAGGCATTTGACGGGATGAGCACTGGGTGTTATGCTATATGTTGACAAATTGAACTCCAATAAAATAAAATAAAATAAATAAAATAAAACCAATATACCCATTTGATGGATAAGAAAAATGAAGCTCAGTGAGATAAGGTAACTTGCCGCAGAACTAATGACTCAAAGAGCAGAACTAGAAGCCCCTGCTCATCCTCTCTGGCTCATGCACATCTTCCTGGCCTCTGGCACTGGAGATCAGTTCACAGATGACAAGAGCGTAGGTTCTGGGACCATGACAATTTTTCAAACACTCTCTGCCCCACTGTTTCCTTCAAATGTCTTTACTGTATCTCATGCCAGGGGCTGGGCCTTCATTATCTGAAGCCTCGTATCCCATGCAGACACCTGGGCATTGGCAATGCTTGGACAATTGCTCCTGCTCTTGCTTAATTTGGGCAGCTTGTATGTAGCCCCTTCCAGCTCAGTTGGCCAAGTCACCATATTTATTGGGTACTTTGGGAATGCTGCACTGGGGGAGCTTAGGATCTGGCTGGGAGGCCAGTTTTTCATCCAATATTTCTCCCATTCCCTTCTCACCCAGCTGAAAATGGGGAACTGAGCCGGGAATATGAAGAATCCCAGAGCCGGCTCAACCAAATCCTGCGGATAAAGACATCCCTGACATCGCAGGTGGACGATTACAAGAGGCAGTTAGATGAAGAATCCAAGGTTTGTTTGGGGGTGGGGTGGGAGTGACAGAGCTGCCTTTCTGAACAAAGTTACAGGTTATAAAGATGTAGAAGAAACATGAAAGATATGATTCAATAGCAAGTTGAGAAGTTAACTAGAACACTGTGGTATGCTATGTGTAAGACTAAATGAAACAGATAAAATTCCATATACTTGTGGCCAGTAATTGGAACAAAGCAAGGAGAATAAACCCTGATGGTTTGGGTTGTAGAATCAGGTGTCCTTTGCCCCCTTTTCTTGCTGCAATGTGATCCAATATTGTGTATATCTAAGCGATGGCCCTGGGGGCCATAGAGACCAGTAGGGCCTCTGACAAGCTTGCCTGGTCCCCGTAGTCTCGCAGTGCAGCCATGGTGAGTCTCGCCAACACCAAGCATGACCTGGACCTGGTGAAGGAGCAGCTGGAGGAGGAGCAGGGAGGCAAGTCAGAGCTGCAGCGCCTCGTGTCCAAGCTCAACACTGAGGTGACCACCTGGAGGACCAAGTATGAGACCGATGCCATCCAGAGGACCGAGGAGCTAGAGGAGACCAAGTGAGTGTCACCCTGTGCTGGAGAGCAGGGAAAGCTGTGGTGGGGGTGGTGCCATGCGTCTGACCATGTCAGCCACTGCGGAGGCCAAGACCACAGCCAGGAGAAGGCAGTTCACAAGTTTCTTTTAAAAGGGGGGGTGGGTAGGAGATGGATATGAGTCTGGACAGCAAAGCCCACTTTGTGCCCTTAGCAGAATATCCAGCCTTCAGGTTCCATCTTCAAGGCTCTCAACATCATCTGCCCTAAAGGGCTCAGGCTTCCAGCAGGAAGTCAGGGGCAGGGCTTCCACCTCCAGGCTGGGCTTCTCTGCCCCTAAAGTGCTTGGGAAGCTTCCACAGGTCTGGTGGGTCTGGGGTGGGGCCTCTGGTTGATGCTGGGAGGACGCAGACCACACTCAGCGGCAAAGGCCCTCACTCTGCTGGTTCTCCTGCTCTGTGGTAAATATCCTCAAACCTTCCTCATTTGCAAACTAGAGAATTGGGCACTCTGCTTGACAGGTCTGAGGAAATGAAAGCGAACACATGCATGTGACTCTGAGCCACCTTCTTGTATAGGAACAGGTTGACTTGGTTGCCCATGTGAAGCCCTGCATGTGAGCCACTCTGTCCCAGGCAGGGAGAAGACCCTGGCCTGCTTACTGGTGCCTTCTGCCCCCTGGAATTTGTGGTGACAGGATAGCAATAAGTACAGTGACCTCCAGTTGACATAAATAAATCTCTTATCAAAAGCTCTTTAGGTGACTCAGGCAGTTAAGCGTTTGCCTTCTGCCCAGGTCATGATCACAGGGTCTTGGGATCAAGCCCCACATCAGGCTCCTTGCTCAGTGGGGAGTCTGCTTCTCCCTCTCCTCCTTCTCCTGCTCGTGTTCTCTCTCTCTCTCTCTCAAATACATAAATAAATATTTAATAATAATTTTTTTAAAGCCCTGTACATATGGAACCTAAATCTGCATCCTGCAGCTCCTACCTCCTGCCCTCCAGTCCTTTTCTGTTGAGAGTGGCCAGAAGATGCCTGGTCTCACTCCAAAGCTCAGGCTAAATCTCAACCCTTCACCTGTCTCTGCCTGGACCTTCTTCCCCAGATACCCATGGTCCTCACCCTTCTCTCCCTCTGGTCTTTGCTCAAGTGTCCCTTTCCTTCTTTATTTTCTCCATGGGGCTTAATATCTCTATGTCTATCCCCCATCTAGAGCAGAAGTTTCATGAAGGCAGGGGTCTTAGTCTGTTTCTCTAAGGCCTAGAATGATACCTGACACAGAATAGAAACAATAAATAATTGTTGGATGGATGGACAGTGACTGCTTTCCTCAAAACACTCTCCAATTCATCTGCATCTTCTCCACCGTGACACCAGAGCTCAGCACCACAAACCCAGCCCCTGGCCCATGAGCTACTCTGTTTCCCTGACAGCCTCTCTTGCCCTTGCCCGCAGGAGGAAACTGGCTGCCAGACTCCAGGAAGCAGAAGAGACAGCTGAAGCTGCCCAGGCCCGGGCAGCCTCCCTCGAGAAAAATAAGCAGCGACTCCAAGCAGAAGTCGAGGACCTCACCATTGACTTAGAGAAGGTCAGGAGGTCAAACACTCACTAGGCCCAAGGGACCCCAGGGAACTGGATGAAATTATCACATGTCTGGGCTTAGCAAGAAGAAACAGGTGGCCCAACAGGGTGGAGCACTGGGTTGGTACTCAGGCCCACTGGACACAGGTTCCTGCCTGAACATGTGTTTATATACTCCTAATTCTGAGATCTTAACACTCAACAGGCCATTATTCAAATAGGTCTATGATGAGGACAAAACTTAGTCCCAGGAAGTCATGCAACTATTGTCTCTGTTTCCCTTTTCCTTATGCAAACCACATTTCACACACTTTGTGTGGCCAAATACTCTTGTTTGCATCCCTGGTTCAGACTGATCAGCAAGTTTCCAAGCCAAATTAAGTAAGATTTCCACTGGCACACAGCAACCCCATTTTGGTCTAGATAGGCCAATTGCTTCATGCGAGCAGTGACGGGGACATAGGCAGAGGGTCATAACCGTATGAGAACCTTCAGAAAAATAGTCCCAAAACCCGAAAAGCTTTTGCTAAGCCCCTCATTTAGAAATTAAGCAGAAATTTACAAAATCCAGTACTGCACAGCAGCAAATATGTAGTTGCCAGACAGTAATGAAAAAGGTGAAAGGTCTATGAAAAATAAGGTCTGGGCAGCCCGAGGTGGCTCAGCGGTTTAGCGCCACCTTCAGCCCAGGGCCTAATTCTGGATTCCCGGGATCAAGTCCCACATCAGGCTCCCTGCATGGAGCCTGCTTCTCCCTCTGCCTGTGTCTCTGCCTCTCTCTGTGTGTGTCTCTCATGAATAAATAAATAAAATCTTAAAAAGAAAAGAAAAGAAAAATAAGGTCTGAGAACAATCAGCTTTGATTCACAAGAAAAATAAGACCAAACCCATCTTTCAGTTGGACGATAATGTATAACACGTAGTAGTAAATTACAGAGAAATAGGTTATGGAGAGTTGGGTGAATGTTTTAAATCTGGGAAGGCTGCCGGTACCCAGATCCCTCATTTTACACCCAAGAAAATCCTAGCCCAGGAAGATAAGATAGGACTGCCCAAGGTCACACATCTAGTAGTAGAAGCCTTAGAACTGGGATGTAACTGGGATGCCTGGTTGGCTCAGCCAGTGAAGTGTCTGCATTCCACCCAGGTCATGATCTCAGGATCCTAGGATGGAGTCCTGCATCGGGCTCCCTGCTCAGTAGGGAGTCACTTTCACTCTCCCTCTTGCTCTGCCCCTTTGCCCATTTGCGTTTTCTCTCTCTCTCTCCCTCTCTCTCTTTTAAAATGAATAAATATTTTAAAAGAAAGAAAAAGAAAAAAAGAGCTGGGGTGTAACTCTCTCCGGAATGCCCCACGCTTGTGCCATCCATGTGGAACTATATCCTAGTCCCCAAGAAGTCTGTGGTCACCAGAATTACTAGGGAGGTTGGGGAAGGTAGGCAGGAAGGCAAACGAGGGGAAGGGGCTGGAAAGTCAGACCTCCGGAGAGCTTCCCCACCTCTCCCCAGGCCAATGCTGCAGCTGCTGCCCTGGACAAGAAGCAGCGGGTCTTTGACAAGATGCTGGCCGAGTGGCAGCAGAAGTGCGAAGAGCTGCAGGTGGAGGTGGATAGTTCGCAGAAGGAGTGCCGCATGTACATGACAGAGAGTTTCAAGATCAAGACTGCCTATGAGGAGTCTCTGGAGCACCTTGAGTCTGTGAAGAAGGAGAACAAGACTCTGCAGGGTGAGTCTGAGGCAGGGATAAAGACACAGGCAGGGCCTCCCTCCTCCCAAGTGCATCAGAGGTTTGAGCTCCTGGCACGTAGTAGGTCCCCAATAAATCTGCCTGGCTGGCAAACACCATGTAGAAGCACTCAGGCACTCAGCAATAGGACTTCAAGCAGGTGAGTTACTTGGCTGGTCCATGCCTCAGTTTCCTCCCCTGTAAGTTGGGGAGATAATGCCTTCCTTATAAGGTGGTTGTGACAATGAAACATAATATGTGAAATCTTCAGTCAGTAGATTTTGTGTATTGAGCCTTTCCATGTACATAACATACATACACATGTAAGATTTCTTATAGGAGGCCTTGGGCTGAGATTTTGTTCTGTTGGCTACTATTTGAAAAATGTTACTTATCTGTTGAAGATCACTTTGCCATACAGAGATCTGGCTGCATGATTTGCTTTTATGGCAGGTGTACATTTCTAACCACAAAATTAGTTGCACAAGGGATATCAATATTTTTATTTTCAAGAATGGTTTTTGGATCCCTGTTTTGCTGAGCAGCAAACAAAATCTCAGTCAATACAGGGTTTCCTTAGTTCAGGTTAGGTGACTGATGTAGGGTCACTGCAATGCAAAGGGTAGAAGCAGATGGTCCCAGACTGTCCCCAAATCTGCCCAAGGTCCTGGTTCCTCCCTGGAGAGCTGTCAACTTACAGGGGAGAATTATGAGAGCCCAGCATTTGAGGTATGAAAGCTCTGCTTTTGTAAACTCAAAAGTCTAAGTACTAAAGGACTTGAATATAAGTATATGAGTTAAGTTTGGGGAGGAACAACCAAAACACCCAAATCAAGGTTGCTGGACTAGGAGAGGACAGAAAACAGGAGGGAGGTGATAATGAGGCACTGCTGAGGGTCCCTGCCAATGGTCTGGAGCCCTGCCTCCTCCCCTACCCACTCCATTCCCCACCTCCATCCTCTGACCAGCTCCTGGTGCAGATGATAAAACTCCCAGGTAACCTAGGGGTTAAGAGCAAGGGAATATGCACCTCATGTGGCAGGTGAAGCATAGGTGAGAAAAAAAGCCTTGTAAAGTAGCTCCAGACTGGTGGGAGCCACAAAGGAAAGTGACTGAGCAGCCTGCCTAGGCTGAGAGAGTGTGAAGCAGCATCACAGCGTTCCTCATGGTCTCAGAGCAGTGCAGTGGGGAATGTTCTAGAAACAGCCACTATGTTCAAGGACAGGTGACGGGAAGCTATGTGGTCTACAGGTGTGTCTATGATGCCAGCACAGGTGGACACCAACAGCTGAGACTTAGATGATGTCCCCAGTGCTCTCCAAACCCCACCTGGAATTTAGAAACCCAGGTAGGGAGACCTTGCATTAAATGAGATTTCTCTGAACTCAAGAGGGCTTGATGTAGAAATGGAGTTTTGTCATGAATTAATCAGGACAGTTACATTTCCTGGACACCTCTGGTTGTGGGCTGTTTTGTGACTGCTCCAAGGTGCTGTAAATCCCTCAGAGTTCCTCTGGTTGGGCAACAGAGAGGTCTCCCAACTGAGGAAGATAAGAAAGGCTCTAATCCTTTTCTTGTGAGGTTTTCAGACCTGGTGGTAGGGAGGCAGAGGGGAAAAGGGGCTCCCTGAGAGAAGAATGCCCTGAGTGTAGGCTTCACAGGCCCAGGGAGTCCTGGGCACTGGTCTCAAAGCTGCTCTGTGCTTGCCTGCTCTTCTCTGGGCCTCAGCCTCCCATCTATAAAATGAGGAACTTGAACCCCCTGTTCTCCAATGTCCAAGCCCTGATGCTTCATGAGTCTATGACGTGGAGTCTATTGTGCACTCTTTAGAAACAGTGAAGCTAGGATTGCCTGCTTCTACCCTGACATAGGAACGCCTATGCCACATGCCATGGCCCTGGGATGCTGGTGGTCCTCATATGCCTTACTAATGACAATATTCCTTTCTCAGAGGAGATAAAGGAACTGATTGATCAGCTCGGTGAGGGAGGACGGAGTGTGCATGAGCTGCAGAAGTTGAAGAAAAAATTGGAGATTGAAAAGGAAGAACTCCAGGTGGCCCTGGAGGAAGCTGAGTCTTCCCTAGAGGTAACCATGTGGCCATCACCTTGGAGGCTGGGTCCTTGGCCAGGGACCACACACCTACTTGGCCAGAAAGGCTGATGTTTATATTCCTGGCAGGTTGAAGAGAGCAAAGTGATTAGAATTCAGCTGGAACTGGCTCAGGTTAAAGCTGACATTGACCGGAGAATCCATGAGAAAGAAGAGGAATTTGAAGCTACAAGGTATGGGGCTGAGGCATGGGAGGCTGATTTTAGGCAGCATGATGGAGTAGAATCCAGAAACTCAGGCCTCTGCCACCCACTAGTCATGTGACCCTGGACAATTTAGGTGAATACTTCAAAATTTAGTACATTAGTGATCACAAAACCCCATGAGATAATGATCAATAATAATAATAGGGATGCCTGGCTGGTTCAGCAGTTGAGCTTCTGCCTTTGGCTCAGAGTGTGATCTCAGGGTCATGGGATTGAATCTCGCATCAGGCAGCCCATTTCTCCCTCTGCCTGTGTTTCTGCCTCTCTCTGTGTGTCTCTCATGAATGAATAAATAATATATTTAAAAATAATAATAATAATTCAAAAGTGGACCAAGGACTTGACTAGAAATTCCTCCAAAGAAAATACACAAGTGGCCAATAAGACATGGAAAGATGCTCACTGTCTCTAGTCATTACAGAAATGCAAATCAGAACTACAGTGAGATACCACCTCATACCTATTAGGATGGCTACCATCCAAAACACAGAAAATGACAAGTGTTGGCAAAGGACATGGAGAAACTGGAACCCTAGTGCACTGCTGCCAGAAATGTAAAATGGTACAACTGCTGTGAAAAACAGTATAAAGGCTCCTCAAAAAAATTAAAAGAGAATTAACATATGATCCAGCAATCCTCCTTCTGGGTATCTACCCAAAAGAATTGAAAGCAGGGTCCTGAAGAGGTATTTGTACACCCGTGTTCATAGCATTATTCAGAAGAGCTACAGCATGAAAGCAACCCAAATGTTCATTGGCAAGTGAATGGATAAAAAGATGTTGACTATATGTATAATGGAATTTTTTTTAAAGATTTATTTATTTTCTTTAAAGGTTTTATTTATTTATTCATGAGAGACAGAGAGAGAGAGAGAGAGGCAGAGACACAGGCAGAGGGAGAAGCAGGCTCCATGCAGGGAGCCTGACATGGGACTCGATCCCTGGTCTCCAGGATCACACCCTGGGCCGAAGGCAGCGCTAAACCTCTGAGCCACCGGGGCTGCCCTAAAGATTTATTTGAGAGAGAGAGAGAGAGAGAGAGAGAGAGAGAGAAAGAGAGAGAGAGAGAGAGAAAGAGAGCATACACAAGCCAGGAGAGGCGCAGAGGGAGAGGGAAAGAAGAAAGACTCCTTGCTGAGTGCAGGGCCTGATGCAGGGCTCCATCTTACAACTCTGAGATCATGACCTGAGCCTAAATCAAGAGTTGGACACTCAACCTACCGAGCCACCCAAGCACCCCTATACGGTGGAATTTTATCCAGCCTTAGAAAGGAAGGAAATTCTGATGCCTGCTACAACATAAATAAACCTTGAGGACTTTATACTAAGTGAAAAAAGCCAGTCACAAAAAGACAGACACTGTATGATTCCACCTACAGGAAGTACTTAGAGCAGTCACAGTCATAGAAACAGAAGGTGGGGGCAGCCCGGGTGGCTCAGCAGTTTAGCGCCGCCTTCAGCCCAGGGTGTGAGTCCCGGGATGGAGTCCCATGTCAGGCTCCCCGCATGGAGCTTGCTTTGCCCTCTGCCTATGTCTCTGCCTCTCTCTCTCTGTGTGTGTCGCTCATGAATAAATAAATAAAATCTTTTAAAAAAAAGAAAGAAAGAAAAAAACAGAAGGTGGAACAGGAACAGTAGTTGCCAGGGGCAGGGGAAAAGAAGGATATGGGGAAATTTGTATCTAATGGGGACATAATTTCAGTTGCATAAGGTGAAACAAGTTCTGGAGATGGGATGGTGGCAAGGGTAGCACAGCATCATATATTTAATACCATTGGACTGTGCACTTAATAACGGTTAACAGGAAATTTTATGTAACGTGCATTTTCCCACAATAAAAAAAATTAGGGACAAACCCTTCTGAGATAGGTGCAATTATCCTATAGCTTCCTCATCCCTGCTCTGGGGCATGGGGAAGCTTAATGAGATGGTAGATATGAATGTACATTGTTACCTGCAAAGCCACACAGATACAAGTTATTATTAACATTCATGAACCCTTAGAGAACATCCACCACATCACAGAAAAGAACTGATTTGTTGGGGTGCCAGGGAGTGCTAGATTTGGAGATTTCATTTTAATCCAGTGTCCATTGTTGCTGCTTGAGGTTCTAAGAAACCTTTGGACTCAGCACTAGGTTTTGGTTTATAGAAATATGATTTGTTGTGATTCTGAGATGATCAACACATTTGCAACTGTCCACATTGGCACCCTGCCTAAACTGCCTGTCTGAAATCTCCGCACACTGCAGCTTCCTGAATTTACGACATACCCCCACAATCACTCCTGAGGGCTGTAGGCTGAACCACTGGGGAGGAAAAGCCCCATGACTCTGCAGCCATCAGGCTAAACCTGACCCCCACTCTAAATATCTAGCTATGCCACAATGTGGTGTGTGTGTGTGAGTTTGCAACAGACTTGAGATATAATTTATACACAGTTCGCCCATGGCAAGGGAAAAATTGAGTGACTTTTATTTGTGAAATCATTACAATTTTAGAACATTTCATCACCCCTCGAAGAGAAACCCCATATCCCGTAGCAAACTGCTCCATTTCTCCCCACCACCCCCACTCCCAGCCATAGGCAACAACTAATGTAGCCAACAACTTTCTTTGGACTTGCTTATTCTGGACATTCCATATAAGTGGAATCATACAATATGTGGCTCTCTGTGACTGTCATCTTTCAGTAGAATGTTTTCAGGCTTCATCCATGTTGAAGCATGTGTCAGGAAGTATTTCATTCCTTTTTATTCCTGAATAATACTCCACTGTTTGGGAATATCACACTTTGTTTATTTATTAATCAGCTGATAGACATTTGTGTTGCTTTCACCTTTTGGCTACTGTGGGTAAATGTCCCTATGAACATTCATATACAAGTTTTTGCATGGATCTAGGTTTACATTTCTCTTGGATATATATGTACCTAGGAATAGAAAGTCTGGTCATATGTTAACGCTATGTTTAACTTTTTGCAGGACTGTCAGGTTCTTTTCCAAAGCAGTTGCACCATTTTACATTCTCAGTGTTAAGGACTATAGTTTCTCCAGATCTTCTCCAACATTTATCATTACCTATTTTATCATAGCCATCTCACCGTGGTTTAGAATTGTATTTCCATTATAGCTAATGATGCCAAGCACCTTTTATGGAGAAATGTCTATTCTAGTCCTTGGCCCATTTTAAAAACTAGGTTGTTTGGGATGCCTGGGTGGCTCAGTGGTTGAGCGTCTGCCTTTGACTCAGGTCGTGATTCCGGGGTCCTAGGATCCAGTTCCACATCAGGCTCCCTGCGGGGAGCCTGCTTCTCCCTCTGCCTATGTCTCTACCCTTCCTTTCTCTGTGTCTCTCATGAATAAATAAATAAAATATTTTTTAAAAAACTAGGTTGTTTATGATTGAGTTTTAAGATTCCTTATATATTCTGAATACTAGTCCCTTCCTTTATCAGACATATAATTTGCAAATATTTTCTTCCATTCTGTGGGTTGTCTTTTCACTTTCTTAATTTCTTAAGATTTTTATTTATTAATGAGAGACACAGAGAGAGAGGCAGAGACACAGGCAGAGGCAGAAGCAAGCCCCATGCAGGGAGCCTGATGTGGGACTCAATCCAGGGATGCCAAGATCATGCCCTGAGCCAAAGGCAGACACTCAACCGCTGAGCCACCCAGGTGCCCCCCTTAATTTTTTTTCCCCCTTAATTTTTTTAAAAAAGATTTATTTATTGCTGGGCGCCTGGGTTACTCAATGGTTGAGCGTCTACGTTTGACTCAGGTCATAAACCCGGGGTCCTGGGATCGAGTCCTGCATCAGGCTCCCCGGAGGGAGCCTGTGTCTCCTTCTGCCTATGTCTTTGTCTCTCTCTGTCTCTCATGAATAAAGTCTTTAAAATTTTTCATTTATTCCAGAGAGAGAGAGAGAGAGAGAGAGAGACTGAGTGTACAAATCAGGGGTGGGGTAGAGGGAAAGGGAGAGAATCTCAAGCAGACTCCCAGCTGAGCAAGGAGCCTGATGCAGAGCTCCATCTTGGGACGCTGAGATCATGATCTTAGCCAAAATCAAGAGCCACCCTGCCTTATCACTTTCTTAATGATCCTCTGAAGCACAAATGTTTTTAATTTTGATGAAGTTCAATGTATGTTTTTTCCTTGGTAGCTTGTATTTTATTTTTTAAGGTTTTGTTTATTATTTGAGAGAGCTAGCATGAGAGAAAAAGAGAGCAGAAGCAGAGGAGAGAGGTAGAGGGAGAAGATTCTCTACTGAGTAGGGAGCCTGGCATGGGACTCGATCCCAAGAGCCCTGGGATCAAGATCTGAGCTGAAGGCAGATGTTTAATGGATTGAGCCACCCAGGTGCCCTGGTAGCTAGTATCTTAGGTGTCATATCTAAAAACCCATTGCCTAATCTAGTCACAAAGATGTCTGCTTATGTTTCCCAGATTAGGTAAGAGTTTTATAGTTTAGGCTCTTACATTTAGGTCTTTGATGCATTTTGAGTTAATTTTTATAGAAGGTGTGAAAGAGGGATCCGACTTTATTCTTTTGCATGTGGATATCCAGTTGTCTCAGAACCACTTTCTGAAAAAAACTGTTCTCTCCTTGTTGAATGGTCTTAACATCCTTGTTGAAAATGAATTGACTATAAATATAAGGGTTTATTTCTGGATACCCAATCCAATTCCATTGATCTATAGGTCTATCTATATACCAGGACCACAATATCTTGATTACTGTAGCTTTGTAATAAGCTTTGAATTTGGAAAGTGTGAGTTCTCCACTTTACTCTTCTTTTTTCAAGACTGTTTTGGTTATTCTGGGTCCCTTGAATTTCTATACAAATTTTAGGATCAGCTTGTCAATTTCTGCAAAGAAGTCAGCTAGGATTTTGATAGGGATTGCAGTGAACCCCACCTTAGCAATATTAAGTCTTCTGATCCATGAACATGGATGTCCTTCCATATATTTAGATCTTCTTTAAATTTTTTCAACATGTTTTATAGTTTTTCCTTGTATTCATTTTTTAAATCAAAGTGAATCAAAATTTTGTCCCCTTTTGAGAATGTCAAGATACCTTCTCCAATCTAGAAATTGAATACATCTTAAAGTGCTGCAAATCCAGTCATGTGCAAGCACATAGAAGGTGTTCAGGGGTGAAACAGAGGTGAATATAATATGGGGCAGGTGACAGGATCTTTGCATGCTATCCATTTATTTCCCTCAATGAAAAAATATTTTTGTGTGTGTTTCATTACCTCCTTTGGTCCCTTTCTATGAAAGGAGATTAACACAGCTTATCTGAGGGCTTTATGAAAATGTTCATTATGTTGATTATGATATAATTAAACATAGTAAATACAATCAACTGATGACTGCTAAATCTAATTTGTATGGCCAAAGCTCACATGTTGTAATTTTTAAAACAGCCTAGCATTTGGATTTCAATCCTGGCTCCATTGAAGGCTAAACCTCTGGCATGTTTTTGTCATCTTAGACCCTCCGTTTCCTTACAAGGCTATTTTGCATATTACATGAATTGAGATCCCAAAAAATACGTGGTAAACATTGACCTGTTTCTTTTCCCAAAGCACAGTGCTCCCCCACTCACATGTTTAAGGGGAGACAGAGTTTAATTTCAAATATGGTTGCCATGTCCATGTTCATGCTCCCACACCTCTTACCTAGGGAGGCTTAGCACAGCCTGACCAGCAGGCCCAGCATGCCAAGGTCTTCTCTGTTTGGACTTGCAGGAAGAACCACCAGCGAGCAATTGAGTCCTTGCAGGCCAGCCTGGAGGCGGAGGCCAAGGGCCGGGCAGAGGCACTGAGGCTCAAGAAGAAGATGGAGACGGACCTGAATGAGATGGAAATCCAGCTGGACCATGCCAACAAGAACAACAGCGAGCTTGTAAAAACACTGAAAAGGCTGCAGCAGCAAATCAAGGTAGCAACCTGGGAGGAGGAAGAACTAATCACAAAGTAAGCCATTGCCCAGCCTACAGGCTTCTGGGAAGCTATATACATGTCTGCAGCTTGGATGGAAGCATGGCAGTGAAATGTGGGGTGGCTGGCAGTCCAGGGAGCAGGAGACTTGGGGGCTGCATAAACGAGAAGCCCTAACCACCAAAGTCCATATCCTGGATGACTGAAAAGAGGGAGAAAAAGAGGAAGACAGAATGTTGGGCCTGTCTTGGTTTTTAAAACCATATCTGACTTATTATAAGTGAATTCAGGCACAGAAAAATACAGGACATAATACACACCCATATATCCACCACTCGCCTTAAGACATAAACACAAATAGAGTTGAAACTTTCCTTTATCCTTCTCTGTCATCGGGCTGGTCTTTCAAGCATCTGTAGCTGGATCTATGCATTCAGCACATATTTGTTGGATATTTGACCAGTCTAAGCACTGCATTAGGTGCTAGGGGTATAAGAATAGCCACAAAAAATTAATTAATTAATTAATTTAATTAAATAGCAAAAAATAAATTAAAAAAGAATAGCCACAACAAATAGACATCCCTGCAGAAAGACAATAAACAACAAATAAATAAAATTGTAGTATTAAAAAAGGTGATAAATGCTCTGCAAAAATAACAGGACCAGGAGAAAGAAAGGAGAGATGGATTAGCCAGCAGGGATGTAATGGTCAAGGTCATGGAGGAAGGCCTCCATGAGAAGGCCCTGCTGGAAACACCCGGTGCTCTGTCATCAGAAAAGCCTTGACCTCATGCTAACCGTCTCCACTAGACAAATCCTCTGGACACTGGGGCCCTGGCCAGCTAGGCTTCAACCTGTCCCCAAGGGCAGGTCTACACCTCACTGTCTCTTCCTCCATGGCCTCCACCTTCCCAGTCCCACCCCAGCACCCCGCTGAGCCTAGTCACAGCACTCTCAGGCCCAGCCAGCCCCAGACTTGCCAGGGCCCAACAGGTGGGCTCAAGCCAGGTCCTCTTGACCCCCCCAGGACCTGCAGGTCCAGATGGATGAGGATGCTCGGCAGCATGAGGAACTGCGGGAGCAATACAACCTACAGGAGCGGCGCCTGAGCCTGCTGCAGACAGAACTGGAGGAGGTGCGCTCAGGCCTGGAGGGCAGTGAGCGCTCCCGCAAGCTGCTGGAGCAGGAGGTGGTAGAGATCACCGAGCGGCACAATGAAGTCAACATCCAGGTAGGATGGCAGCTTGCTGGCGGTGCTATGCAGACTCATGCTTGGGGTACCAGGATGGTGCCCAAACCTAGTGGGCACCCTTCAGAACTTCAAGGCAGATAGTGTTCTCACTTGGGACATTCTCAGAACACACCTGCAGAGACTTCACTTGTTATGGCAGGAACCCTGTAACATAAATCTTAACCATATTCAGTGCACACATAGAGGGTGAACTACATGCATGATGTTGTGCAGAGCTTTCAAACATTCCCAGACTTTCCTCTGGGGATTCTGATCCAGTGGGTCTCTGGTGGGACTCCAGAAATCTAAACTTGTAAATCCAAACTCCTCAGGAGATTCTGATGATTTAGCCAATTTTAAGGATCACCATTATCTACAATGTAACCAAGGACAGAACTTCAGAACTGGAAGGGATCTAGAATATTCCAAAGTCTGACTTTCATTTTACAAATGAAAAACCGTGACCCAGAGAGTTGAGTGGCTTATCCATGTTCAACAATGGGGACTTCCATCTACTGCCAGTGGTAACACCAGTGCTGCTTATGATATAATCCTTTACAAGCACAGCTTAATTCTTACTTAGCATCTTATGTGAATTCACCAGAAGAAAAAATGTGTATGGGACATATAGGGATTGCAACCCCATTGTAGAGAGAAGATCAAAGCTTAGAGGTAAAGAATTTATCCACATAGGTGGAAGTACTAGGGCATGAACCTGGGTTTTCCCAGCTCTGAGTTCAGGATTGTTCAAGAGCTGCGACTCACCCCAGGCCTAAATGACATTATTCTTGGGCTCCTTATGACACAAGTTCTCCCCTAAAACTCAGAGCAAAATGCAGAGAGAGACCCTACTCCAAGCAGGGAGCCCAGGGCCATTTCCTGTTGGGGGGTTTGGAAAGTGTGTCTGGGAGAGGGTTGTTTTTCCTTCCTGGATCCAGCAAGGGCTGTGCAGACTTCTGGCTCACGGCGATGTCTTCATTTTCTCCTTCAGAACCAAAGCCTCCTTGTAGTCAAGCGCAAGCTGGAGTCAGATGTCCAACGCATCTCCAGTGAACATGAAGAGCTCATCAGTGAGTTCCGCTCGGCCGACGAGAGGGCCAAGAAAGCCATGACTGATGTAAGTGTGCACACTCCCTGGTGCTGGTGGAAAGGGACCTGGGCACTGAGGCCAGGCTGCCTGCTGAGAGCCAGGCCACCCTTGGAAGGGAAGCCCACTCTCTCCCCTCAAAGGTCACTGTGCTGTGCTAGCGCCTTCCTGGGAGGGTTGTGGGCCTTCCTCTGAGGAGTCTGGAGGATTCTCTGAAAAGCCAAACACATGAAAATAAGGAATAATTACAAGCTACACATGACCATGGGAGAGATCAGAGCTTGAGGCCAGGTGCATGGGTCAGAGGAGCCACTGAAAATGGGCTTTTGTGGATAGACCTTGTGGTAAGGAGGAGCATTCAAATAGCCTTGAGGAGAGCATTAATGAAAGGAGTATCGGTTTGGGTGCTCACACGACCCTGAGTGGCAGACACCATGTACCCCACTTTAAAGATGAAGAAGACCCATCTTCAAAAGGGACCCATCTTCAAAAAGATTTTATTGCCAGGCTTCTTGCACTTGACTGAAATGCCAGGAGCTCAGGAACACTGCTGGTCTTATATGGTGCTGTGTCTGGAGAGTACAGACCCATACTCAGTATACAGATCCTCTGTGAATATTTATGGAATGAATACAAGAATTAGAGGGTAAAATGACTTGCTGAAGGCCACACAGGGGCTGGATGTAGACCCTCATCTTCCTCCTCCATTTCTGTGCTTTCCCCACCCTCTGTGCTGTGCGCCTCATAGAGGAGACAGCAAAGAGTGGCTGGAGAGCCCCAGGCCATGCTTCTCCCCTCCCACAGGCTGCCCGGATGGCAGAAGAACTCCGGCAAGAGCAGGACCACTGCATGCACCTGGAGAAAATCAAGAAAAACTATGAGATCACCATCAAAGACTTGCAGGCCAAGATGGAGGAAGCTGAGCAGCTGGCTCTGAAAGGAGGGAAACGCACGATCATGAAACTGGAAGCCAGGGTAAGGATGCCCCTGAGCTGAGCCTGGAGAGAGAAAGGGGAGATGTGACTGGGCAGGGGCCTTTTCCCAAAAGACGCCATGCCTGGCACTTGATGAGGGAATGGGTTATTCAGATGCTAGGATGGAATAGGAAATTGAGACAAGAGCTGTAATTTATTTATATAAATGTCTCTCCTCCTTTTCCCTGTCATCTTTTCCTCAAAATGTGCTCCACCCCCAAGCAGGGCAGGTCCCAGGATTCTTCCTCCATCTCTGTTCCTATTCTGTTCCCATCATTGTTCTTCCCTGTTACTAACAACAAGCCTTAGCCTTCACCCTTGGGGTGGCGGAGCTAGAGGGGCCCAGGAGGTTTGGTCACCTTGTCCAGCCCCTGTCTCTCCCACTTCCCAGAGGAAGATACCTGAGGCTCAGGAAAGGGACCCATCTAACAACCACAGCAGGTGCATGAATGGCAGAATCACCTGACCCTCCTGACCAGGCCTTGCCAGCCCTCTTCTGGGGAGGAAGTGGACATGGCAGCTGTGATATCCCCCAACCCAAGACCACTGAGCTCCCAAGTTCAAAAACCTGCATTCCCTCAGCCACGTTCCTCTCTTCTCCCCTCAGATCAAGGAACTAGAGACAGAGCTGGATGGTGAGCAGAAACAGCATGTGGAGACAGTCAAGACACTGCGGAAGAATGAGCGCCGCCTCAAGGAGCTGGTCTTCCAGACGGAGGAGGACCACAAGACCAACCAGCGCATGCAGGAGCTGGTGGAGAAGCTGCAGAACAAGCTGAAGGTCTACAAGCGGCAGATTGAAGAAGCGGTAGGTGCTCGCCGCATGTCCCTAATATACTCTCCCTCCCCAGCCCAGGTCTCAAGACTTGGTTAGAAAGAACCACAGGGGGATCCCTGGGTGGCACAGCATTTAGCGCCTGCCTTTGGCCCAGGGCGCGATCCTGGAGACCCGGAATCGAGTCCCGCGTCGGGCTCCCGGTGCATGGAGCCTGCTTCTCCCTCTGCCTGTGTCTCTGCCTCTCTCTCTCTCTCTCTCTCTCTCTCTCTCTCTCTCTCTCTGTGACTATCATAAATAAATAAAAATTAAAAAAAAAAGAAAGAACCACAGGGAAGGAATCAGGTATTGGCCAAAGAATGACCCCCATGAGTTCCATATTCATGGCACTTCATTCTCGCTATTATGTTGGAAGAAGACCGGACACTACCCACAGGAGCTAAGAACATGTAGAAAATGCAAATATCCCCTAAGAACATCCAAAATAAATCAGGTACTCACTGCAAGGTGTGCTCTAAAACTGGGGAAGGTCTTGGCTGCCTTCATCCTACTTCCACTGCCAACTATGGCCTTTGCCAGGATAACTTCTCTCTCCCGCTCATACTGTTAAACACAAGACCCTTCCCTTATTTGATCCTCCCAACACGAGGCAGGAATAATGATATTTTTAGTCCATTCCACAGGTGAGGAAATAGCCGAGAGTGGGATATTTATGTCATGTTAGTAAATGTTAAAATCCAAATGGTCAGCAAATGATGGCTTCAAGTCTCTACCCTATGCCATACATCCACTAACCAACACCAACCACCCTTCAACCCCCCCCCCAACATAGAAATTTGACCTTGCCACTGTTCGCTGCCAATTCTGGGGCTACCACATTGAATCCACCAGCCACTCACACAACCAATGCCTTTCCCAAAAGGCTCAATAAAGACCAGGCTTATAGTTAATATGGTTCTAACCCAAACAGCACTATGACTCTACTGGGGAGACAAGGGGATGGGAGATGTGTGGGTAGGGCTAGGGAAAGCACTAAATCCCCATCTTTCATAGTGGGGCACCACTAGCTGATGCCTAAAACCACAAATTATAGAAGCACCAATAGAGCACATTTTATTTAGAGATACAGATGTCAAGGACAAAACAGAATTAGCTCAAAGTATTGAAAGACTGAATTCTTACATGTCTATGTAAAACCAATTATGCACATTTAACCAGAAAAGGCCAGGTTTACACTATGTTTTCCACCATGCCTTTGTCACAGGAGGAGCAGGCCAACCAGACCTTGGCTCGCTACAGAAAGACAGTGCATGAGCTGGATGATGCCGAGGAGCGGGCCGGCATGGCGGAGACCGCCCTGAACAAGCTGCGCACCAGACACCGTGTGGCTGGCAAAGGCATCACCTCTGTGGAGATCATTCAAGTGTCCAAGACAGGGTCCTCCAAAACCCTTTCTGAGGAATGAGGTTCTCCTTGTTCCAGCCTACAGCCAGTAGGTATGGCAATTCCCATGCTCCAAGTTTACCTTCTCTGCTCCTGCTTTGTTCCTTCCAATTTCTATGCTTCCTGTCTGCCACACCTTGATCTCATGCAGTGGGAATTCCTAAACTCCTGTCCCTTCAGCTGCAACACTCCCTCTCTGCATTCTCAAAGCCCTCAGGCATGGTGCTGTCTATCTGTAACACAAGTGCTAGTGGTCATGATGCTCCCCCATTTGGGTAGAAGCTCTTTGAAGGCAGGTGCCATGCCTGATGCCATTTGACACAAGGCCTGGCAGAAAGGCGCTAATGCTTGTTTTCACTGGAGAACCTTAGGGATGTTTACAAGCATATAGGTGTGTATTCATCTTTCACATCCCCACAATATCTTTATTCTCGAGGATTTCATCAATACTGGTTGAATTTGGATTTCTTACATTAAGGAAATAATAATAATAGTAGTAGTAGTAGTAATAGTAGTAGTAATACTGGCAGTGACAATTTCTAAGCACCACCTATAGGGGGACAATGTAAAATAGTCCTTTATTCTTTGATTCAGAATCAACTGAGAAAAAAATATAGGAGATCAATATTTAAAAGTCAAAACGTTAGTTTTATTATAATTCTAGATTAAGAATTTAATAGTTATCCAACCTGGGCATCCTTTTTTCCACCCCAGAATTAAAGGTACCTGCAGAACTGAACAACCAGAGCCCTGCTCCATAAGGAGCAACTCCTACTCCAAGGGGAGGGATAACTAGAACTCATCACCCCTACAGGCAGATCCAAAAGGAGATACTACATGGGGTTAATCCCTTCCTCCCTGGTTTCTTCTTCAAAACACAGGACAAATCACTCCTCTTCCCATGAGAGGAGCAAGGGAAAGATGAGGAGAGAGGGGAAGAACGTAATTTCAGAGCAGTGGTTCCCCCAAAAGGTGGTCCTTCGACCAGTAGCAACATCAGCATCACCTGGGAAATTGTTAGAAATGCAAATTCCTATGCTCCATTCCAGACCTGGTGAATCAGAAGTTACTGGAAGAGGGCCCAGCATCTGTGGTTTGACCAGTGATCAGATGTATGCTCAGGTATATTAGAACGAGTGCTATAGCAGGAATCTCCCCTTACAGAAACACAGAGCCAGGGAACAGAAATTTCTCCTTTTACCACACCTAGGTATATGGTAATGTTTTTCACTAACTTATTTATCCTATAGTAAGGAGATATATAAATATTTCCATTTGTCAGGTGAGAAAAATGAGCTCAGAGAAGTTCAGTGACTTGCTCATGGTCATACAAGCCTGGTGCTATGTAAGGGCAAGCTGTCTTTTCTTTTAATTACTATGGAGATGAATAGGGCTGCCCTCTGTTTAGAATTAAGCAGAACAACTCAAGATCAAGGACTTGGTTTAGGTTGGAAGGAATGGGGCTGAAGTCTCAGTATACCAATGGTCCAATCTCCATGGATTATGGGAATTTTATTCTGGCCTTGTGTTCAAATATCAAGATGGGGGGCACCTGGGTGGCTCAGTGGTTGAGCATCTGCCTTCAGCTCATGTCATGATCCCAAGGGTCCTGGATTGAGTCCCATATCAGGCACCCCACTGGGAGCCTGATTCTCCCTCTGTCTATGTCTCTGCCTCTCCGTGTCTCTCATGAGTAAGTAAAATCTTTTTTTTTTTTTTTTTTTAGTAAAATCTTTTTTTTAAAAAATTCCAGATGGATTAGCCCCCCAATGAGGGTAAACTTCCCCACTCACTTATAGCTCTCTCTCAGTACCGGATCAGGTCGAGTTTTAGTCCACAAAGTGATAACCCCATTGACTTTTGAATTCAAGCTGAGCCTTTTCTTACCATTTGATTAGGAAGGAAACAAAAGATAGGAGACAATCTTTTTCTTAATTCTCTAATTTTTAATAATGATTAGCTCACGAAGTGAAGGAAACCACAGGCTTGTCTTTGGATGAATACTACAACTAATGTATAACCATCTCCTTTCTGGGCAAAAACCTGAAAGGAGTCCCTTCTGTTGAACACTCATTTTGGTAGGGGTGACTCGGGAGGCTCCCTGTACCACCCAGACTCAGGAGGTCCTTCTAAGTCTCAGCCTCCAGGATTTACCATCTTATGAAACAGATCCCCTGCCCTGCCTTGGTGACTGTTTATTTCTGGAGTGCTGATCTTGGTCCAACTGCTCTGTCTCTAAACAATGAGGCCATGGGCCTGCTAACAGCATCCAGAGGTGATGAGGCTCTTTTATCCCATTTCCCCTTGTTGCCGTCAGCAGCCATGAAATGTCTTAAGCAAACTAGTATATGAGTCAACACTGAGCCAAGACCCCACAAGAGTTTAATTTTCCAAAGTGGTTTTATATTCAGTCCCACAAATATTGACCAAGCTCTGAATATGGGCTAGGTCTGGACTTTGAGATACAGAGATGAAAAATGAGTAAGAAAGAATGTCCTGGCCAGCCCGGGTGGCTCAGCGGTTTAGCGCCGCCTTCAGCCCGGGGTGTGATCCTGGAGACCTGGGATCAGGTCTCGTTCTGGGTTCCCTGCATGGAGCCTGCTTCTCCCTCTGCCTTGTGTCTCTGTCTCTCTCTCTCTCTGTGTCTCTCATGAATAAATGAATAAAATCTTAAGAAAGAAAGAAAGAAAAGAAAGAAAGAAAGAAAGAAAGAAAGAAAGAAAGAAAGAAAGCTCCCTCATGGAGCTCAGAATCCAGTGGAGAGGTAAAAGCAAACATCAACACAAGGCTGTGAGTAAATGTTCTGTGATGCTGTGTTTGCATCTCACTGGAAAGGATCACAGGGAAGGAGTGACTGGTTTAACCTGAGGTGACTGGGTAGAGCAGCTCCATTGAGGAAAAAGTCTAAGAAATGTCTAAGGCAGTGCCACTCAATGAGTGGTCCCTGTTTGTTACTTGCCCAAAACAACAAAAGTACAGAAACTGAAAGGAAGTTTATAGAAATTTTTATAACAATCGTTACTGCCATGACATCCAAATGCATGATCAAAGTATTTTATAAATGTATTAGTTTCTTATATTAAGTAAAATAAATGAAAGAGAACAAAATTTTTAATGGAAATTGAAAAGAATAAGTAAATTGATCTCTCACCAGCTAGAGAAGGAAAGAAAGGAACTCCAGACAGAAGACCCAACATATACCAAAGTGCAGAGGCTGGATTCTTACAAGGGAACAGTGTGACCAGGGAAGAGGAGCTCAAGAAGAGGGGAGGGTGCTGGATGTGGTGGGAGATGAAGCTAGCAGGACATGCATGTGTGAGGCTCTGAAGGGCCCCTCTGGGTACAAGTATTCCATAATTTCTCTAAGGAAATCTTGCTAATTTTTAAAATCCATGTGTGGAATGTGATGAGCAGTGGCTTTTCTTTCTTAGGAAGACTTATCACAATGGCAAAACAAGACTGTGGGTCCCCCATGAGACCCCACAGGCCAGCTTGTGGTGAGCACTGTATCCCAGGGGACCACACTCCAACCCTCTTGATGGCCTGTATGGAGTCCAGGCCCAGTTGGGTACCCCAGGCCCAAAGGTGTCTCTAAACCTTCACAGCCTCACACAGAATGAGCTAGCTATGACCCAATAATGGTGTCCATTATGAGAAAGGAAGCCTCTACAGCTATAGCCCAGGCATTCTGGGGACACCGTCTCTCTAGCAAGAAGGAGGCAAAGATGTTAGAACCCCCAGCTCTGTTCACAAGGATTTTTTTACCCTCTCTTTTTTTCTTCCAGGGTGACACAGATCTCAACAGCAGACCATTGAGAGAGAAAACATATGAAAATAGAAAACTGGATATCCTGAGAATGTTTACTATGCAAAAGGAAGCACAAGCCAGAAAGAGACAGGTGCTACGGAATAAAGATAGCTGTGGGGGAAAAGAGTCTGAGGATGTAAATACCCAACCATTAGAGGAACTAAAATTAGTGTGGCTTCTCTGAGACTGCATCAAGCTGTGTAAGCACTTGGATAACAGTAACTATGGGTCTGTTTTAGTTGAGATCCTACATGTTCAGTCAAAGACGGAATATGTAATGTCTGTGTGCCCTGGCTGTTTTCTACAAGCAATTCCTCATGTGGACAATTTTAATGCCCTGTCCCAATGCAGCTTAAATAAAGAAACATGAAAAATAGACTGGAGATTGTGTATTAGCAATGAAATTTTATAAGGCTTGCGAATCCAAGGGAAATTTTTATAATATGTCAGAATTCTGTTTTATTCCTATATCCTAATTCACAGGCTTACATCTATTGGAAACCATGAGAACTATACAGTCTTGGTAAGGTTCACTGCAAATTTGAAAGGGTAGATCAAAGATATGAAGACTAACAAGGTTTCATGACGCTGAGAAAACTATAGAATCCCTGAATGGATGTTATAGGCTCCATCCAGGCTAAAGACACACAAGGCCCCCACAGGCTCTACCTCAGCATCTCCCAAGATGTTCAGACACAGGCAAGCTTTTCCTTGAATTAAGATTTAAGTTCTTCCTTAAATCAAGCTGAGACCTGCCCCCTGGCACCATCTACTTTTTAACCCTCGTTTTGATACCTAGACCCTGCAGAAGGACGTCAATGGGAGATAGTTCTCATGACCCTCTAAGACTTCTCTTCTCCAAGGCTGAATATTCCTGGGTCTTTCAACCTTCCCAAGTGTGAGAGGGTTTGTTGTCACCTTTAATATCCTAGACCCCGTTCCTCCCCTCACTTTCCTAGTCTTTGGAGTGCAGGATTGGAGGAGACAGCACCATGAGGGCTCCCTGCCAATACATAGCCCACAGATCACACCTCTTCCTAACTCTCTAGAAGTAGTGTCTTCCCTTTGGCTTTAAGCACTCTGACCTCTCTCCAATGCCCTGGCAGACAGAAAAATCATTGTTCAGCTGGTAAAGGAAGGGATGTTAACATGCCATTGTGACTCCCTCTCTCTCTCTCCACACTGCCCCATTTCACCCTTGTGATGGTTCTACACCAGTACCCACTAGGAACCATTGGGTTCCTTCTGTGCAGATGGATCAAATGTGAAGACACTGCCCTCTGGTGGTAGGGTCTCCAACTGCTTTGTGTGAATTTCCTGGGAGACCCTAAGTCACAGAATCATAGAATTAAACATATTGGAATCTTGGGGCTCAAAGGGATATTCAAGTGTCTAGTCCAATTCTCAGCCAGTTGGAGATTCCCCTCCATAACATCTCTAAAAAAATTAATCCAACTTGGACCTGAATCCTTCCAGTGAAAAAGGGCAGCCCATTGCAGTTTTGACTGACAATCATGGTTCAAAATAAAATGGAGACAGAATATGTCTCCTTGTATTTTGCCCTCATTTTGATTTACTCTTTACCTCTGTAATTACATAAAATAAGTCTAATTCTTATACTTTGAAGTCAGACAAACATGGGTTCCCCTTTTTCAGCAGTGGGACCATGGGCAACTTAACCTATCTCACCACTTATTTTCTCAACCATTAAATGAGGAATAATAACAGTATCTGCCTCTTAGGAATGTGAAGTTTAAACAAGATAACCTGGCATAGAGCCTATTATGCACAACACTTAGACACTTGCCAAGTTTCTTCTAGCATTCTGTAGGACTTAACATTTCATCTCCCAAAGGAAGCTTGGCCTGGCCTGTCAGTCTGGCAGCCTACAGCAAGAGGCCTCTTACTAGAGAAATGCAAGGGGAATTCCATGAAGTTTTAAGACCTCATCGTTGTTTCCTGGTGGATAGTCTATCCATGGTCTCCCCACATGTGGTGAATTTCAGAGCAGCTCCTCACTTTGCTGGATAGGGAGCAGGGGCAGGAGCAGATGTAAGTGGGCTTAGTGACTTGACCAAGACCATTCAGTTAACAGCAGACCTAAAAATTCTTCATTGAGTAGAATTAGGAAAGGCTTCTGATCCAGTATTTATAAGAGAATGGATATCATTTAGCCACATATGCTGTTTTTGCCTAAGGACATTATAATTTCAGAATGGCTTTAAGGCCTAAAAGGATATAATCTATGGCCTTAGAAAATAATAGCATTAATTAGTATCCATGAAGACCAAAATCAGGGCAGTGGCACCAGGTTCTGCAGAGTAAATGGAGCAAAGACTATTTAAATGTTTTTGCTAAACATTTGGGGCTAGCTTTCAAGGCTGCTAAATTTTGTATCACTGATTATTTTAACTGTATATTATTTCTTTCTGTATTCTTGATATTCTGCCATCTGAGGTCTCCCTGACTGAGGAGATATGCCTCTTCCAGAGCTTGCCAATTCTTATAGACAGCAAACAGCTTTCATCTAGACTAACCAATCCAGAGTCCATACTCCAAATTATCTCCTCTGTTCTGCTTTTATATTCTAGGAGGCATTATTCTTCTGCCCTCATTGTCCCAGGGCCAGATACAAGACAATTAGGGACAGCTCCTGTACTCTAGAATCTACTGAAATTATTCAAACTAGCCAATCCTAAGCCTGCCTACCTTGTCTCACCCATTCCTTCCCAAAGAAACCACAGAAAAGACTTGTGTGCACACTTTCCCTTGCTCTTTCTGCCTGCTGGCCTATACTGGCACTTCTTCACATGGCCCTGAGTGGCATGACATGACATGCCTCCTTTTTCTAGGGATGGGTCTGAGTATAAAAACTTCCCTCATGACAATCATTTCCATATCTGTATGTCTTACCACATCTGATTAAAAACAAATCCCAGGTACATTAAAAAATACTAATTATTGGGCAGCCTGGCTGGCTCAGCAGTTTAGCACCACCTTCAGCCCGGGGCATGATCCTGGAGACCTGGAATCAAGTCCCACATCAGGCTCCCTGCATGGAGCCTGCTTCTCCCTCTGCCTGTGTCTCTGTCTTTCTCTGTGCCCCTCATGAATAAATAAATAAAATCTATTTTAAAAAAATACTAATTATCTTCCTCCTCCTTTCACATGTGAACCAACCCTGCAGCCCTGTACGGAAACCAGAAAGTCTGGATCTTCCCAAAGAGCAAACCTTTGGGGCTTCCAGAAATCACAAAATCATCACAAAGACCCCTTGACCTTTCCACCCATAGGCTACCAGGAATTGGGGCTGGAGATCTGTTGTGAAAAGGCCAATCTTGAGTTACAGTAAAATCACAAGACTGGAAGGAAACCTGCTGGCTATTAGAAGGGACTATTCTTCCCTCTACTTCCTGAACCCTGGCTTAGACTAACAAAAAATGTATCCTGCAGCTTTGGAGCATTGATTCCATAAAACTTTTTTTTCCATAAAACTTTTCTCTACACACATTTAAAAAAATTCATAAAACTTTTATTTATTTTCTTTTAATATGTTATTTATTTATTCATGAAAGACAGAGAGAGAGGCAGAAACACAGGCAGAGAGAGAAGCAGGCTCCATGCAGGGAGCCCTACATGGGACTCGATTCTGGGTCTCCAGGGTCACGCCCTGGGCCTAAGGAGGCACTAAACCGCTGAGCCACCCAGGCTACCCAAAACCTTTAAATATAGGCAGCAAAATAGTAGCCAGGCATTTAGACCAAGGGGAAAAGTGTATTATAAGCATTAGGTTTAGCAATTAGGAAGGCCACCGTGGGAACAGGTACAAGAGAGACACTCACCCCCATTTTGGAAGATAAAGGAAGGCAGTCTGGGGAAAATCATGTTTTTGCTGAAGCCTAAGTATGAATAGGAGTTGCTCTCCCTCAAAGTGGAGGGGAGCATGTGGGAAGTGTAAGTGGGAGTAGGGAGGACCAGCTAAGAGCGTGCTTGGTGGCAGGTGGCAGCACATGAGCAACAGCTGCAGAGACATTCAATGATCTTACATGCCAACCCTGCATCACAGACAGTTTGGGAATTGAATTAGTGCAGTGTGAGAAACCCAGGTCTCCACCTTGCCACACTACTCTACTCTTGGGTCTATCAAGATAGTCACCACAGCTCTAACCATCCTATCTTTCCACAACCATGTTTAAGACAGGAAAAAGAAGGGGGTATTGGGTGGCTCAGTGGTCCCACAGGGAGCCTGCTTCTCCCTCTGCCTATGTCTATGCCTCTCTCTGTGTGCCTCTCATGAATAAATAAAATCTAAAAAAAAAAAAAAGACTTCCTCATCATCCTTTTGATCAGGGAGCATATTTATTCCTCCCTAGGAGACTTGAGTCCTGATTGGCAGAAATGGGTCACACGCCCATCCTTAAACCAATTAGCAGCAAATGGCAATGGGGTTGCCACCTAAGGCAAGGAACACTTGAGGCTCATTCCCAAGGTTAAGGAAGGGCCTGGCCTCCCTGACAGCCACCCAGACAAAAATAGGGGAGTCAAGAGGGTAAAGGTGATGTGTCGATTGCTAGAGTGTCTGTCACATAGAGGACATAGTAAGAGATGAAGGTAACAGAGCATAGATACCTTGATGACTTGTTATGGAATGTGGACTTCATTCGGAGGGCAAGAGAGGTTTATCATAATTCAATTCAGATTATGTTTATTTGGGGCAGAGAATACAACATAAGCAAAGTTGTGTCCACTGCATCACACCAGAAGACACATGAAGTCAATGTGTGCCACTTTGTGATGTTGAGTTTGATCATTTGATTAGGGTGGTGTCCACCCCCACCGAAGAATATTCTATAAAATAATTGGTGTGGACTCTTTAAGATTGTCAATGTTGTGAAATGCAAAAGAAAAAGGGGGAGGTAAGGAGCTATTTCATATTAGACTATAGAAACATGACAGTTAAATGCGGCAAATGATCTTAGATTGGCTCTAGGATCAAGAAAAAGAAATTGAGGGGTGCCTGGCTGACTCAGTGAGTGGAGTGTGTGACTTGATCTCAGGACTGTGGGTTCAAGCCCCATGTTGGATGTAGAGATTACTTTAAAAATTTTTTAAAAATCGTTAAAGAAAAAAAGAAATTTTTGGAAAGAATATTATTGGTGAGGTACGCTTGGGTGGCTCAGCAGTTGAGCATCTGCCTTTGGCTCAGGGTGTGAACCCGGGGTTCTGGGATCGAGTCCTATATCAGGCTTCCTGCATGGAGCCTGCTTCTCCCTCTGCCTATGTCTCTGCCTCTCTCATGAAAAAATAAATTAAATCTTTTAAAAAAAGAATATTATTGGTGAAATTTGAATATGAACTTACAACAAACTTATAATTATGTATTATATAATTTTTATAATTAACTTATGCTAATTATTTTGACAGTAAATAATAATACTGAATTAATATTAAATGTCCTCAATATGATTGTTATATTATGGTTATGTAAAAGAATGTCCTTGTTCTTCAAGATAAATACTAAAGTATTTAGGGCTGAAGAGTCACGATGTCTGTGACTTACAAATGGTTCAACAAATAGGGGCACCTGGATGGCTCAGTCGGTTAAGTGTCCAACTCTTGGCTCAGGTCATGATCTCAGGGTCATGAGATTGAGCCCTGTGTGAGGCTCTGTGCTCATTGGAGAGTCTGCTGGAGATTCTCTCTCTCCCCCTCTCCTTCCACCCCTCCCCCCACTTGTCTCTTTCTCTCTCTCTCTCAAATAAATAAATAAATCTTTAAAAAGGAAGGGAGTGGGGGAGGGAGAGGGGAAGGGGGGAACTGATGGATACCAGATGGAGGAACTCAGTGTCAGAACTACCAGAGGTCAGGAACAAAGTGAGACACACATCTGAGGGTCAGCAAGCTATGCACAGTCATTGGAGCTGAAAGCCCGTGACTGATCACTTTGGGAGTGTGTGCAGAGGGAGGCAAAACTTGAGTTAATCAGCATTTGAGGTTCAGGCAGGAACCAAACAAGACCAGTTATGCTCATAAGCAAACCAGCCATTTCATTCCATGCTCTTCAAAAATATTCACCAGACTTGCAATTTTCTACAACTTTAAATTTGTTCCTGGAGAGACAATCCTTGTGTTGGTCAGCTTCCCTCCAGATGTAGAATTAGTTAACTTTTCTCTAACAGTTTCATTTGGATCTGTGACAAAAGAAGCAGCCCACAAATATATCTGAAATATAAGCAGACAAAAGCAAAGATATGCTACATACTACAATTAGAACTATAGTCATCCTAGGTTAATCCATTTCTGAAAATAAGTCTAAGGTCCAAGAAGCCTATTAGATTATTTTTTTTTAATTTTTATTTATTTATGATAGTCACAGAGAGAGAGAGAGAGAGAGAGAGGCAGAGACACAGGCAGAGGGAGAAGCAGGCTCCATGCACCGGGAGCCTGATGCGGGATTCGATCCCGGGTCTCCAGGATCGCGCCCTGGGCCAAAGGCAGGCGCCAAACCGCTGCGCCACCCAGGGATCCCCTATTAGATTATTTTAAATGAGAAATAAGAATGCATGCACTGCCTGCCCAAAAATTCTAACCAGTTTCTCTAAATTATCACTAAAGCCCTCTTAAATTGGGGATGGGGGTGGTGTCAAAAATACTCAAACCAAAATAAACCAAAAAAACACTTTTAAACCTAAAAAACAAAACTCTCCAAACATTTCCACATAATATACATTTTACACGTTTACATGTATCATACCTAATTATTTAACACTTAACAAACTCCACAGTGATTACATTTGCCAGCAGTATGCAATGATATACATTATATTAGATGAGAATTAAATATTCTCTGTAACCTGCAACAAACATACTGCAAAGCAAATAAACAATGTGATAATGTGTTAAAGATATATAATTAATGCAACACAATTTAGCAAAATGAAGTAGACAAATAGAGCAATTTTTTAAAATAATTACTTACCAAATGATTCTGGTAATGGAGAATTAGGGTGATGGACAACTCTCCTACTCCTGATAACTAGAAAAGTGGAAAAAATATACAAAGTATCTACTCAAAGATAAGAGAGAGCAATATGGTAGTAAATACCAGGTCAAAATCCAAGAGAAAAGAGAACATCAGAGAGTGAGCCTAGATTTTTGGACTCTGTGTGTGTGTCTCTCATGAATAAATAAATCAATGAATAAATAAATAAGACACACACACACACACACAGAGAGAGAGAGAGATGCAGAGACATAGGCAGAAAGAGAAGCAGGCTCTATGCAGGAAGCCTGACGTGGAACTCGATCCCAAGGCTCCGGGATCACACGCTGAGCCAAAGGCAGATGTTCAACCACTGAGCCACCCAGGCATCGCCAGAGTTGACATTCCTATTCAAGTCTGAAGGCCAGAGCAGCTGTACAACCAGAAAGAGCCAATGTTCCAGTTCAAAGGCTGTCGAATGGGAGAAATTATCTCTTACTTGGGGGAGGTCAGCCTTTTGTTCTATTGAGTAGTAAATAGATGCCGCTATTGGATCATGCTCACTCACATTACAGAGGCAAGTTGCTTTATTCAGTCTACCAATCTGAAAGGCCAACCTCACCCATAAACACCATCACAGAAAAACCCAGAATAATATTTGAGCAAATATCTGGACATCCCGTGGCTCAGTCAAGTTGACAAATAAAATTACCCATCACATCTGTGTTTTGGGATGGGACAGTAGGAGGAAGGATGAATTAGAAGGTGAACATTCTTAAGGATGGGAGCACAGCTTTGAATCATCTGGAAAACCCAGAAAAATATCAAATCCTAAAAGTAGATTAGAGTGATCCCAGATTGCTGACATCCTCAGGCACTTGACAAATTTAAAATTAAAATCTTATTGGGGCAAAAATAAAATCATTTTAGGTGTAAAATTATTCTTACATAATTTTAAAATTAAAATATTAGATACAACATAGATAACAACCATATAAGAGGACAAGAATACAAAATGAGTCAAAATAAAATGAGTCAAAATAAGAAGTTGGCAATAGAAACAGTCCCACAGGAACTTCAGAAAATGGCAAATGCATGCTATTTACTATAGAATTAAAATGTATGCCAAGAATAGCATATAATTATGGAGAAGAAGAATAATGGAATTAAGGTAGTCTAAGACCTTTGCATTATCCAGGAAGAGAAAGTACTAATCATTAGTTTGCTCTGTAGGACAAAAACCCTGAACTGCAGCCTTTGTTACTCTCTATGGTATAAATGCTCCCATGGTGGCTGATTTCAAGCTACCAACAAGAGGCTGCTGAACATGAATTTGGGAAAAGAGAGGCACAAGCTGTTCTCCTGAGCCCACTGTGGCCCACTCCAGTACACTTCTAAATTAGTTCTTGAAAATGGAATTAAAAAAAATACAATCAATCCAAAAGAAGTCAAGAAAGGAGAGAGGGAAAAAAAGAGAATAGTCAGGACAAAAATAAAGCATATACTAAAAAAATAATAATAATAAAAAAAAAAAATAAAGCATATACTAAGATGATAAAATCAAATTCAAATATATTAGTAATTCCTGTAAGTGTAAATAGATGGATATTTCAGTTAAAATATGAATATATCATAATCATAAATTGCAACTGCATGTTGTTTATGAGCAACACATATAAAAGCATAAAGTAATAGAAAAATTGGAAGTAAAAAGAAAAAGAAAGATATACTAGTAGGCAAACCCTAACTCCAAAAAAGCTGGTATAGCTATATTAATATCAGAGAAGTAAATATTAAAAGCAAAAGCACTATGAGAAAGGAATATTCCGGGGCACCTGGATGGCTCAATTGGTAGCCCATGGGACTCTTGATCTGAGGGTTGTGATTCAAGCCCCACAATGGGTGTATAGCTTATTTAAAATAAAAAAAAAGTAGGGAGAATGCCATGGTGGGTCAATCAGTTAAGCATCTGACTCTTCACTTAGGATCTGGTCATAATCTCAGGGTGGTGAGATTGAGCCTGCAGTCAGGCTCCCCACTCATCGTGGAATCAGCTTCTCTCCCCATCCCTCTACTCCTCTTCCCACTCATGTGCATACACGCTTGCACTCTCAAATAAAGAAACATTTTTTTAAAGGAATATTTCAGGGGGATCCCTGGGTGGCTCAGTGGTTTAGCACCTGCCTTCGGCCCAGGGCATGATCCTGGAGTCCCGGGATCAAGTCCCACATCAGGGTCCCCGCATGGAGCCTGCTTCTCCCTGTGCCTGTGTCTCTGCGTCTCTTTCTCAGTCTGTGTCTCTCATGAATAAATAAATAAAATCTATTTTTTAAAAAGGAATATTTCATAATGATACATCCAACTTATAAAATATAACAATTCTATAACATAGTAGCATCTACAATATAGCCTCAAAATATACAAAGAAAAAATAAGAGAGTAGAAATAGACAACTCCATGATCACTTGGGAGATATTAACACACCTTTCCTAGTAATCAAGATAAGCAAGCAAAAAAAATTTAGTAATTAAGTTAAAAAGTATGCCATTAAGGTAGAAATCAATAACAAAAATGTAACTTAAAACTCCCATGTTTAAAAATTTTTAAATGCCAGGGATCCCTGGGTGGCGCAGCAGTTTGGCGCCTGCCTTTGGCCCAGGGCACGATCCTGGAGACCCGGGATCGAATCCCACATCGGGCTCCCGGTGCATGGAGCCTGCTTCTCCCTCTGCCTATGTCTCTGCCTCTCTCTCTCTCTCTGTGTGTGTGTGACTATAATAAAAATTAAAAAAAATTAAAAATTAAAAAATGCCAGTTCTACACAAACTCTTGCAGAAAATTTAAGAGAAAGAATACTTCTGAACTCATTTTACAAAGGCTGAATTACTCAAATACAAAAACTAAAAAAAAAAAAAAAAAATACAAGAAAAGTAAACTGCAAAACAAAATCCTTCATAAGCCAAGATTTTAAATTACTTCCTTTTTAAAATTTTTTAAAGTATTTTCTTTGACTTTGTTATTACTTTTGGTACTATGTCTTTGAGCAAGTTGCTTACAGCTTCTAAAGATTTTTATTTTATGTAATCTCCACTCGCCAATGTGGAGCTCAAACTTCCACCCCAGATTAAGAGTCGCATGCTCTACCAACTGAGCCAGCCAAGTAGCCCTTAAATTGCTACATTCTTTTTTTTTTTTTTAAGTTTTATTTATTTAAGTAATCTCTGGGGTGCCTGGGTGGCTTGGCTCAGTTGGTTAAGAGTCTGCCTTCAGCTCAGGTCATGCTCCCAGAGCCCTGGGAGTAAGCCCCAGTCATGCTCCCTGCTCTGCAGGGAGTCTGCTTCTTCCTCTCCCTCTGCCCCTTCCTGAAGCTTGTGCTTGCTTTGTCGATCTCTCTCTCTCTCAAAATAAATAAATAAAATCTTTAAAAAATATATTTAAGTAACCTCTACACCCAACGTGGAGCTCAAACTCATGACCCCAAGAAGCAAAATGTATAAGAAGTGGCCATGGCCTCCAGATTTACAGTCCAGTGAGCTACAGATTTTACTTACCAGATTAGGGGAAAAAAATACCTGGTATTCATAAGTTCAATCATGTGTTTGTCTTATAAGAAAGACATCAATGATAGTACGGTATTTATATACCATCTGAGACTACCTTATGCCCCTAAACACCCCACAAACTAAGTGGTCCCATCCCTGTGCTATGGAAACAAACTGAGTACAGCCTAGAGAAAATCTGCACACATTTTTCAGTCCTCTGTATTGAATTTTACAAGATTCTTTCCACAGGAAACTTTCCCTCCTTGGAACCATTTAGGACAATATCTAAAGGAGAGGGCAATTAGGACAATTATCTAAAGCATAAGCATTATTAAGCATTAACATAGAGTATGCAGGGATCCCTGGGTGGCGCAGCGGTTTAGCGCCTGCCTTTGGCCCAGGGCGCGATCCTGGAGACCCGGGATCGAATCCCACGTCAGGCTCCCGGTGCATGGAGCCTGCTTCTCCCTCTGCCTGTGTCTCTGCCCCTCTCTCTCTCTCTCTCTGTGACTATCATAAATAAATGAAAATTAAAACAAAACAAAAATTAAAAAAAAAACATAGAGTATGCACTTATGCTTTTGCCCTTTGGTTTGCTTATAGCTTTTATAGGCATTGATTCAATAAACACTTCTAACAATCTCTCTGGCGGATAGGTGGTAGGCATCAACCCATAGAAGATATAAGATGGAGGGAGAGGGTAATCTGGCTGGCTCAGTTGGTAGAGCATGTGACTCTTGATCTTGGGGTTTGTGAGTTTGAGCCCCACATTGGGTATAGAGATTACTTTAAAATTTTTTTTAAAAAGAAAAAACAACAAAATGGAGGCATGTAAGTGTTCATTGACAATAGTGTTCACTGTTGTTCAGCTTGGGCTCAAGGGAGAACCAATCTTCTTACTCTCCAAACCACATTCCAGATACTAAATCAAGGCCCTCCAGAGCAGATGGAAATCCTTAGGCAAACATAATCATTCTGACCTATGATTGGGTACTTTCCTGACATATCTATATGAGCCCCACCTTCCACTCAACTGGTGGTAACCTCTCTGTTCTTTGAAATCCCAGATGGTTTATTTCATTCATTCATAGTGTCATTCAACAAATATTAAATAGGACCTTCCACCTTTGAAGCATTGTGTATTTCCTTGTATTTAAAATTATGTGTGAACTGGCCTTGTCCTAACTTCTGAGCTCTTTGAGGACAGAAAGATCTTACCCAACTCCTTTGTACATTTATGGAAATTCTTAACACAATACTTGGCACTCGGTGAGTACTCATTAAATACTTGATGACTTTCTGAAGTTTGACCAAATTCCAATTCAATCCTGTTCTTACTCCAACTGAATCCATAAAGCAAACAAAATCATTCCATGATAGTATCCAACCTTTTACTTCCTCCCATTTCCCATTTCTAAATACCGCCTTCCCTGGTACTAATTCTCTAAAAGAGAATCCTCATTTGGGGTATCAGATCAGTGTCATCATGCATGTAAAAAAAAAAAAAAAAAAACCACTAAAAATAACTCACCCTCTTTGGAACTCCAAATGTCTCTTATAACCAGAGCATGACTGGATCATAGGAAATGCTCTGGACCAGGTATCAGGAGGCCAGCCCTGGCACCATCTTGTATCAACATCTTCATCAAGGTTTACTGATTTGTATGTTATCCTCATCTATCCAGATTATAAACTCCTTCAAAGAGAACCGTCTTTTGTAAGGAGGTGGGATCTAAATAAAAGTTGGTATTTTAGCTCTGGATACCAACTCTACACACTTCTGGATTGGTTCATGTAACTTGCAGACACATGAAGCATCCTTGCATCCATGTGTGCTGTCCCTCCTCTGCCAAAATGTCACTGGGAGGGAGGTAAATTAATGTAAAACGATCTTTCTGCTCTCTCATTTGTCCTCCATCTCTCTAGGACCAAAGACTTTGTAGCCATGGGGCAAAATAAAACCAATTACTTCCAATGCATTAGTGCTCCTTGGACAGCTGGATTACCTGACCCTAGTGAACAGAGTGTGGTTCTGAAATCAAGAATGGGACAACTTGGGGATCCCTGGGTGGCTCAGCGGTTTAGCGCGTGCCTTCCACCCAGGGCGTGATCCTGGAATCCTGGGATCGAGTCCCACGTCAGGCTCCCTGCATGGAGCCTGCTTCTCCCTCTGCCTGTGTCTCTCTCTGTGTCTCGAATGAATGAATGAATAAATAAATGAATAAATAAATAATAAAATATTATATATATATATAAAAAGAATGGGACTTCACTTCTGCGAACATCACCTCCTGGGCAAGCACTGGGATCAAACTCGTAAGCCACGAGAGGCACTCTGTTGGTGACCTGCAGTGGCCCCAACAACAGGAGTGCTGCTCCAGGATTTCCACGGGTTCAAGGACGCCAAGTCTAGCTTGGAAGTGAGGTTCAAGGCATTCTGTAGAAGCTGCGTCCGTGCAGCAATCACTGTCTCCACGTGTTTGGAAGGGTTGGGGGTTGGGGCAATGATGAATTCCCTCCTCCATCCCGTGACGCCATCTTGGGAGCAGGGAACAAGTGATTCCGACCCCAAAAAGGTCGAGAAGGTTTCTCGGGGAGGGCCTCAGAGGCTTCCCACACCGAGAGACTGGCTCTGAAGAGGGACACTTCTCTCTGAAGGGAGAAAAACTCGTCATTCGTCGAGTCCTGTGGCTCGAAAAGGCCTCAGCTCTCACTCATTCCTTTCCTGACAAAAGCACTTGTGAAAACGCCGACGCTCCACACGTGGGTCCGCGCATCTGAGAAAACTTCCTGAGGAAAGAAAGAAGCCATCCAGGCGGCTCCGCCACCACCTTCGAACCCGCGCGGACGCAAGACCCTCCCCCGCCGCACCCGCGCCGGCCCCCGGGTCGCGCGCCCAAGCGGGGCGCGTGCGCAGATCGCCGCGCCGCCGCGCTGCGCAGGCGCCGTGGCCATTTCCGGGATCTGTCAGCCGCTCCCTCTGGGCCTCGGTCCTCCGCCCGCGCCCGCCGGAGCCTGTTCGCGTCGACTGACCAGAGTCCGCGAATTCTCCGCTCCGAGCCGGTCCGGACTGCCCCGATCCCAGGTAAGGGCCAACAGGGCGAGCTCCTGGCCCTGTCGGCCTCCATTGGCCCGGCCTCGCCCCGGACTTGAACCCGCGGGGGCGGTGAGGCGGGGGCTTAGGCCGTGGGGCCCAGGGGCTGTGAGGGGCGGGCCGGGTCTCCGGGCCTGGCCTCCGGAGGTGGCGGGGGTCCCGGTTCTTTGTGGGGCCCTCCGAGCCCGTGGGGTTCCCGCACACACAAACCGCTTTCCTCGAGGTTTTCCAGCTCTGAGCCAGGATTAGCGGCTCCTTCACCTGCGCTTCCATAGCCCTGTTCACTTTGCTATGATGGGCTTTTATCACAATCTGTAAAATTGTAAATGAGATGACCTCCCCCTGGTCGAGCGTCACGACGGACACTTCCTTTCTTCCTTTAGCAGCTAGGTTGGGTCCTGCGCACGGTGGGCGACCCTGGAATGTCCCAGGGCAGCCCTCAGTCTTTCAGCTCTTGGGGTGGGAGGGCCTTCTCGAGTTCCTTAAGCTTACCCCTCTCGAGAATTGCCTTCCTTTTTTCTTCTTCTTCTTCTTTTAAAGATTTTATTTATTTATTCATGAGAGACAGAGATGAGAGCTGCCTTCTCTTGAGTATTGCACAAACCCGCCCCTACTCGCTCCGTGGAGCCTTTTATGTAGCCCCTTCCACGTTCCAGCCTCTCCGGTAGGAAAACGGCCCAAATTCCAGTCCCGGCACCGCTACTTCGTTGAGGGGACCCTGGGAAGATGCTTCTCTGAGTCTCTGTTTCCTTGTCTGCAGTAGGAAGGTTTTCTTAGGGCCTTTTCTTTTCTTTTTTTTTTTTTTTTTTAGGATCAAGTGCATTTATTTGCATTGATTGCCTAGAATAGTACCTGGCCCAGAGTAGGTGCTCGATCAATATTAGCTATTCCTTCTGTTCTGGGCATTCTGTGCTTATCTCTCTTTCCTTCCTTTCTTACTCCCCACCTCCGCCCCAGACTTGAGGACCAGGGAAGTGTCAGATGTATTTATGTTTCTGGCCCTATCCCTGCGCTTAACTACGCTGCTGAGAACATGGTAGGCACTTAATAAATTGTAGCTTAGAATCTTTGATGAGAAAGCCATCTGTTCTCATACTGCAGCTCTGGAGCTTGAAGGAAGATGCTAACCTACTTTTACCTGCTTCGACTCATTGCCTAAATTACCTTCGTTAGCCTCGTTCTGCCCTTTTCTGTTTAAATCAATTTTATCTCACCTTTTGGTACCAGGTAGGTCCTGGGTTTTTTCAGGTACCTAAGGAAAAAAGGAGAGTATCAGGCTGGAGGATGTTTTTGCCCTGTTAGGGAGTGGGTGTAACTGGCTGGTTCCTACCACAGAGTATTCAGAAGCCTTGCAAGGTTAATTCTTCTACGTATCATAGTTAAAGGAGGGGATTATCTTGGAAAAAACACTTGCTTGGAGGAAGAGTGGCATATTTTGATCTAGTTAACTAATCGTACGCTGAAACAAATTCTGCATAAGGAAGTTTAAAATGATTTGCTGGTGGTGCTGGTGCCTGACCTGGAAACCAAGTCTCTGGACATCGTGGAGGGTGTGGTGACCTTGTTGGAGTACCTGGTATTGCTGGGTTGGGTAATGAGAGCAATTAGAAACTGGATGAATCACAGTGTTGGAAACTGACTCTAAACAGGGAACTGAACTCTTCACTGTACAAATACTTTCAGGCTTCAGGGCCAATAATTCAAAATATATGTAGACATTTCCAAGTTCAGAGGATAATAACTGGTGTGTACTTCTAGAGATGGCTCAAAAGCCTTGGGTCAAAGGAAGAAAGGGAACTAACTTAGCATCTCTTTTGGGCTAGGCTTCGTACTACATGTTTTCACATGTTATCTCACGTAACGTACCTACAGCCTTAGAATGTCAGTAACTTGTCCATTTACATATCTTTTAAAAATGAGATTTAAATGTTAAGTGATCGGCCCAGGATGTCATAGCTAGCATGTGACTAAGCTTAAATTGAAACCCAGGTTGCCTTCACTCCGGAGTCCATAGCAACCAAACATCAGAATGGCTATACTCAAAGTGATAAATAAAGAGTTGAGTTGTAGAGGGAGTGCCTGTAATCATACTATAAATCATTTTTTTCTCTCAGTGCTATACAATAAAAGGTTATCAATAGAAGCTTATAAAGTTTCATGTCACCACCTTTTTTGTCCCTTTTTCTCCTATCTATTCCAATTAAGACAGAGCTTTTCAGGTTTCACTTAAATATTAGTCACAGTTTAGAATTAGAATTATCTGGCAGCCCGGGTGGCTCAGCGGTTTAGCGCTACCTTCAGTCCAGGGCGTGATCCTGGGGACCCAAAAATTGAGTCCCACATCCGGCTCCCCGCATGGAGCCTCCTTCTCCTTCTTCCTGTGTCTCTGCCTCTCTCTCTCTCTCTCTCTCTCTCATGAATAAAAAAATAAAATCTTTAAAAAAAAATAGAATTAGAATTATCATCCTATGGCAGAAGGTCTGTTTTTCTTGGTACAGAATTCAAGCTATTACCCTCCTGCATTCACTGAGTTGATAAATACAGACTGTTTGCTGGGTGCCTTATAAATTTGAGAAACATGAGTGCTGTCTTACCCTACAGACTTAAAATACCGACATGATTATAAATGAGATACAGGCCTAAGTATATGTCCAAATATGAGACTTGAATGATAAAACAAATTTAGAAGTGCAATTTTATTTATTTTTTTATATTTTTTTAAATATTATTTTACTTATTCATGGGGGGCGGGCAGAGACATAGGCAGAGAGAGAAGCAGGCCCCCTGCAGGAGCCAGATGAGGGACTCATTCTGGGACCCCAGGATCAGGAACTGAGTCAAAGGCAGACGCTCAACCTCTGAGCCACCCAGGTGTCCCTAGAAATGCAATTTTAGAAGTAATTATGTCGTTATGTAAATGTTTACTTCTTTTGAAAGCTTTGCTACTTTGCTTGAAAAATTGAGTTGTGGGACACCTGGGTGGCTCAGCAGGTGGGTGTCTGCTTTCTGGCTCAGGGCGTGATTCTGGAAGTCCCAGATCGAGTCCCACATAGGGCTCCCGGCATAGAGTCTGCTTCTCCCTCTGCCTATGTCTCTCCTCTCTGTGTGTGCCTTTCATGAATAAATAAATAAAATCTGGGATCCCTGGGTGGCACAGCGGTTTAGCGCCTGCCTTTGGCCCAGGGCGCGATCCTGGAGACCCGGGATCGAATCCCACGTTGGGCTCCCTGTGTATGGAGCCTGCTTCTCCCTCTGCCTATGTCTCTGCCTCTCTCTCTCTCTCTGTGTGACTATCATAAATAAAAAAAAAAAAAAATTTAAAAAAAATAAATAAATAAAATATTTAAAAAAAAACAAAACCCTGAGTTGAGGGGTGCCTGGCTGGCTCAGTCAGTGGAGCATGTAACTCTTGATCTCGGGGTTGTAAGTTTAAGCCCCACTTTGGGTATAGAGATTACTTAAAAATAAAGTCCTTTAAAAAATTGAAGAATGAGAAAGTCTTTGCATCTGTTCTTTTTAACTATACATGAAATATGTGTTTTTATTTCATGTAGATAGTCACATTGAATTATTATTTGTAGGCTTGTTTTGTTTTAATTAACAAATGAGCCTATAAAAAATGGCTTTTGAACTAAATTGCTTTTAATTAAGGAGATACTTATGACACAGTATGTTATTTTGAGTAACTGAGTAAAACCTGTTGTGACGGGTAAGCATCTGATATCAGATATAAAAAGAGAATCATGCAGTGAGCATCTGGAAGTTTATGTTTTAAAAAACATGTTAAGCAGCCTCATTTGAATTTATTTAAAACATTTTTTAAAAATTTCCAGTTAGATGCTTTTTCTTTACTTGTGAGTTGCAGTTTGCTTTCTGGAACATAGAAGTAAAAAACCAGTGACCTAAATATCTCTACTTTAGAACAGAATATGAAACATGGACATTTCTCTGCCAGTTCAAGATACCATGTTTTATTTAAGGGTGCACTTAATCTCTTTTTGACCTTTGGATTCCTTTACAACAATTAACAGAGACATTTCTTCTGCTTTCCACTGAGATTGATTTTTGCTTTATCTGCTGAACTCTGATCACTTCATAACCTTCTGGTGTCCTTTCCATTTGTTTCCTATTTACATGAGAATTCCTATCGTACAATTCAGACTCCACCCTGGGTTAAACACTTGTGCTGAAGTGGATTGAAATTTCAGTGTTCTGTGAGTGCCTTTTAGAAATAATAAAGGGATGGGGGATCTTGCTGCTTTAAAAAAAAAAAAAATCTCATTTCAGGTAATGGTTGCCTCTTTGGTGGCTTTGGTTTGGGTGTCTATGAAATAGAAAAATTTTTTAAAGATTTTATTTATTTATTCATGAGAGACACACAGAAAGGCAGAGACGTGAGCAGAGGGAGAAGCAGGCTCCCTGTCAGGAGCCCAATGTGGGTCTCCATCCCAGGACCCCGGGATCATGACTTGAGCCAAAGGCAGATGCTCAACCACTGAGCCACCCAGGCGCCCCGAAATAGAGAATTTTATTTGATTTTTAATTTAATGATGTGTCACAGATTCCTGCTTTTCATTTTCATTAAAAAGTTTAAAGAGCAATGTAAACAAACACCTGTAAAATGTACCCTCTGTGTAGATTTATGTTAACATTTTGCCAGGTTTGCTCCTTGTATATCTACTTGTCGTCCTGAACTACTGAAAATAAATTACGGAAAACCACCCCTAAACATTTCACTCTTAAACACTTTATCATCTTTATCTCCTAAGAGTTAGAACATGCTCCTATGTAACCGCAAACAGGTATAGTTAAGACATTTAAAATAATTCCAATTGTTATGTAGTATGTAGTACAAATTGATATTTTCCTTATTGTATAAAATGAGTCTTTTATGACTTTTTTTAAGATTTTCTTTATTCATGAGAGACATGGAGAGAGAGGCAGAGAGACACAGGCAGAGGAAGAAGCAGGCTCTATGCAGGGAGCCCGATGTGGGACTCGATCGCAGGACTCCAGGACCATGGCCTGGGCTGAAGGCAGGCGCCAAACCCCTGAGCCACCCAGGGATCCCTTTTTATGACTATTTTAAAAATATAGATCATGGGACACCTGGGTGGCTCAGTGGTTGAGTGTCTGCCTTTGGCTCGGGGCGTGATCCTGGAATCCAGTCCCACATTGGGCTTCCTGCATGGAGCTTGATTCTCCCTCTACCTGTGTCTCTGCCTCTCTCTCTGTCTGTCTCTAATGAATAAATAAAATCTTTAAAAATAAATAAATAAATTTTTTTAAGAGAAAACGGAAACATATTTTCATTACCTATAACATTTGTGCTGCATAACTAATCCCTTGAGGTCCCTGTCTGGGGATGAGTCCCACATCAGGCTACCTACAGGGAGCCTGCTTCTCTCTCTGCCTGTGTCTCTGTCTCTGTGTCTCTCATAAATAAATAAAATCTTAAAAAAAAAATCCACTCCTCTTTATTTCCTTTAAACAGAGAAGTAGAAAAAGAAAGAAAGAAAGAAAACAAGGAAGTAGGTCTAGATTTTTATTGGATTTATTTATTTATTTATTTTTAAAGATTTTATTTATTCATGATAGATACAGAGAGAGAGAGAGAGGCAGAGAGACCGGCAGAGGGAGAAGCAGGCTCCACACAGGGAGCCCGAAGCAGGACTCGATCCCAGGACTCCAGGATCACGCCCTGGGCCAAAGGCAAGCACTGAACCACTGAGCCACCCAGGGATCCCCTAGATTTTTATTGGATTTAGAGCAAATATGTTTGGCAGAAATATTTGACAGATGGGTTGCCATATTATTAGGTTTCTCCAGGATAGTCTTGTGATCTGTTATAACAACATAACTAATAGTGTCTCTTTTTGCTTTCTTAAACATATTCTGGTCTGGTTGATAAATTAGTGGTCACTATTTCTAAATGATCATGTGCACTTCATGTTTCCTCCCATCAGGAAGCCCATCAGATTTGATTATTCTGCTCTTTTTTTTTTTTTTTTAAGATTTTATTTATTTATTCATGAGAGACCCACAGAGAGAGAGAGAGAGAGAGAGAGAGGGAAGCAGAGACACAGGGAGAGGGAGAAGCAGGCTCCATGCAGGGAGCCGGACATGGGAGTCTATCCCGGTTCTCCAGGATCAGGCCCCGGGCTGAAGGCAGCGCTAAACCGCTGAGCCACCTGGACTGCTCACTGCTCTTTTTTTTTTTTTAATTTATTTTTATTTATTTATGAGAGAGAGAGAAGCAGAGACACAGGCAGAGGAGAGAGAGAACCGGGCTCCATGCCAGGAGCCCAACACAGGACTTGATCCCGGGACTCCAGGATCGCGCCCTGGGCCAAAGCCAGGCGCCAAACCACTGAGCCACCCAGGGATCCCCAGCCCACTGCTCTTTTTGATGATAAATGCGATTCTTTGGTTAAGATGGTGACTGCCAGAGTTTTTTGTTGTGAAGGCTCATTTTTCTCTTTTAAATTAGTAAGTAATCTGTGAGATGATAATTTGAGACTGTGAATATCCTGTATCCCAACAATCTTTAACTTATAGTTTTTGAGTCCCTTGATGGCCTTTGGCAGAATAAAGTATACATTGGTAATTACAGTGCTTGTGGTATTTAAGTGATTAAGTTTTGACTTTGAGATTGATTTTTTCATCGAACAGTAATGTTTTATTTGTCCCTAGACAACCGAAATTGTTTTGCCTCCCATTTTAAATGCTTTTTTTCTGTTGCTTATTACAGCTTTCTATCCTTTGAAAACACTAAGAATAATGTCCCTGCATCAGTTTTTACTAGAGCCAATCACCTGTCATGCCTGGAACAGGGATCGTACCCGTAAGTATGCTATTAACTTTACTTCCTTATTTTGGTGCCCTTGATATTTTTAGATGTAGGCACTTTTTTAGGGATCACATATTTGTTTCACATGTGAAGAGAGCACGGACATGAATTCGGAAGGAAACTAGGTCAGTTGTTTGGTTTATAGATAAGAGAAACCAAGGCCTAGAGTTTCCAGTAGAAGGAAGTAGTGGTTGATGTCAGAGCCATCACTAGATCTAAGCCTTCTGGCTCCATGTCCATATCTTTTTCCCCAGTACCAGTTGGAAAATGGTTTATGTCAGAGGGATCTTTCATTGCCTTAAGAAACCAGTGTCTGGAATGGTTGTATAATGTCACAGTCATCCAGCATTTAGTCAGACTACTAGGACCTAGGAATAAGCTATTACAGAGGTGTATACTTATTCCTGATGTACTAAGAGCAGTCTTAGCTAATATTTACTGTATTATTTGTAATAAGCTTGAGTTTCTCGTTTTCTTGCTCCAACCAACTACAGTGGGATAGAGAAGACTCTTAGGGGATGCCTGGGTGGCTTAGCGGTTGGGCGCCTGCCTTCGGCCCAGGGTGTGATCCTGGAGTCCCAGGATCGAGCCCCACATCAGGCTTCCTGGATGGAGCCTGCTTCTCCCTCTGCCTGTCTGTGTCTCTGCCTGCCTTTCTCTCTCTCTCTCCCTCTGTGTGTGTCTCTCTCTCTCAAATAAATAAATTAAATAGATAAATAAATAAATAAATAAATAAAATCTTTAAGAGAGAGAGAGAGAGAGAGAGAGAGAGAGAGAAGACTCTCAGAAATAGGCACAGTACAACAAGCAAAGTGATAGTATGTATGCAGGAGGCCAAAAAAAAAAAAAATCCTAAAAACAGAAGTGTAGTAGTATGCCCATAAGTTATTTTAAAACTTTTTTTTTTTTTTTAATTTATGATAGAGAGAAAGAGAGAGAGGCAGAGACACAGGCAGAGGGAGAAGCAGGCTCCATGCACCGGGAGCCCGACGTGGGATTCGATCCCGGGTCTCCAGGATCGCGCCCTGGGCCAAAGGCAGGCGCTAAACCGCTGCGCCACCCAGGGATCCCTTTATTTTTTAAACTTAAATTATATTCACTTCTTTAAAATAAAGCTTTATTGAGATATAATTTGCATAACATAAAATTCACCCATTTAAAAGATGTGTGAGCAGTTTTTAATATATTCACAGTTATGAAATAATACTACTATCTAGTTTCAGAGTATTTTCTGTCACTCCAAAAAGACTGGAACACCTGGGTGGCTCAGCAGTTTGGCGCCTGCCTTCGGCCCAGGGTGTGATCCTGGAGACCCGGGATCGAGTCCCACGTTGGGCTCCCTGCATGGAGCCTGCTTCTCTCTCTGCCTCTCTCTCGGTATCTCTCATTAATAAATAAATAAAGTCTTTAAAAAAAAAAAAAAAGACATTAGCAGTTATTACCCATTAGAAGTTTTGCTCAAAACTTCCAGTCTTGGGGATCCCTGGGTGGCTCAGCAGTTTAGCGCCTGCCTTCGGCCCAGGGCGTGATCCTGAAGGCCTGAGATCGAGTCCCACATCGGGCTCCCTGCATGGAGCCTGCTTCTCCTTCTGCCTGTGTCTCTGCCTCTCTCTCCCTCTCTCTGTGTATCTCATGAATGGATAAATAAAATCTTAAACAAAACAAAACAAAAAAAACATCCAGTCTTGGGTGCCTGGGTGGCTCAGTGGTTGTGTGGCTACCTTTGCCTCGGGTCACAACCCCGGGGTTCTGAGATTGAGTCCTGCATCCAGCTGTCTGCGGGAAACCTGCCTTTCCCTCTGCCTATGTCTCTGCTCTCCCCCCCCCCCCCATGTCTCTCATGAATTAATAAATAAAATCTTAAAAAAAAAAAAGTCTTCAACAACTACTCATTCTTGTCTGCATGGATTTGCATATTCTGGACATTTGTACAAGTGGAATCATACAATATGTGGCTTTTTCCATCTAGCTTCTTTCACTGACTATAATGTTGCAAGGTTTATCCATGTTGTTCCATGTACAAGTACTTTATTCCCTTTTATAGTCGAATAATACTGTACAGACATACTTTTTTTTTTTTTTTTTTTGAGATTTATCTATTTTAGAGAGACTGTGTGTGCACAAATCCAAGTTAGGGGAAGGGCGGGGCGGGGAGGAGAATCTTCAAGCAAACTCCCTGCTGAGTGTAGTCCAACTTGTGAGATAGACCCCCAACCTGAGATCATGACCTGATCCGAAATCAAGAGCCAGATGCCTAACTGAGCCACCCAGGCACCCCCTAGACATACCATATTTTCATCAGTTTATTCATTAGTTGGATGGACATGGAGCTGTTACCACTTTTTGGCTATTATGAATAATGCTGCTGTGAACATTCACATACCAGTTTTTATGTGGACACGTTTTCATTTCCCTTGAGTTTATACCTAGGAGTTGAATTTCTGGGTCATATGGTAACTATGTTTAACATTTTGTGGAGCGGCCCTGCTGTTTTATATAAGATGTGAAGTAGGGGGCCCATTCATCCTTTTGAATGTGACTCTCCAGTTGTCCCAACACCATTTGTTAAAGGCTACTTTCTCTTCACTGAACTGTCTTGGTACCCTTGTCAATAATAAATTGAGTGTAAATGTGAAGGTTTATTGAACTCTCAATTCTGTTCCATTGATCTTATGTCTATCCTAATGTCAGGACCACATTGTCTTGGTTACTGTAGCTTTGTAGTAAGTTTTGTAATTGCAAAGTGTGAGTTCCAACTTTGTGTTTCTTTCTCAAGATTCTTCTGGCTCTTCTAGGCCCCTTGCATTTCCATATGAATTTAAGGGTCAGCTTATTAATTTCTGCAAAAAAGCAAATTGAGAATTTGATAGAGATTGCTTTCAATCTACCATGTAGATTGAAACTTAACAAGATGGTAAATCTAAAGCTTCTGTTTTGTGATCATCTCACAGAGCTTTATAGCTGAGTTTCCTATGTCTTCTGTCTCTATGTTCCCATGGAAAAATGGGTTTTTGGAGTATTTCCAATTATTTTTAGTACAAAGTTCATATTGTTCTCAAACTACTTGATAAACTGAATATTTTAAGTTAGATTTTTGTTATAATTTAAAATTTGTAGCATTTTTGAGGTTTAGATTTGGATTTGACTTTTGAAATCCCTGTGAGCATCTTAGAAATTTAGGGAAATATGTATAACTGATTTTGAGAAAGTACTTAAAGACTTAGGATTTTAGAGCTAGATACTTATCTGGTTCCACAGTTTCATTTGTAAAACAGATGTTAACTTTCCTAAGGAGGGAAAGGAAAGGTAATAGAGTAGAAGGTGGGAGCTAGTAAATGATTGCTCTAAAGTGTGGATCAGGGGATTCCTGGATGGCTCAGCGGTTTGGCGCCTGCCTTTGGCCCAGGGTGCGATCCTGGAGTCCTGGGATCGAGTCCCGCGTCAGGCTCCTGGCATGGAGCCTGCTTCTCCCTCTGCCTGGGTCTCTCTGTCTCTCTCTCTCTCTCTATGTCTATCATGAATAAATAAATAAAACCTTTAAAAAAAAGAAAAGTCTGGATCATAGATCCTAATTTTAATTTTAAGAAATCAGTGTTTTGGGGATGCCTGGGTGGCTCAACAGGATAGCACCTGCCTTTAGCCCAGAGCATGGTCCTCGGGTCCCAGGATCAAGTCCCACATTGGGCTCCTTGCATGGAGCCTGCTTCCCCCTCTGCCTGTGTCTCTGCCTCTCTTTCTGGATCTCTCATGAATAAATAAATATTTTTTTAAAAAAACTGTTTTTCTTTTTGTTTTGTTTTAATACTTTATTCATTTGATAGAGACAGAAAGAACAAGCAGAGAGGGGGAAAGAGAAGCAGACTCCCTGATGAGCAAGGAGCGTGATATAGGGCTCAATCCTAGGACCCTGGGATCATGATCTGAGCCACCCAGGCACCCTTTTTTGTTTGTTTGTTTGTTTTAATGAGTGAACTATAAAGGAGGAAAAATCAATATAAATTTAAATGAAATCTATCATATATATGTATATTCTTAATATTTCAAATCGATCCAAGAGATTTCTCTTAAAAAACAATTTTAAGGGGATCCCTGGGTGGCACAGCGGTTTGGCGCCTGCCTTTGGCCCAGGGCGCGATCCTGGAGACCCGGGATCGAATCCCACATCAGGCTCCCGGTGCATGGAGCCTGCTTCTCCCTCCGCCTGTGTCTCTGCCTCTCTCTCTCTCTCTGTGACTATCATAAATAAATAAAAAATTAAAAAAAAAAAAAAAAAAGAATTTTAAAAAACAATTTTAAGGGGATCCCTGGGTGGCACAGCGGTTTGGCGCCTGCCTTTGGCCCAGGGCACGATCCTGGAGACCTGGGATCGAATCCCACATCGGGCTCCCGGTGCATGGAGCCTGCTTCTCCCTCTGCCTGTGTCTCTGCCTCTCTCTCTCTGTGACTATCATAAATAAATAAAAATTAAAAAAAAAAAAAAAAACAATTTTAGGGGTACCTGGGTGGATCAGTGGTTGAGCGTCTGCCTTTGGTTCAGTCATGATTCTGGGGTCCTAGGATGGAGTTCCTCATTGGGCTACCTGCAGGGAGCCTCCTTCTCTCTCTGCCTATGTCTCCGCCTCTCTCTGTGTCTCTCATGAATAAATAAATCTTTAAAAAATTTTTTTTTTTAATTTTGCGATTCATACTGGCTTTATTATAAAGGAAAGCTTTGATGTATTATATGAGCAGAATCAAGGGTTTTTTTGATAAATTAATGGTTCCAACCTGGGTCCATGTAGCAGTAATGAAAACAGCTATTGTCAATGTTTCAGAAATTGTAATAGAAAGTAAATATTTATTGCTAATAATGTTGGACAGGTGAACTAAAATGAAATGTCATATATATTTACTATGGGTTAAAAATTATATCACCAAAGTATGATAACATTGTTTAATTCTTACTAGTTAGAATCTTAACAATTGTATATATCTTTAATAAAATGAATTTTTATTTTTTTATTTTTAAGATTTTGTTTGTTTATTCATGAGAGACACAGAGAGAGTGAGAGAGAGAGGCAGAGACAGAGGGAGAAGCAGGCTCCCCACAAGGAGGCTGATGTGGGACACGATCCTGGATCCCAGGATCAGGACCTGAGCTGAAGGCAGACACTCAACCACTGAGCCATCCAGGCATCCCAATAAAATGAATTTTTAAATTCAAGTTTTCTGCAAAACATTTTAAAATATGGTTTCCAAGTAGAGGTAAAAATCATAAAAGGAATTTTTCAGGCAGCCCGGGTGGCTCAGTGGTTTAGCACCGCCTTCAGTCCAGGGTGTGATCCTGGAGACCCGGGATCGAGTCCCGCGTCGGGTTTCCTGCATGGAGCCTGCTTCTCCCTCTGCCTGTGTCTGTGCCTCTCTCTCTCTCTCTCTCTGTGTCTCTCATGAATAAATAAATAAAATATTTTTTTAAAAAAAGAAGGAATTTTTCGGGGTGAATATTAGGAACTTTTTTTAAAGATTTTATTTATTTATTCATGAGAGAGAGAGAGAGGCAAAGGGAGAAGCAGACTCCCCACAGGGGAGCCTGATGTGGGACTTGATCCCTGGACCCCGGGATCACACCCTGAGCTGAAGGCAGATGCTCAGCCACTGAGCCACCCAGATGTCCTGGGAACCATTTTTTAAAAACATTTCTTAGTCCTTCCCTTGAACCTAGTTTTAAAATGCTGACCTTTGGGATACCTGGCTGGCTCATTTGGTGGAGCATGCAACTCTTGATCTTGGGGTCATGAATTTGAGCCCCATGTTGAGTATAGAGATGACTTAAATAAAGAAAAATCTTAAAAAAAAAACAAACTATACTTTCTTGGTAACAGTTTCAACTTTAGGTGTTAACTGTTGACTTTGTCTCTCCAGAGATTGCTCTTAGCCCCAATAATCATGAAGTCCACATCTATAAGAAGAACGGGAGCCAGTGGGTAAAAGCTCATGAACTTAAGGAGCACAACGGACACATCACAGGTAAAGAAAGACAACCGTGAGCTTAGTGTGATACTTGCAAATCAAGCACTCTTCCATTCAGTAAAGAGCCTGTTAAAGTAAGTCTGCCACAATATTTAAAGTTGTGCAGCATTTACTGAGTTTTATTTAGAAAACTTGAGAAAATATCATCATAGTGATCTCAGTTTTTAAGTGCTTCTTTTAGCCCAGCTGGTCCCCTGCACTCCACTAATATATGGAAAACACTTATCCTACTCTAAGGAGTGAAGAGCTTAGATGAGGTGATGAGATGAGAAAGTGAAAACTAGACATCTAAGGCATCAGCTGTGTGAAAACGTTAGCCACATTGTGTTCTCAAGTGCTGAGGGGATGCAGTGTCTTCCAGAAGCTTTCTGTATGTTGTTTGTGGGGCGAGGAAGACATTCCAAAATATTGAAAAGGACAAAGAGTAATGTAACAAGCACTCACATTACGACCACTTGGAATTAACAACTGCCAAGAAACAGAGCTTTAATAATATAAATAGGAGTATTATTCGAGATTATGGTACAGTCCCTCCCACCACCAGTCCTGTTCCTGTCCCCCTGAAGCAGTCTGTAATTTGCTATGACATTGTCACAGTTCATTTTTAATACTTTTACATACACATATACATATTCATATGTAATCTTTAGTACTTTTGGGTGGTGTGTTTTGTTTTGTTTTTTTTTATGATAGTCACAGAGAGAGAGAGAGGCAGAGACACAGGCAGAGGGAGAAGCAGGCTCCATGCACCGGGAGCCCGATGTGGGATTCGATCCTGGGTCTCCAGGATCGCGCCCTGGGCCAAAGGCAGGCGCCAAACCGCTGCGCCACCCAGGGATCCCCATGGCTGGTGTGTTAAAGTGCTATATAAATGGCATCATGTGCATCTCCAGCTTGCTTTTGCGTTCATGTTGTTCCTAAGCTCTATGTGGATCAAGTTTATTCCTTTTAACCACTGTTTATTTACTCTGTTTTCTCCACTGAAGGACAGTTAGGCTCTTTGCAGTTTTTCCTTATTATAGTGAAGTGCTAAATCGAGCATCCTTGTGCAGATCTCTTTGTGCATGCGTGAATGTTTGCATATGGCAAATTTGTTGTACCACCGGGGTGTGCACATCCTCAACTTTACTAGGCATGGTCATATTGCCTGCATCCTGGCCCCCCTGTATGGGAGTGCTTATTTCCCCCATCCCACACATACTTTATTTGATCAGATGGTCTGATGAGTGAAAGGTGTGTCTCTAGAAGTTGCATTTTCCTGATTAATAGAAAAGTTGAGCATATTTTTTGATGTTTATTAGCCAACTGGGTTTCTTTCTCAGACTTTACTGTTCATTATTCCTGACCATTTTTCCATTGAGTTTTTTTTTTTCCTTGTTGATTCATAGAGGAGAGGATCTTAAAGCATTAACTCTAAGGCAGATTCCCAAGTGTACATTAGCTTTCATCTTTGACAAAAACTATCGATGACTAGAAGGATAAAGATGGCGACCAGAGCAGTGCCGAGTTTCATTAAGCAGGTGTTAAATAAGGGAGGTTGGAAGAGTAAGAGATAAAAACAGTTTCTGTAATGGTTTGCAGAATTCAGTGAACCAAATCCTGATACTAAATTTCAAGAGAATGAATTGCTTTTTTGTGAAGTGATACTGGGCTATTTTTAAAAGGACATATCCACTTACTGTTCTGTTCAGAAAGAATTCTTGTTCCTTGATCCTTACCATTATTATTTTTTCTTTATCCATTTTCTGGCAGAGTTGATTTAGCCTCTTGCTTTGAATAGTTCGGTCAAGCATGTCACAACTTATTCATAACTTTTCAATTACAAATTTCTCACTGCAGTCTTGGATTTTCCCTCTCTTTGCAGTGACGTTTGCTCTCAAGTGGGTGGCAAAGCAACTGATAATGATTTTTTTTTTTTTTTTTTTTTTTTTTAGTTGTGACCCTGGAATTTTACCTCTAAACCGCCAACATATACTAATGAGCTTAAAGATATCCTTCCGCCAACCAGGGAAAAACAGCATGTTTTGACTTGCATCCTTTCCATTATATTCTCCTGCAGAAACTCATGACCATCCCTTCTTGTTTTTACCAGTGATTTGAATGTGATGTTAGTGAGCATCAGGAGCTAACTGACTATATTACTGAGCCAGCATGAAAGATATAATTTATAATTTCTATTTTTGTTACTATTGCTTTCCCATGACCTTATTTCTATTAGGTTTAGCCTATTTTCTTTACATTCGCTTGCCAGTGGCCGTGTGGCCTAAAAATAAGAACATTCATATTTTTTTAAAAATTTATTTATTCAAAAATAAATAAATAAAATTTATTTATTCATAGAGACACACACACACAGAGAGGCAGAGACACAGGCAGAAGGAGAAGCAGGCACCATGCAGGGAGCCCGATGTGGGACTCGATCCAGGGTCTCCAGGATCATGCCCTAGGCTGCAGGCGGCGCTAAACCGCTGGGCCACCAGGGCTGCCCAACATTCATATTTTAAATTGGAATTTTAGTGTTAGGAAGTACTGTGGGGGTTTTTGTTTTGTTTTGTTTTTTTAAGATTTTATTTATTCATGAGAGACACACAGAGAAGGAGAAGCAGGCCCCATGCAGGGAGCCTGACGTGGGACTTGATCCTGGGCCTCCAGGATCACGCCCTGGGCCGAAGGCAGGTGTTAAACCGCTGAGCCATAAAAAAATTAAAAAAAAAAAAAAAAAAAAAAACGCAGCGGTTTGGCGCCTGCCTTTGGCCCAGGGTGTGATCCTGGAGACCCGGGATTGAATCCCACATCGGGCTCCCGGTGCATGAAGCCTGCTTCTCCCTCTGCCTGTGTCTCTGCCTCTCTCTCTCTCTCTCTGTGACTATCATAAGTAAATTAAAAAATTTAAAAAAATTAAAAATAAAAAAATAAACCGCTGAGCCACCCAGGGATCCCCGTTAGGAAGTACTTTTAAGGGCAACCCGGGTGGCTCAGCAGTTTAGCACTGCCTTAAGCCCAGGGTGTGACCCTGGAGACCTGGGATCGAGTCCCACGTCGGGCTCCTTGCATGGGGACTGTTGGTCTCTCTGCCTGTGTCTCTGCCTCTCTCTCTCTCTCTCTCTCTCTTGCTTTCTCTCACTTTCATGAATAAATAAATAAATAAAATCTTAAAAAAAAAATAAAAAGGAAGTACTTTAAAGTGAGAAAAGGCTAAAGTAAAGGCCAAAGAAATAGCCAAAAAAAGTGAAATACTTAGTCATGTTCTTTTTTCTCCTCGGCTTCTCTTTTGAAATTCTTTGAACTTGGGCCTGTTTTCATCCAAATGCTCAAATGACATTTTTTTTTTTAGATCTGAAAAAACTGTTGTTGGAAAAATCTAAATATAACTGTGGCAAGGGACCAAGGATCAAACATATTTTCTCAGAAAGATAGTAACTACAGGGGAAAAAAAAATCTTCTGAAGATTTCTAGAAGAAAAGACCAGTCGGTACTACAGAGAAAAAGAGTATGGTTAACATCAAAGATATCAGAGCCCTGGTGTTTGTTTCTTTGAGTTTCTTTTTTTGTGTGTGTGTGTTAAAAGTGATCACTCTTCAAAAAACATCTTACTATGGACATTTTAAACAGATAGCATTAAAAAGGCAGAATAATGTAGTATACCCACCATCACCCAGATTCAGCAGTTACCACCTCACAGCCAACCTTGTACAGTTTTTTTTTCTCCTCCTTGTACAGTTTGGAAGCACATCCCAGACACTGTATCATTTTATATTTCAGTTTGTGTCTTCAAAAGAGAAGGACTCTTCTTTAAAGATAAGAACTCTTCTTTTCAATAATAACAAATACAATAGTTTGGGTTTTGTTTTGTTTTGTTTGTTTTTAAGATTTCACTTATTTATTCATGAGAGACACACAGAGAGAGGCAGAGACATAGGCAGAGGGAGAAGCAGGCTCCATGCAGGGAGCCCAATGTGGGACTTGATCCTGGACCCCAGGATCACGCACTGAGCCAAAGGCAGATGCTCAACTGCTGATCCACCCAGGCATCCCAGCTATGACCCTTTTTACAGCTTCCATATTTAAATGAAAATTATAGCAGTAGACTATAAGAATGAAACAAAGCAGAAGACGGTCCTTTCTATTTTTTTAGAGTATGAATCTATTGATTTTTTTTAAATGCCTCATGCTTAAACACCTCAGGAATTCTCATCAAACATGTAGGTGTTTTTTTTTTAAATTTTATTTATTTATGATAGGCACACAGTGAGAGAGAGAGAGAGGCAGAGACATAGGCAGAGGGAGAAGCAGGCTCCATGCACCGGGAGCCTGACGTGGGATTCGATCCCGAGTCTCCAGGATCGCGCCCTGGGCCAAAGGCAGGCGCTAAACCGCTGCGCCACCCAGGGATCCCCATGTAGGTGTTTAATCAGCATGGTGATCATATGGAATAAAGGGTAAAATTTTAGATTGTCAAAATCATCACAAAATCACTGAGCTTTCTCATTACAAGGTGGTATTTTGGATATTAGGGGACCCATTTGTTTTCTTTGCTGTGTAACAAATACTACAAATTACCAGCCTAACCAAAACACATTGATTATCTCACAATTTTTGTGGGTCAAGTAGCTGGGCATGGCTTACCTGGGACCCCGACTTAGGGTCTCACAAGTTGTAATCAAGCTGTCAGTCAGGGATGAGTTCTCATCAGAGGCTTGACCAAGGGAAGGATCCACTTCCAAGTTCCTTCAGGTTGTTGGTGGTAGAATTCATTTCCTAGCAGCTGTAAGATTCGTGTAATCTTGTCCACTAATTGTGTACATCTAATCATCTTTCCAGCATTCCATTGGTTAGAAGCAAGTCACAGGTCCTGCCCATACCCACAGGGAAGGGATTTCCCTAGGGTCTGCCCACCATAGTAGTTTCAAAGACTTGCTTCCAATTGTCAAGAAACTTGTAATCAAGTTAAGAAAACAACACATTTCATAAAAATAACAATATTTTGCCTAACACTTTGGGGAATTTATCATAGGGAGATCATTTTAACCAGAACAAAAAAGTGTGTTCCTGAATGTTTATTCCAATGTTATCTATTTTTTTTTCAATGTTATCTATTTTAATAAATGATTGGAGACTAACAAAACATTCAACAATGAGATGTTTTAGGGAATTATGATAGATCACTGTTCTGAAATAATCTGTAACCGGTACTAATTTATAAAAGGGAGTAGAAAATGTTTGTCATAATATTAATATCATTTTGGGGGAGAAATGTATATGTACATGAGAATGGGGGTGGGGCTTTGTTTACCTCCTGCACATCCCTTTGTGATGTTTCTTTGTGGGTATTGCTTTTGTAGTTAAAAATAAAACTTAAAATCCAATAAAGAGGGCTGCAAAACTATCCTATAATTAATGGATTTACAAAGTATACATTACTTAGAATACAGTCCCCCATATCTTTTTCCCCTCAGTGATACAAATAATTGAGCAGACTATTCCTGTAGGTGAAAGAATGAATGAACTCTTCATACAACTAAAGTCACTGTGAGTTATGACCAATGGAAACTTTGATTTTCATTCATCCTTTTTCCGTTTACATGTTAAGAATGTTAATGATTAATATTTTAATGGTTAATAAGAATTTATTAGTTGGGACACATGGATGGCTCAGTCAGTTAAATATCTGACTCAGACCCTGACCTCAGGGTTGTGAGTTCAAGCCCTGTGTTGGACATGAGCCTACTTAAAAAAAAAAAAAAATATATATATATATATATATATATATATATATATATATATATATATATATAAGTGACATTTCTGTGTATTCAATGTGGAATTATATTTATAGGAAATACTTCATCATGTAACTATAAAATGACTGAGACATAGCAGATTTTACTCTGGATATGTAATAAACTGATAATGACTTTGAGATCCCTCACAGCCACCAAATAAGTAAAAATCTGGTCAAATATGAAAAGTAAACCTTATTTTCAGACACATATTTAGATCTTTTCCTAGTTTAGATGCAGAGATACTCAAGGACTCTTTCTAGAACCTGTATCATACAGAAAAGGTATTTAGGTTAAATGACAGTGACCCTCAGAAGAATATATAATGAGTCACAATTTACATTTTTCTCTCTGTTTACTGAAGATTAGTTTTATCCCGATGTTGTTTTATTTAGATGTCATGTAGCAGATTTTTAGTTAATATCATGGAGTGAGGTCTGTTAATGAATAAAGGTACTTTTAAACCCCCCCACACACACACACACACAAATCTAATAAAAGGTTGGGGGAGAAGGTTTTTATACCAGGTAACTTGAGAAACCTTTGAATGGATAGTAGAATGCCCCTGTTTAGTTTTGTAATCTCCACAATCCTAAAACAGCTCTATTCTACCTGGCTTCATGGAGGATCCTGTTTTCGAACTTTACAGACAAACCTTGCCTTGTGTGAAATGATGATCAGGACCCTAGATGGGGGAAAGGATGGGACTGGGGAGGAAGATCCCATGCCCACAGCTAGCCCTGCCGGCAGTACCCACCTGGCTGTTTCATGTCTCTTGTCATTGGCCAGGCAAAACACATGACACTGCTTCTCACTTGCAGGTATCGACTGGGCTCCCAAAAGTGACCGCATCGTCACTTGTGGGGCAGACCGCAATGCCTATGTCTGGAGTCAGAAAGATGGGTGTCTGGAAGCCAACCCTGGTGATCCTGAGAATTAATCGTGCAGCGACTTTTGTCAAGTGGGTCCCCGCTAGAGAACAAATTTGCTGTGGGAAGCGGAGCACGACTCATTTCTGTTTGTTACTTCGAGTCTGAAATGACTGGTGAGCAATATCTGAGTATTTTTTATTTCTCTCAGTGGAATTCTACATTTGGAGCACTGTGTTCTCTGGTGACTTCTTGAGGCACTGGGTGAAGGCTTGACTATAACTTCAGTTTTTCCTCATCTGGAGATTTTTTTTTTTTCTCCTCTGAAGATCTCCATTTCCTCTGAGCATTTTTCCTTCTCCATGCTACATTCAGTCAAATCTCCCATGTTTCTCATGTCAATATAAGAACTCTTCTTTTCAATAATAACAAATACAATAGTTTGGGTTTTGTTTTGTTTTGTTTGTTTTTAAGATTTCACTTATTTATTCATGAGAGACACACAGAGAGAGGCAGAGACATAGGCAGAGGGAGAAGCAGGCTCCATGCAGGGAGCCCAATGTGGGACTTGATCCTGGACCCCAGGATCACGCACTGAGCCAAAGGCAGATGCTCAACTGCTGATCCACCCAGGCATCCCAGCTATGACCCTTTTTACAGCTTCCATATTTAAATGAAAATTATAGCAGTAGACTATAAGAATGAAACAAAGCAGAAGACGGTCCTTTCTATTTTTTTAGAGTATGAATCTATTGATTTTTTTTAAATGCCTCATGCTTAAACACCTCAGGAATTCTCATCAAACATGTAGGTGTTTTTTTTTTAAATTTTATTTATTTATGATAGGCACACAGTGAGAGAGAGAGAGAGGCAGAGACATAGGCAGAGGGAGAAGCAGGCTCCATGCACCGGGAGCCTGACGTGGGATTCGATCCCGAGTCTCCAGGATCGCGCCCTGGGCCAAAGGCAGGCGCTAAACCGCTGCGCCACCCAGGGATCCCCATGTAGGTGTTTAATCAGCATGGTGATCATATGGAATAAAGGGTAAAATTTTAGATTGTCAAAATCATCACAAAATCACTGAGCTTTCTCATTACAAGGTGGTATTTTGGATATTAGGGGACCCATTTGTTTTCTTTGCTGTGTAACAAATACTACAAATTACCAGCCTAACCAAAACACATTGATTATCTCACAATTTTTGTGGGTCAAGTAGCTGGGCATGGCTTACCTGGGACCCCGACTTAGGGTCTCACAAGTTGTAATCAAGCTGTCAGTCAGGGATGAGTTCTCATCAGAGGCTTGACCAAGGGAAGGATCCACTTCCAAGTTCCTTCAGGTTGTTGGTGGTAGAATTCATTTCCTAGCAGCTGTAAGATTCGTGTAATCTTGTCCACTAATTGTGTACATCTAATCATCTTTCCAGCATTCCATTGGTTAGAAGCAAGTCACAGGTCCTGCCCATACCCACAGGGAAGGGATTTCCCTAGGGTCTGCCCACCATAGTAGTTTCAAAGACTTGCTTCCAATTGTCAAGAAACTTGTAATCAAGTTAAGAAAACAACACATTTCATAAAAATAACAATATTTTGCCTAACACTTTGGGGAATTTATCATAGGGAGATCATTTTAACCAGAACAAAAAAGTGTGTTCCTGAATGTTTATTCCAATGTTATCTATTTTTTTTTCAATGTTATCTATTTTAATAAATGATTGGAGACTAACAAAACATTCAACAATGAGATGTTTTAGGGAATTATGATAGATCACTGTTCTGAAATAATCTGTAACCGGTACTAATTTATAAAAGGGAGTAGAAAATGTTTGTCATAATATTAATATCATTTTGGGGGAGAAATGTATATGTACATGAGAATGGGGGTGGGGCTTTGTTTACCTCCTGCACATCCCTTTGTGATGTTTCTTTGTGGGTATTGCTTTTGTAGTTAAAAATAAAACTTAAAATCCAATAAAGAGGGCTGCAAAACTATCCTATAATTAATGGATTTACAAAGTATACATTACTTAGAATACAGTCCCCCATATCTTTTTCCCCTCAGTGATACAAATAATTGAGCAGACTATTCCTGTAGGTGAAAGAATGAATGAACTCTTCATACAACTAAAGTCACTGTGAGTTATGACCAATGGAAACTTTGATTTTCATTCATCCTTTTTCCGTTTACATGTTAAGAATGTTAATGATTAATATTTTAATGGTTAATAAGAATTTATTAGTTGGGACACATGGATGGCTCAGTCAGTTAAATATCTGACTCAGACCCTGACCTCAGGGTTGTGAGTTCAAGCCCTGTGTTGGACATGAGCCTACTTAAAAAAAAAAAAAAATATATATATATATATATATATATATATATATATATATATATATATATATAAGTGACATTTCTGTGTATTCAATGTGGAATTATATTTATAGGAAATACTTCATCATGTAACTATAAAATGACTGAGACATAGCAGATTTTACTCTGGATATGTAATAAACTGATAATGACTTTGAGATCCCTCACAGCCACCAAATAAGTAAAAATCTGGTCAAATATGAAAAGTAAACCTTATTTTCAGACACATATTTAGATCTTTTCCTAGTTTAGATGCAGAGATACTCAAGGACTCTTTCTAGAACCTGTATCATACAGAAAAGGTATTTAGGTTAAATGACAGTGACCCTCAGAAGAATATATAATGAGTCACAATTTACATTTTTCTCTCTGTTTACTGAAGATTAGTTTATCCCGATGTTGTTTTATTTAGATGTCATGTAGCAGATTTTTAGTTAATATCATGGAGTGAGGTCTGTTAATGAATAAAGGTACTTTTAAACCCCCCCACACACACACACACACAAATCTAATAAAAGGTTGGGGGAGAAGGTTTTTATACCAGGTAACTTGAGAAACCTTTGAATGGATAGTAGAATGCCCCTGTTTAGTTTTGTAATCTCCACAATCCTAAAACAGCTCTATTCTACCTGGCTTCATGGAGGATCCTGTTTTCGAACTTTACAGACAAACCTTGCCTTGTGTGAAATGATGATCAGGACCCTAGATGGGGGAAAGGATGGGACTGGGGAGGAAGATCCCATGCCCACAGCTAGCCCTGCCGGCAGTACCCACCTGGCTGTTTCATGTCTCTTGTCATTGGCCAGGCAAAACACATGACACTGCTTCTCACTTGCAGGTATCGACTGGGCTCCCAAAAGTGACCGCATCGTCACTTGTGGGGCAGACCGCAATGCCTATGTCTGGAGTCAGAAAGATGGTGTCTGGAAGCCAACCCTGGTGATCCTGAGAATTAATCGTGCAGCGACTTTTGTCAAGTGGTCCCCGCTAGAGAACAAATTTGCTGTGGGAAGCGGAGCACGACTCATTTCTGTTTGTTACTTCGAGTCTGAAAATGACTGGTGAGCAATATCTGAGTATTTTTTATTTCTCTCAGTGGAATTCTACATTTGGAGCACTGTGTTCTCTGGTGACTTCTTGAGGCACTGGGTGAAGGCTTGACTATAACTTCAGTTTTTCCTCATCTGGAGATTTTTTTTTTTTCTCCTCTGAAGATCTCCATTTCCTCTGAGCATTTTTCCTTCTTCCATGCTACATTCAGTCAAATCTCCCATGTTTCTCATGTCAATACAGACCTGTAGCCCCATTTTCTGATCTCCTAACTGGCATGTTCTGTAAGATGTTAGTCTTCTCATTCTGTGCTGCCCACATTGTTTTCTTACTCTTATGGGGAAATCATAAACTTGAGATTGCCATGCATGACTTGAGTAATTTTTTTCCTCACTATCTACTTAAAATATCTTCTGAAGATTTCTACAGATAACACTGTACTCCTTTACGATTTATTGGCTAACCAAATCTGTCTTGGAATAATATTTTATTCATTTAAACTGTTGAAGTAAAAATTGACCGAAGTCTTGGAACCATAGTCAGCCTGTTGTACTTTTTGTTATAAATCACTTGTAGCTGAGCACTCAAAATACAGAGATTGATTTTATGGCTAAGTAACTTATTTTAACTAATCCTTCTCGCTTATTTTGATAAGAAAACGACTCTATCTGGCATGCATTCACAAAGGGTGGTAAATAGCCTTCAACGTGGAATTGTCATTCAGTACTAATCTGGCAGTGTTTGTATTTCCAATAAAAATAGCAGAGTACACATTACTCTTTATGTTAGTGTTACTGTTTGCTTTCTGCTGAAACAGTGACAGGAATGGATTATATTATGTTTTGTGAAATTCAGTGAAATCTCAAAAATTTTAGTTCTTTGGAAAGAAAGTCTGTGAATTTGCAGCAAGATTAAATTAGGAATTTAAGACCTGCATTTTTCTTTCAAGTATGTGTAAAAATTAGTCTAACAAAATGTTGTCTGCCAAAAATCATTTTAGGAGACTCGCTGTAATGAGTAGATAAAAAACTTCCCTTCCTAGGTAACATTTAGTCTCAGCAATTGCTCACATTTTTATTCACTGACAAAAAATCTCAAATGTAGGTAAATTGGTCTGTTCTATAGTATAAGGTATTGTCATTTGGAGAAGACGTGTTCAAGGGAGTTTCTCAGCTGTAGAACAACATTTCATTGGAGTGATGTGAATACTTAAAAATCATCTCTAAAAGCCTTTAAGAGGGGTGCCTGGGTGTTTAAGTTGGTTAAGGATCTATCTGCTGGGCAGCCCTGGTGGCGCAGCGGTGTAGCGCCCCCTGCAGCCTGGGGTGTGATCCTGAAGACCCAGGATCAAGTCCCACTCGGGCTCCCTGCATGGGGCCTGCTTCTCCCTCTGCCTCTCTCTCACCACCCCCTACCCATGTGTCTCTATGAATAAATAAATAAAATCTAAAAAAAAAAAAAAAGAAGTGGTAGCTACTTCCTACAGTTGCTACTGCTCCTATTAAAAAAAAAAAAAAAAGGATCTATCTGCTTTTGATGCTGGGGGTCCTGGAATCAACCCCCATATAGGACTCCCAGCTCCATGCGGAGCCTCCTTTTCCCTCTGCTGCTCCCCCCCACCCCACTTGTGTACTCTGTGTCAAATAAATAAAATCTAAAAAAAATTAAATAAAAACCTTTAAAGTAACTACATAATAAGCAAGTCAGAATATTATGTATTTTTCAAAAGGAAATTTTTTAGGTTCCTAAGAGAAAGTTTGTGAAAAAGTAATTTGACATTTAAGGATGGGTATTTGGCTTGATATGACAGCTCCTTGGCTTTTTTTTTTTTTTTTAAGGTTTGTTTTTTTGTTGTTTTTTGTTTTGTTTTGGGGGGGTTATTTTGTTTTGTTTTGTTTTTGAGAGTCAGCACAAGAAGGGGCAGAAGGAAAGGGAGAAGCAGACTTCCTACTGAGCAGGGAACCAATGCGGGACTCGATCCTAGGACCCTGGGATTACAACTCGAGCCAAAGGCAGATGCTTAACCAGCTGAGCACCCAGTTGCCCCAGTCTCTCAGCTCCTAAACAGCAGAACATGATTGATTTTTAAACAGCAGTTTAGGGGTAGAAACTGAATTAGTGAAGCCAGAGTAAGGACTGATCTCAGACAGAAAAAAACTTTTTTTTTTTTTAGGATTTTATTTATTTATTCATGAGAGACACAGGGAAGAGGGAAAGCAGAGGGAGAAGCAGGCTCAATGCAGGGACCCCGATGTGGGATTCCATCCCGGGACTCCAGGATCATGCTCTGGGCCAAAGGCAGGCGCTAAGCCACTGAGCCACCCAGGGATCCCCAGAAAAAAAACTTTCAAGTGGAGCTAGAGTATCAGTTAGAACCTCCCATAAGAGGTTGTGATTTTCTCGGTTGTGATTTCTCTGCGAAAATAGTAATTCACAGCTTCACAGAGATGTAGTAAGGAAATTGAGCTATTTTACAAGCCAGACTTAACCCAAAATGAAATCACAGGTCGCTGCATCTTTATTTAAAAAAAATCTAAGTCATTTCAAACCACGTATTTTATTTTAAAGGTTAAAGTCACATGTAATCTGAAACTCCACAGGCAGTATCCAGAGTTAATCCATAAATATAGTTACTCCTGGGGATCCCCTGGTTGCCAGGAAAGTTCAGAATGGACTGCTGTGATAAGAATGTCAAAGCCTAAAAGAACAGAAAGGACTATTTATGGCTCCTCTTCCCCTATGCCTTCCTCTCTGGCGAAAACCTGGTTGCCACATGTGTATCACCTAGCACACCTTTGTTAGGCCCTTTGGTAGGCTTCAGGTGTGGATAAACTGAAATGGATGTTCTTCTTTTGTAGGTGGGTAAGCAAGCACATTAAAAAGCCGATTCGCTCCACGGTCCTCAGCTTGGATTGGCATCCCAACAATGTTTTGCTGGCAGCAGGATCGTGTGATTTCAAATGCAGGTGGGAGCAGATGAGAATTGGCAAACAGAATTGATCTCTCCTTGTTCATCTTTCAAGTATTTTTCAGGTTCCTTTTCTTTGCAAGGTACTGTGTTAGGCACTGTTAGGGACTCAGAAGTGAAAGGAGCTTGGGATCTAAGAAAGCAAACACAGATATCACAGAGGAGGAAGGAAGTGGACTGGGAGGTATAGTAGGAGGGAGCTGTGAGGGTGGGGCCGGGGAAATTTTCTTTACGCAGAATATCCTGTTTGGAGCAGAGGTATAGAGGCCCTCAGACTATGATATTATTTCTCATTTCATAACCCAGGCAGAGATTTGGCAAATTCCTGGCTGAAGCTAAGATGAACAAAACATAGCTGAACAATGCTGTGCTGAACTATTTGCTGTTCCTTTTTTTTTTTTTTTTAAGATTTTATTTATTTATTCATGAGAGAGAGAGAGAGGCAAGGGAGAAACAGGCTCCATGCAGGGAGCCCAACATGGGACTTGATCCCAGGTCTCCAGAATCACAACCTGGGCTGAAGTCGGCGCTAAACTGCTGAGCCACCTGGGCTGCCCTGCTGTTCCTTTCCAGTTCAAGTTTTTTATTTGTTGTTAGCGTGAGGCTAGAAGAAACACAGCCACTTTGCTAAGAGCTGTAAGACTCTTACAGCTCATACAGAGTAATTGCTTTTTAAAGTTATTCTTTGCCAAGAAGGCTTTTTTTCCCCTTAGCCAAAAGAAAAGCAAGTAAATGTTACTTCACATTGACAACATGGTGGGTTGGGAAATGGGATGTATCTTTCTTTAGTAGGCTATGTGGAGAATTTCCAGAAAACATGGCTTGCGATTTATTATATCCAACAATATCCAAGGATTTGGTGGTTTGTTTGTTTTTTTTAAAGATGTGTGTGGAGGGGATCCCTGGGTGGCTCAGCGGTTTAGCGCCTGCCTTCGGTCCAGGGTATGATCCTAGAGTCTCGGGATCGAGTCCCACATTAGGCTCCCTACATGGAGCCTGCTTTGCCCTCTGCCTCTGCCTCTCTCTCTGTCTCTCATGAATAAATAAATCAAATCTTTAAAAAAAAAAAAACGATGTGTGTGGAAATTTGGCTGTGGAATGGGGATACAGCAGTGTCAAGGCACTCTGGAAAAAGATTGGTTTTTCTATGTAAGAACCAGTGTAACAGCATAGACATTGTCTGGGAGAATTCAGGAGTTTTGTTGTCTGTGATGTGTTACCCAGTCATTCTAGCTCCCTTAAAAGTTGGAATTGAATGATCCATACACTTAGATTATTGGACTGTGTCTAAAAAATCTGGTTCTAAAAATGGGTTGCCAATTCTTTTGATAATATTTATTTCCAGAAATAAATTTTGATTTGTGGTCCTTTGGGTAAGAGTCAGTTCGGTTTTTGACTGAGAACCACCCATTGTGTCCCAGCCTCTGATGACTAGAGCAGTGGCTCTTGTGATGCTGATTTAAACCCCAGTGATTCTCAGACTCATAAATAGATAGGATAAACTGATGGTTGCCAGAGAAGGAAGGTGAGGGGATGGGCAAAACAGGTAAAGGGGAGTGGGAGGTAGAGGCTTCCAGTTATAGAGTAGTCACAAGGAGGAACGGGAACATGGTCAAGGGTGTTGTACAGTGACATATGGTAGCTATACTTGCAGGAAGCATGGCATAGGGTATAGAGAAGTTGGGTCACTATGTCGTACACCTGAAACTAATGTAATACTGTGTGTCAGCTCTGTTTGGATGAAAAAAAGCCCAGTGATTCTAAGGTCGCGTCCTCTAACTTATAGATAACCCACTGTGTCCTTCACCTCTCCAGTCCTCTGCCTCTTCCAAAGCTACTACTGTCATTGTCATTTGGAGGCAAATATCCCAGATCATTTTAGGGAGTCTTTAAGTCCAGAGGTTCTTAAAGAAAAGCTCTACTAGGTAGATTCCCAGCTGCTCTTTCTCCCTCCTGCTTCCTGACTCTGCATCCAAACCTCCTCACACACAGCTTCATGGAATGAGAGAGGAGAGAAAAACTGCTGACAGCAGGCTGTAAAGGACCCTCCTTCACCCTGGATGCTACCAGCCACAAAGACTAGACAGTGAGCTCTGATAGCATGGCAGCATGAGGGAGAGCCTGCCCACTCTCTCCCCGGCCTCCCGTGGCTTCCTCTTTGGATGTCCCTTTCTTTCTTTAAACGGATTAATGCCATTGGTTTATTGCAGCGTAGCAGATAGTTTCCTCTCCTACCGTTTGACTGTGTGGGCTTCCTGGAATACTGTGTTGAAAAAGATAGTGAAGTAGACAGGAAAGAATGCTGTGCTCACTTAGCAAGGTCAGCGAGTGCAAGGGAGGGGCGGGATGGCAAGATCCTACCCCAGAACATGCGCTCTGGATGGGAGGGGGGAAGGGCTTTGGTGTTCATTACTTCTAGAACTGCACCCCTAGTGCAGGGCATGACACGTTATAGGTCTCCACGTATACCCTTCAACTGAGTATGCATTTTGCCAGACTCAGATGGGCCTGTAGGCAGCCCTCAGAACCAGGTCTTAAGAGATTTGTGACTGTGACTTTGTCATGTTTCGCTTGTCAAGAATCAATCTCTTTGCATTCTGAGACACCTTAGGGCAGCTGCCTGTGGCCTGTTTCTATATACACAATACTTTCATTGATTTTTTTTTTTTCCTTCTTTCCTGCCCCTTAAACTGCAGAGTGTTTTCTGCCTACATTAAAGAAGTGGATGAAAAGCCAGCCAGTACGCCCTGGGGCAGCAAGATGCCTTTTGGTCAGCTGATGTCAGAGTTTGGTGGCAGTGGCACTGGTGGCTGGGTGCATGGGGTCAGCTTCTCTGCCAGCGGGAGCCGCCTGGCCTGGGTCAGCCATGACAGCACTGTATCTGTTGCTGATGCCTCAAAAAGCGTGCAGTGAGTATTTGCCTTTTGTTCGGAGTTAGGGAGTGGGTTGGGATGTCTCACTAGCTGGGCTAAGTCTTCCCTTCCCTGGGTGTAATTACATTCAGGATATGAGCATAAAAATCTAACCCAGGACTGCAAGGCCACCTTTAAAGTCACAGACACACATTTAGATGTCTGTTTGGAGAAATTTTAGAGTTAGGTCTCACTTCAGAAACCTTTGAAGGACCCTCCTGGTTTGCTGCCGGTAAGAGTTCCTTCAAGTAGCCAGTTTTGTCTGTCAGTGTGAATCCCTTACGACAGGTAAATCTCATCCACCAGCCTTAAGTAGGAGATAATGTTCTTACTCTGTGTCATCACTGAACAGTGACTCCATTAATTTGGAGTTTCATTCGGTAATACTTAAAACCCTCATACCAGTTCCTCCGGAGTATGCCAGAAGAACTTGAATTGCAATGACTCACCTGTGAGGGAGGACCTGCCCAGCCCTAGGGAGAGCACTGGGCATCTCCTCACATGTCAGAGTTTATATCTGCCCATCATGTGCTTTAGGAAGAGAGATGATGATTGGGATTCTTTCCCCTAAGAATGTTTGTTCTTTCCTGGTGAATCCTTTTCTGTTAGCAGCTAAAAGTCACCTACCTTAAAGGTTTCCTGACTTGTCTACCTGTGTGCTGAGAACCAGTCACCTCAGGTGATTCTGCACCCCCTGCTGTACAGTGACAACAAAGTGACATGACAGAGAGGATATTTTTTTCCTTACTGGATTGAATTGAGTTTATCTTATTTTTTTTTAACGCCAAATAAATGATGTAGTCTCCTGGATTTCTATGCATGTACGGGCACTTACATATCTTTTTGTTTTTAACACAAATGGGACTGTGCTATACATTTGATACAGTAATTAGCTCTTTATCATTGTTGGATGTCATGTTATTTGACTTGTGTACAGTTTATTGTATTGCATAATAAGCTCTTAGCATATGCTTATTACAAGCCCCTGTCTGCCCTCATATTGATTTATGATTTGGCTTTTCTGGCCCTGGTTACATCCTCTGCCCTTCCCCTTCTTGAACATAAATAATTTCATGTAGTGGGAACCACATGTGCCACAGTAAGGCCTTAAGATAAGGTGTTAGGACTTTAATCCAATTTCCGTGGTATTGGCGGGGCCGGTGAGGGAGCCTCTCCTGAGACAGAGTTAGTTTTGAAAATGCATCATCTTTTACATGAAGTTCTGTGATCCGAATTCATCAACCAGTGTGTCTGCCTGCCATGTCTGTGTGACCTCTTGGCCAGGTGCTGGAGCAGGTAACTATTAAGTATCCATGTATACACACACCTCCCCAGCCCTTTTGTGTATGAGCTCATGGCTGGCCAAGACTGTTGTATTCATTGGTAGCCCCAGCTCCTCTCCCAGTGCCTGGCAGAGAAAAGAGAGTAGACCCCTAGGTGTTTGTACCCACCCTGTGTGAGCCCACAGTGAGCATGGGCAAGGAGAGGATGGAAGGACAAGGTGTTCAGTCAGTCATAAGTGACAGTGACACCCAGAGGGCTAGGTAGTCCAAGAGAGGAGAAGCCACTTTAGGTGAAGAGCTCCAGGAAAACTTCATGAAGGGGATCAAATTAGAGCTGAGCTTCAGAGACCGGGGTGGACTTTGGACAAACAAGAGACAGCAAGTGGGTAAAGGGGTGGGAGCAAAGACTGAGATAGGAAAGAATAAGGGCTCGCTGGGGACCAGTTGTCATGAGTGGGGGCCTCAGAAGCAGTGGGGCAAGGGCCAGAGAGCGTTAAAGGCCTCTGTTTCTACAGGTGACCCCAGGGCTGCATCATGCTTGAGATTCCTGAAAGGACAGGTCATAGGGCTCCTTTTAAGCATAAGCTTTAATTTATATTGCATGAGCCCCTGTACAAATGGGTCTTTTGTCATTTGTTGTGTCTATAGAGAAGCTGCGTGGTCTGTTCCACCTCAGTTTAATGATTATTCTTGTGTTCAGGGTCTCAACTCTGAAAACAGAGTTCCTGCCCCTCCTGAGTGTGTCATTTGTCTCAGAGAACAGCGTTGTAGCGGCAGTAAGTATTTCTCTTCATTGTACGTTGTTGTATACTGTATTTCATTCTCCAGAAGTGGAACAATACACATTCTGCGACTTTGTACCCTGGCACCAACCAGAGCAGCCTTTTAGAATAGCTGGTCTGGGGACACCTGGGTGGCTCAGTGGTTGAGCATCTGCCTTTGGCTCAGGTCATGATCTTGGAGTCCTAGGATCAAGTCCCGCATCGGGCTCCCTGTAGGGAGCCTTCTTCTGTCTTTGCCTGTGTCTCTGCCTCTCTCTCTGTCTCTCATGAATAAATAAATAAAATCTTTAAAAAAAGAAGAAAAAGAATAGCTGGCCCAGAGGAATAAGAGGTGCCTGTGATGTCTATTCTGTCAAGGGGTCAAGAGGTGGGCAGCATGCCCTACGGTGCCTAACTGGGATCTTATTTCAGGGCCATGACTGCTGCCCAATGCTCTTTAACTATGATGACCGCGGCTGCTTGACCTTCGTCTCCAAACTGGACATTCCGAAACAGAGCATCCAGCGCAACATGTCTGCCATGGAGCGCTTCCGTAACATGGACAAGAGGGCCACAACCGAAGACCGCAACACAGCCTTGGAGACGCTGCACCAAAACAGCATCACGTACGTGCCACCCAGCTCCCTGCGGCCCCCGGGAGCCTCCCGTAGTGGGGCCCTGACTGTCTGTGGAGATGTGTCTGGTGACCAGAATGCCTTTCTTCCCCTCCTTATTTCCTGCTGGGGTCCCTCTGTGAGTTGTGTGTACTGTGTGCCCAGATACTCCTCCCTCAGGAATGAGAGCAGAGTCTGTAGCTTCCCAACTGTGGGCTCTTTCAACTGCTGACAGGGTGAGCTGCCCCCACCCAGTCATTGTTGTGCAGGGCATCCCCTGTGAGGAGTGCTGATTCCCCAGCAGATGTGTGAGCTCCTGTGCCTGTCCCTGCAGCCTCTTCCCGGGGCTTGCTTTTTCAAACCCTGATTGAGGACAAAAGGGGTCTGTGAACACATGACAGGAAGCTAGTTATACCCTGCCTGAAAAAAGTCATTCTAGCTGTCATTTCAGCTGTGGATTTCAGGTAACATATACCAGTCAGAAGATCATTTAATTAAAGAAACAGAATTCTTTGACATCATATGGCAAAACCAAGAGTTTCTAGACTTCAGTTTTTCATCAGGTATATATGAACTGTGTTTTATCCAGAAAGCTTGATTTTTTTCTAAATCTAAAGGAAAAATGTAGTCTGTTCTTGATACTTAGGTACCGTAAGATTTTCTCTTTTTAGGGCACCTGGGTGGCTCAGCGGTTGGTTGAGTGTCTGCCTTGGGTCAGGTCGTGATCCCGGGGTCCTGGGATTGAGTCCCACATCAGGCATCCTGCAAGGAGTCTGCCTCTCTCTGTGTCTCTCATGAATAAATAAAGAAAATCTTTAAAAAAAAAAAAAAGGATTTTCTCTTTTTGACTAGACCTTTTGTGTAAAGAAACTTTCACTGTAGTGATGATAACGGGAAGAAGATTGGAAACCTCTAGACTTTCTTTGAGACAATTATTAAATGCAGGTTGTGCTTATCATAATGTTCAGTAGAAAGGACCGTGGACTTTATAGGCTGAAATGTCTGTGTTCTCTTAAAAATAATAACTTGAAGACATAGCAGAAGCATTCTTGTGCTTCAAGTTTCTTTATCTTGAATGACTTTTGAAATTATTTCTTACGAATTTCTCTGAAGCTTCCCTGCAGACTGTGTATCAGGAAGTAAATACCTCTCGTTGCATCTTTGAGACTTTCCTGTTAAAAATAAAAAGACCCTTGTAGATCAACGTGTCTCTTTTATTTGTAGTCATTAAGTCTTCTTGGCCCTTAAGCAACAGGTCAGCAAAGTTTTTCTGTAAGGGACCAGAGAGTAAATATTTTAGGCTCTGGGTGGTAGCCAGTCTCTGTCACAACTACTCACATCTATTGTGGCATGCGAGCAGCCATTGGCAATATGTATGTATATGTGCATGGGTGTCTTTTGTTAAAACTTTATGGACACTGAAATTTGAACTTCCACATAATTTCCATGTCACAAAATAATTGTCTTAATTTTTTTATGACCATTTAAAATGATTAAAGCTGTTCTTAGCTCACAGGCTGTATAGAAACAGGCCATAGTGTGCCATAGCTTTGCCATCTCCTTCCTTAGAGGGAATGTTCTAGACATTTCAGAAGAGAAAGAAAAATTGAGCTATAAAATTTTCTGGAAAGTTTTTTTGAGGGGCACCCGGGTGGCTCAGTCGGTTTAGTGTCTGCCTTTTGCTCAGGTCATGATCCCCTGCTCATAGGGAGCCTGTTTCTTCCTCTCCTCTCCACTTGTGCTCTCTCTTGCTATCTCTGTTGCACTCTGTCTCTAATATTTAAAATCTTTGGGCAGCTCTGGTGGCTCAACAGTTTAGCGCCGCCTTTAGCCCAGGGCCTGATCTTGGAGACCCAGGATCAAGTCCCATGTCAGGTTCCCTGTGTGGAGCCTGTTTCTCCCTCTGCCTGTGTCTCTGCCTCTGCATGTGTGTGTGTGTGTGTGTGTGTGTGTGTGTGTGTGTCATGAATGAATAAATAAAATCTTTAAAAAAAATCTTTTTTTTTTTAATTCATGAGAGACAGAAAGAGAGGCAGAGACATAAGTGTCCCAATAAATAGAATCTTAAAAAAGAGAGAGAGAAAGTTCAGGTAATTAGGCTAAGACCAGTTGTTTCATTCATCTCTTTCCCTGCGTTGCTTGCTTGGCATCTTGTGCATCTGAGTGCTGCTTATGGTTACAATGAGTAATTTCATACACCAGCCAAGCTCTTGGCTACTACACCCTGCTTGTCTGGGAGGACGATTTGAGTTTCTGTTTGGAGCCAGTTGGATTACAGTCGTGCTTCATCCTGCCTCTAGTTTGTTTCTGTTTCCATTTTCGTCATTGCTGTGGTGCTCCCCGCACTCGGTGCTCAGGCAGTTTACGGATGGCGAGGCCTGGCCTGTCTCGCCTCTCATGTCCCAGTAATTAATGCAGCACCTCACCTTTAACCTTGTCTCAGTCATGGGTTTTCTAGACATCTGGTAATGAGATGCATTTGAATATCTTCTGAGTCAGGTTGCTACAGCCTAATATCGATGGACAACTTGATATTTAGGAATGGGGAATTCGTTGTCTTAAAATGCCCTCACGAAAAAAGAAAATGCCCTCATGCTGTTAGGGAGGTTGGGGCCCACTCCTACCACATACCCTGTAATCTCTCTTTTGTTTTTACTTTTTTTCAGTCAAGTGTCTATTTATGAGGTGGACAAGCAAGACTGTCGCAAATTTTGCACTACTGGCATCGATGGAGCCATGACAATTTGGGATTTCAAGGTATTTCCCGCTTTTCATAAGAAATCTTATTTATGTTAAAACTCTTCCGATGACAAGACTTTTTCTCGTTTCTTGGAACAAAATGTCAAGTCCAGTGCACATCAGAAACATAGAACATCAGTTTGTAGTTGTCTTTAAAACCTGAGAGTCTAGGCGCCAGGCTGGCTCAGTCAGCAGAGCATGTGACTCGATCTTGGGGTTGTGAGTTCAAGCCCCACATCAGGCGTAGAGCTTATTAAAAAATAATAATAATAATTAAAACCTGAAAGCCATTAGGGGAAAACCACATTTTCTCAGTGAGATGGGATACATCATTCCAGATCTCTATTTGTTCCCGGAGGAAAAATTGAGTGTTATTTTTGTAGCAGGCCATGTGTTGAGCACCAGTCTATTTAACTATATAGATATATTTTCATGGTTTACACTAATTAATCTAGGAAACATTCACTAAATGCCTGATGGGTGCCAGGCCCAGTACTAGGCATTGAGGATATTGAGGTGAAAGAGTCCTCAAGGGGCTTGTCCAGTAGAGGGGGTAGGGGTGGGGTGGAGCTCCAGAAGAGGAGCCAGTGCCTCTGTTTCTACATTGAGGAATTTGAGGGGAGGTGATGCATAGATTGCCAGCACTTCAGGGAAGAGATTGGCCTGAGCCACATCTCCAGGTGCGGTGGGATTTGGGGGCACATGGGGGTGAGGGGCAGTCTGAGTTGCAAGAGCAGAGCAGCTGAGCTCAAGCACGCCGTGAGTGTGAGGCTCTGGCGGTGGTTGGGGCTCTAAGGGGGTCCTCCAGAAGCCCAAGGTGGAACTAGGAAACAGGTGATGACATGGGCAGGGAGAGGTGGCTGGGCTCTTGTCTGCAGACGACTAGGATTTGGTCCATAGCCAAGTAGAGAAACCCTGGGCTATAAGGTGTGGGTGGCCTGGGCAATTGTGTGCTCCAGCAGAGGCTGTTGAGTCCAGTGAACAAGTGAGGAGGATGTGCCCTCCGCCTCTGACAGGAGCTTGGCCCCGAGCTGCTAGACCAGAAAGATTGAGGAGGAACAAATGAACACAGTAACCTGGAGATTGGAGGATAGTGGGCGAGATAAGGAACCAGAGGGGAGGAGCCAGGGTAAGCCTTCGAGTTTCATTTCTCCTGGTTCTTAACCTCCAAAATAGGTAAATGTTTACAGAATTCTGCTCCCGCCTGTGCAATTCCATAATGTTTGATTTTTTTCCCCCCTCCTTGGATGAAATACATAATATGGAAGAAAGCCTCCAGAATACTCAGGAGAAACAGTCTTCCTCTAAAAGCCCCTCCCACACACCCTTTTCACCTTGCCGTGCTTTCCATCCTGAGCATTGCAGCCCCCATGAAGTTAGCTCCCAGGGCATTTACACTCTGTGCTTTATTCTCTGAGTCCTTGGGCCACATCTCCTCTGCCTGGGTGTTGTGCCCCAGGCCCGCTGCTATGTGGCCTGTGAAATGCGGTACCTCGGTGAGGAGGCACGGAGGAAGGTGGGAGGTGCCGCAGTGGGGCCTCATGCAGGCGGGAGCAGGTCCAGATCCTGTGGGGACTGGGAGGGGAGCTCAGGGCTTGGGAGGGCCTGCAGGGGGCCCACGCCTGGGAGAGCGCGTCTCCAGGGTGAGCTAGGCCAGATTCCAGATTCAGGGGTGCAGGGCCTGCACATCAGTTTGGGCAGAGGGGGCAGTCTGGGGGGCCGGGGGATCAGGAGGGGAAAGACGAACTGTCCTCAGTTAACCCTCAGAGTTCTTCCTCCATTTTCAAGACCTTAGAGTCTTCCATCCAGGGCCTTCGGATAATGTGAAGCTGAGTGAGCCTCCCAGATCCAGCATGACAAACTGACAGACTGACAAACTGACAAATGTGCTGACACAGCCCCACCGTGTGCATGGTGGTGAGGAGAGCCAGCCGCAAGGAAACACTGAAGACACGTTTGGCGCCAATATCGTTTGTGTGTTTTTTTGTTTGAATATAAGTGGTGACAGTGTTGGTTTTTTAAAAGCAGCAGTGATTTGGGGGTTTTTTTGTTTGTTTGTTTTTTTGTTTTTGCTATTTCATTCCATTCTTGACCAAAGCTTCTCTTTAAGTAGTTTATTATGGAAAATTGTCACACTAACTTAAAGGAAAGGGTGGGAAATATGTAAATTGTCTGCTAAACAATTAAATAAAAATACTGAATGTGGGTTTGGTTTGGTTTCCTTACATACACTATTTCTATTAGAAAAATAAGGACAAATGCTTCATTAGATAGACTAGTTAGGGGATGCCTGGGTGGCTCAGCAGTTGAGCATCTGCCTTCAGCCCAGGGTGTGATTCTGGAGACCTGGGATTGAGTCCCACATCTGGCTCCCTGCAAGAAGCCTGCTTCTCCCTTTGACTACATCTCTGCTTCTCTCTCTTTGTGTCTCTCATAAACAGATAAAATCTTAAAAAAAAAAAAAATAGACTAGTTTTCATGTGAGCATGTTAGATTCTAAGTTTCTGAAGTTGAGCCACCCTCCGACAAAAACCATTTACTAAATGCTGGCTTCTAGCATCGGAGCGCTGCTGCAGACAGAGCCCGTGGGCCATTCAACTGGTGCTCACGAGGCAGCAGTGACACCGTGGCTGCGAGGCCCCGTGAGGCCAGGTGCCCTGGGTGCTGCGGGGACAGGCTGTGTGGAGAGGGGAGACACACGTTACCCATTCAGCTAAACATTATTGGGCCCAAACTCAGTTACTCTCATCATAATTAAACGGGAAGTTTGACATGCCAACGCTGCGAACCTTAGAGGTGCAAATATAAATAATTAGCAGAGGAAGTAAATACGGAGTAGCCCTGACACAGCCATACTCTTCATCTCCCTGGCCCAGGAGAAGGAGCAGTTGAGGTTCAGTGGGTTGAGTCCCCTCAGCAAGGGTTGAGAGTTCTTGGCTTTGCCCGAGAGAGAATTCAAGAGCAAGCCGTTTAGAGAAAGGGACAAAGTAAGTGTAGAAGTAAGAAAGGAACCGCTTTCCAAAGTAGCAGTCTCTCCTCCCAGATGGGGAAAAGGATCCTGCCCCTGCCTGCCATCGCCCGTTTGCCTCTGACAAAGGGTTTTAGAAGTTTTTAAAAATTAGCTAGCTGTGCAGGAGGGGCTTACTCTTTAACTTTGGGTTTATCATTTATATCGGGCAGTTCTTCCATTGCTTAGGGTTGCAGAATTACCCACATGGAGCATTGGTAAGAATGTCCAACCGTCATGGCTTTCACTGCCAGAGGGAGTGGGGTCTTGTGACTCCTCTTTTTTATGACCTTTTAAGTTAAGGGTCAGCCTAAAATCAAAATGACTTGAGTCTGGTCAACTTGCCTCCTGCCTCACAGTGATTCAAAGACCACTAGTTTGAGAACACTGGTAACAGGCTTCTCAGAGGACATTATGACCTATTCTCAAGAGTAATTTTGCAAAGGGGCAAAATTACTTTGCTCCAGGAGAGAATCTCAGCAGCCAACGGGCTGGCCTGGTGGGCCTGCCTCTTCCCTGTTTGCTGTAGCCGCCTCTCGGGACCCCTATAGCAGGAACCCCCTTGTGTATCTGTGTTTGCACCCATGCATCAGCAAGGCTGTTGTCACAGATAGACAAGAGTAGGCCCCAAAGAGAAACTAGCTAAAACTTTTTTTTTTTTTCATTAAATCACATGGTTTGGCCAGCAAGCCCAGAGGTGTTCAGAGAAACACTGTATCCCATGAAAGAAACAGCAACAAAGAGACGAAAGTTTCTAACTTTGCCTCCAAGAACTTAGCCAGAGTTGTCTTTTAACTTGGGCCATTTCTCACTGGTGGAAGAAGGCCCGTCCCAGTGACGGCAGCGAGAAACCCACAGTGCTGGCGTGCTGGGGTCTGCAAGCCCTCTCCTCCCATGACCTCTAAGACTCAGGCTGGGCCCAGGGCCCCCATAACTACCAATGAGGGAGGAGAGGGGGTGCTCTGGGTGATTGCCAAAGTCCTTTGATTCAAGGCTTTGGGCTGTGATGTCAGGTTGTGGCTCCACCAAGTTGTGTGGCCTTGAGCAATCTAGTTAATATCTCTGAGCCTTTGTACCCTCATCTATGAAATAGGAATAGCAGGATTAGTAATTCCTGTTGGATACTCAGAAAAGCTGAGGTCCGCTTTTAGGCTTGACACTGGCCCTATAATAGGCCCAGGAGACCATAATGGTAGTAAGGGAGAGTGGGAAGCAGTGTACAAAGAATCATGCAACCCAAAGAAAAATCCAATAGTTCTTTCCAGAATATACTGAGAAAGGCTGAGTTCAGCCTCAGAACCCAAGTTGATTGCTTAGGCAACTCTTCAGTTGGCCCAACAGCCATCACACAAGTAGTTTAAGTTCCCGTTTGTGCCCAATCTCTGGAGGCAATGATGTGAAAAGTCAGGGTTTCCCCAGGCACCTGCAGTGTGGCTGAAGCATGAGCTACCTCATGTGGGCTCAGGTCCCATTTTGATCAGTATGTAAATTATAAGGCTAGGTTATTCATTTATACATAATAATTCAAATACTGGGTTCAGTAGGTAGAATAATGCCCCCCCCCAAGATGTCCATGTCCTAATCCCCAGAACCATGAACTTTGCAGATGTAATTAAAGATTTTGCAACAGGAAGAAGATTCTGGATTATCCAGATGGGCCCAGTGTAATCCCAGGGATCCTTATGAGAGGGAGCAGGCAGGTGAGTCAGAGATGGGGCCACAGCGGGGAGTGTCACAGGACCACGGGGCCCAGAAACGCGGGCAGCCTCTGGAAGCTGGAAAAGAAGGAAACAAGCCTCCCCTGGAGCCTATAGAAGGAACGCCACACTGCGCATCCCAAGACTGGGGACTTTGACCTCCAGAAATGTTAAGAGAATACATTTGTGTTTTCAGCCAGCCTGTGTGTGGCAAGTTGCTACAGCAGCAATACGAAACTAGCACATAGGGATGCCCGGGTGGCTTAGCGGTTTAGCGCCGCCTTCAGCCCGGGGCCTGATCCTAGGGTTCCAGGATCGAGTCTCACATCGGGTTCCCTGCATGGAGCCTGCTTCTCCCTCTGCCTGTGTCTCTGCCTGTGTGTGTGTGTCTCTCTCTCTGTCTCGCATGAATAAATAAAATCTTAAAAAGAAACTAATACATACAAGGTCAATTTGGAAAAAGGAAGTATAGTCTAGAACAGGTATTCAAATTGAGGTCAGAGCCATTAGAGGCTGTAAAAATTGATTTAGTAGGTCATGACTGGCATTTGATAAAACTGAAAGGAGAAAACATTTGCATGGCATGTAGTAAGAGTGCGTCCCCATACCTAGGTTTCGGATATAAGTGGGGGTGTGTACTAGGCCACAGTATGTATCACTGTGGGTTGTCACCAAAAAAAGTTGGAAAGCTACCTCGGTAAAGTCAGTCACGGGGTGGGGGGTCGGGGGGTGTCCCAGGAAGGGAGCTGTAGCCATGCCTTTGAGGCACTACTTAATAATAGCTACTGGCTCAGGCACCAAAGTAAGCAACCGACAGGCATCAACTACTCATAACAACCCCACAGGGTTGGAGCTGTTACTGCCATATTTTAAAGATGCAAAGCAAGTCGAGAGAGCGGGGGGGGGGGGGGGGGGGGGGCCTGGCTGTCACAGTGGAGCATGCGACTCTTGATCTAGGGGTTGTTGAGTTCAAGCCCCATGTGGGGTGTAGAGATTGCTTAAAAATAAAATCTTAGCGGTGCCTAGGTGGCTCAGTCGGTTAAACATCTGCCTTCAGCTCAGGTCATGATCCTGAGGTCCTGGGATCAACCCTGCATCTGGCTCCCTGCTCAGCAGGGAATCTACTTCTCCCTCTCCCTCTTCTCCCCCAGCTCATGCTTGTGCTCTCTCTCTTTCTTGCTCTGTCTCAAAATAAAATCTTTTTAAAAAAATCTTTAAAAAAAAAAAAAAAAAACCCAAGTCCAGAGAGCAGAGTGACAGCCCTCATTGGAACCGGGCCGTCTCTCCAGAGCCCCAGGGGTAACTGCTAAGCACGCCCCCTACTGGGCGAGGGCAGGGAGTGGAGATACCTAGTGAGCAAGTGCAGGTGAGTCTGCCCAGGCTCAGGAGTGCGGGGGCGGGGGGGGGGGGGGGTGTCACAGAAACTGACAGGAGGGCACCCTCCCTACTATACCTTGTGGGGTTGCATTGTAGTTTCCAACTGAACTGATACAAAACCATGTGGCTTGGAAGGGTGTGGGCAACAGGTGCGGCCCCCACTGGGGCCCTGGGACGTGGGATGCTAAGCCTGTTCTGGGCCTCCTGGGCTTTGTCCGCCTCACACGTGGCCTAGGAAAGGAGACACGGGGGTTTCTCCTCTTCCTCCTCACAGGGGTCAGGTGGCAGTCCCTTGATCTCAGGGAGAGAGACCCATCATTCCCGTCTGGAGGTGGGCACACGCGGAGACAGAAGGAGATGTGACTGGGTGCTTGGGGAAGGTGTTCCTCCCTGGTCTCCCCATTGCCTGGGCCAGCCCACGGCGTCCAGAGTGCAGAAGCCTGGCGCTTGGCTGCCCTCTTGTGACCAGGAGGCAGCAAGGACAAAGGCGCAGAAAGCTGGAAAATACCCCGGTGACCTGAAGTTATTACCCTCCTCCAAGTCAGCCAACCCTGAAGAGTCAGCCTGGGTGAGTAGCTGCAGTTCTTGGAAAAAAGAGAAAGGGGAGTGCAGCATCTTCACCCCAGGTTCCCCTGGGGTGGGTGGAGCAGGGGCAGTTTCCAGAAGAAACCAGCTCTCTGAACTGTTCCAGAACTCCAAGTGAAATCCCTCCACGCCAGGAGTGGCTTCACTTCAGGCTTGGGGAACTTGGTCCCCTAGGGAGCCGGCTCACAGAACACCTGCCTTGGCTTCCGGCCTGAGATCTGCTTTCCTGTCCGCTGGGTCTTTCCTCCACGACTGCAGGTCCCTGAGGGGGGTCCGCAGTGCTTATCCTGAGTTTGCCTCACTTTGCAGAGTCCGAGATGGAGGCAGCCCTGCAAGAGGAGTGCCTTGTGCGAAGCTCATTTATCTAAGACTACTCGTCGGGGTTCCTTCCTTCACCCACTCATGCAGCAGGTGCACGAGGAGTGCTTCCCAAACGCCAGGTGCAGGAGGGCTTCCAGAGCAAAGCCAACCCGGTTCCCGCTCACAGAGTTTATAATTGGTTTTCACCATGAGGAGGTAACCCTCAGGTGTTTAGATGTGTCCGGATGCTTTTAGAGATGGGTAACACAGTCTCAACCCAAACCAAGCTGAAACAGTAGAGTCCTCGGCTCTCCGGTCCGAGTGGTCTGAAACCTCTGGAAGCAGGTTGGGCTCAAGCTGACCAGTCAGAGTTTGACCAGGGTGCTGGTCATTTCTCTGGGATTTCCTCCACCTGAGCTCTATGTCATCTAGCTTCCCTTGTGGCTGTTCCACTTTCGTGTTCAGATTCATGCAGCTCACCCAGAAGAGTCTTCCCTCCCTTCCACCACCACCATCATCATCATCATGTCCTGGGCTTGCTTTACCTGGCCATCTGAGCTCATGAGCTCAGGACAGGGGACCCCAGGAGCCGATGGGGTTAGAGCCATCAGGCCCATGCCAGAGGTGGGGGCCAGCTCCCCCTGGGGTCATTCTCTGGGCATCTAGAAGCCAGGGAGGCAACAGATGTGCCCCCTGTGTTAAGTTGCACTTGTCCCCCACAAGAAGGGGGTGCTGGTACAGATCATCTGAAACTTTTTCTGTTCATCTCGCAGCCATGCTGGGACTGGCCACAGCTACATGGGAGGGCGCTGCCAGCCCCTCGGAGTCTCAGCCAGGAAGGCTGCTGGCGGTCCTTTCAAACCATAGCCGAAGCTTGCTGAGCGCTCACTACTGGAAGAGCTCCCACGTTTGGAGACATGGAATCTTCCCAGCCACCTTGCAGGGGCAGGATTCAGTGTTGATGGCAGCCGGGACTGGTGGGCACAGGGTCTTGCTGGGAGCCCCGCAGTCACCTCCAGGGCAGAGCGGGTTGTGGACAGAGTGAGCTAAGAGACAAACCCTGCAGGGGGGGACGGGGGGGGGGGGGGAGTGTTCCAGGCAGAAAGAAAACCATGTGCCAAAGCGCCGGGACCTGTCAGGGTGGGCGTCTGGCCCCAGATCCCCTGCCTCCGGAAAGACCACAGAGCCCCAGGGCGGCTTGCTGCTGCCTGCGCCTGGGAGGGAGGACTCCTGGGAGGAGCCCCCCGCTAAGAGATGGCGCAGGAGGGTTTTCGCCGGGGGCTCCCACATCTCCACCGATGAGGCAGAGGCTAAGGATAGAAAGACCCCTGGGGACCACTCGGCCCAAGTCCCACATGCATGTGGCCACAAGGCCACCAGGCAGCTGGGAGGCAGAAGCGGACTGCGGCGGAATCCAGGGGCAGGAAGTCGTCAGTGCGAGCCCGCGGGCACCCGGCCCCGGGAGGGCGCTGCGGCGGGCACGGAGGGGCGGGGGAGGGGCGGGGGCCGCCCGCCCGCGGGCACCCGGTTCCGGGCCTGCCCTTGCCGCGCCCCGTGGCTATCGGCTCCGGGAGGAGGGATGGAGCGCACCCCGCCCAGCTGCCGCTCCGAGCCTCAGTTTCCCCACGCGCAGAGTTGCAAGGGGCGGGTGCGGATGAGCGCCGGGCGGGGCGCCGGGGCTCCGCGCAGCCCCCACCCCGGATGGGTGGGCGGGGCCTGGGCTCTGGCCGCCACCCTGGTTGCCGCCCCGGTCCCCGCGGGGCTGAGGCCGAGGCCCCGCCCCCGCCCACGAGGAAGTGGCTGCGGCGCCGCGCGGGGCCCAGAGCCGGTTCGGCGCGTCGACTGCCCAGAGTCCGCGGCCGGGGCGCCCCGAGGTGAGGGGGCTGGGGGCCGCCCGGAGGGGAGGGGCGCCCGCAGGGGGTAGCGGGGAGTCGCCTGCAGGTGGGGAGGGTGCGGGGCGCCCGCGGGGGCGCAGGAGCGCGGGGAGGGGGGCCCGGGGCGGGGGCTCGCCAGGGGCGTGGGGTCGCCTGGAGGTGAGAGCAGGGCGGGGGACGGCGGCCCGGGCCCGGGGTGGGCGGCCGCCTGGGGCGAGGGAAGCGCGGGGCGCCCTGGCCCGACCCCGCCGCCGCCCCGGCCTGCGCTCCCGGCTGCACCCCGCGGCCGCTGCCCCCGCTGCTCCGGGCGGCGGGGGCCCCACGCCCAGTCACTTCCCCTCCGTCCTCCAGCCTTCCGGGTTGCTCCGGCCGGGAAATGAGCTGGCGCCCCCGCCCACCCGGCCCCTCCCCCGCCCCGCCCGGCCCCCAGCCCTCCTCGCGCCCCGGGGCCGGGGCCGCCGACCTTACCCGGAGGGGTCCCCCTTCGCCGGAGGCGGGGACCCAGCGGGGCCGCCCGGGGCGGTGACAGCGAGGCCCGCGGGGCTAGCGGGGAGCCCGGAGCCCGCCTAAGGCGGGGCTGAGCTGGAGGCCGTCCGCGGGCTCCCCGCGCCTGGCAGGTGGTGCTGCCCCGCGGCCACGGACACCGGTTCCCGGGAGGCCCCCGGGCCGGGGTGAAGCGCGCCAGCTTCCTTAGCAAGCCACCTGACGGCTCTGGACCTCAACCTTCCTCCTCTGTAAAATGGGGCCTTTCAAGTGGCGAGGCTTACCTGGGTACAGATCCGTGCTCTTCCTGCTGCCACCACCATTGTAGGGCCTGCCCGCACTTACCAAAGTGTCTGGATGATGCTAACCTCTGAGATTTGGGGGTCAGAATCCCAAACTGCCATGTAGGAGCTGTGTGGCTTTGAGAGATTCTTGTTTTATTTTTTATTTATTTATTTATTTTTAAAGATTTTATCTCTCTGTTCATGAGAGACACACACAGAAAGAGGCAGAGACACAGGCAGAGGGAGAAGCAGGCTCCCGAGGGGAACCTGATGTGGGACTCGATCCCTGGACCCCAGGATCATGACTTGAGCCAAAGGCAGATGCTCAACTACTGAGCCACCTAGGCATCCCTGATTCTTGACTCTGAGTCTTTTTCCTCATGTACAAAATGAAGGTTTAAAAAAACACGAAAGAAACCCAAAACAACCCTTTAGGCTTGCTCTTGGGGGTAAAAGAATGTTATGTCTCAGAGCTGTGGGTAAAAATGCTGTGCCTTTAAAGATGCCGGTAAAGGTAGTTTATGTGTGTCTATGTACATAACCCACACAGGTCTTTTCAAATAGTTAAATGATATCCCAACATGTTAGTGTCACAATTTACTCTTGCCATATTTGTAGTCATCTGGATTTTTCCACCCTTCCACCATTCTAAAGGGGGTTATTATGAACATGCTTGCTTAAAAAAAAAAAAAAAAAAGTCGGTGGTTATTTTCTTAGCACCAAAATGAATCTATGCCACCAAAGAGTGTTAATTTTTAAGTTCCTGTTTGTGTTATTCTGCTTGTTCCTACCCGGTTGTTGAATTGTTTTTACATCGCTCTTCCAAAAGGCTGAACAAATGAGAATTTCAACACAATCCTGCCAACATTGAGTTTTATGTGTTTTTGGATTTTGTTTTGTTTGGATTGCTTTATTAGTACGCTTTATGGTGCTTTCTATGATTGTTTTCATTTATGTGTCTTGACTTGATTTTTGCCTGGTTAAGACTTCAGGAGCAGAGTTGGGGAGGAGGTTTTGGCTGGTCTGGGGTGGCAAGGCCTATTCCATACACAACAGGAAGTTGAGTAACTGCTTAGCACGTGTACAAAATGGCTTACTGGCAACTCCCTGGAGCGTCTGAGCTGGGTGGGGACTTCCCTGAGTGCCTGTAGGGCCAAGATCCTGCTCCAGATGGCTCCTGCCTAGATTAGCCTCAGATACAGCCAAACCTCTGGCTTCAGAGAACCTTGGCCAGGTTTTTCTAGAAGCAATAAGGAACCTACAGCTAGTGCCTTGTTCAGCCCCAACCTTTTCTGGTAGAGATGTGAAGGAAGTATTGGCTGAGGGCATCCAGTTGGTATGGAGAGTTAGAATTTGACCCTAGCGCTATAAGGAAGGAGCCCTGAGGCCCTCGGTCAGGCAGTCCAAGGCTCTACCTGGCTTGCTTTGCTTTGAGGGGAGCTGAGTTCTTCCCAACTGCTCAGCAGAGGACCTTCTAGATTTCAGATTTCCAAGTTTTGCTAATCATTGACCCTAATCAGGAAGAAAACAAAACAAAACTGAACACATACTCCCCAGTAAATATTTACAAATTGCATACATATGTCACTGAAATAATAAAGCATATTCATTCCTTGGAGCCTATCCCCTAAAGAAAAGGATGGGATTTATTCAATTTGCCTTCAAGAAATACGTATTGAGCACCTGTTATGTGCTGAGGATACGTGGGTGGACAAAGCACCTACCATGCCTCTAGATAGTTCGCATCCATACCCCGGTGCATGGTCTCTGGCATGGCATCCTATGGATGGAAACCACACTCTGGAGACCCAAAACCCCTCCCAGACCTCATGCCGCTCTTCCCTGTGCTCTCCCACGCCCAGCCCTGGGTAATCTCCAGCCCATTTGTACTGAGCCTTCACTGTGTGCTCAAAGAACGCAGGGGACGTGCCGCTGGGAACACAGAGATCCTGGCGTTAGGCTGGCAGAGGGGAGCCAGCCAGGGGAGACTCCACATTTGACCCACACTCCCCCAGCCTCTGTTTCTGGGATAATGAGGCACAGATCACTGCACGTGGACTCCAAGTCCCAACACGGTTCCTCTCTCTGTCCTCAACAGTCAAATGGGCCCATGGTGCTGGCTCACAGGGCTGCCTTGACAAGTGGGTGGGTGTCCTGGAGGCCATGGCCTCAGCCTCCCTTTGTCTCCCCCTCCCCGGAGCCATTGCTGAGGCTTTGTGTTGTTAACAGGCTTGGGCAAAAGCAACTCTAGTTGCATAGTCTTTAGGGTGACTGGCTGGCAGTCGGTGCCTTCCCGTCCCCCCCATGGAGGTTTTCCTGGGAAGGATTAAGTCAAAGTTCCCGCAGCAGGGGGTGGCCCAGTATGAAGGCTGTGTTGTTGCTATGCCTGACCACGGGAACAATCCAGTGATTCTGCTCTAGGAGGATGTTGCCCTGAGGCAACAGTGGCCAGAGAAGCTACTCTTCTCTCTGGGTTGCCACTTCCTCATTTGTAACATAGGGGGTTGGGAATCATTGCGGAGGCCCTGCTGGTTTTAGTTGCTTTGCAGAAGTTATGAAAAGGGGGAAAATGCACCTTCTCTCCCAGCCCCTTCATCCGTATCTATCCCCTACACCCTTTAAGATGTTAGTTAATTCCATGTACTATGAGTATTTCTATCTGAATTCATGCTAAAGTGTGGTTGGCTGATAGATGTGATCTGAACTACCCCCGCCCCCTGCCTGTCCCGCTGTGCCTGTGGCCCCTTTCTCTCCCACTTGCAGATCTTTAGATCCCAGGAAACCATGGTCAGGGCTCCCAAAGTCCTCTTGGCTGTGTTACTCACTAGTATGGGGGCTGCTATCTTCAGCAGACCCAACCTCTCCATCCTCACAGCCTGGAACTCTGGAACATACACTAAACAGGCTCTTACAGCCTGGCCCACACCTCTAGATACTCTTACCAAGACCCTGCAAGGAGCAGAGACCTGCAGCTGCACCGTGTGGGAAGTTGCATTCTGCTGCTGAGCTGTGGGCCCAGGGACCCCAGGGCTGTAGCCACAGGGCTTCTTGCTTCCGGGCCACCAGGGGCTGAAGGGGCAGCGGCTGGCTGGCCTCCATCCTGGTTCAGCGGCCAACAAGAGCCTGGCTGGGGTGTGGGAGTGAGCCTCTGGCCTGATCTATGCCTCCCTGGCAGTGATGGAAAAGGGAGGGGTGGGCAGATGAGCACAGATGGACCTGCTACTCCCACTTCTCAGTCTTGTGGTCTGTGGTATGGATGGTGACGAAGGGCTCCAGCCAAGCTGGATGCCAGTGCTGACCCAGCCCAGAGGCACCGGAAGTGCTGAGGAAAGTCCCCATCAAGCCTGCTGACCTGAGGGCCCCCAAAGCACCACTTCCGGGGCCTTTGCCTTCCACAAGAGGCCTTATAAGGACAGGCTGGGGAAGCAGCCCTGGTGGGAGCACTGTGCTTGTGTGTGTGTGTGTGTGTGTGTGTGTGTGTGTGTGTGTGCACGCATGAGGCTGAACACAGGGAGGGAGGAGTGTCTTGTGTATACATGTGCAAGGCTGAACACACGGGAGCGTGTGCGGCCTGAGCCTGGGCTGTGGACTGAGCAGTCTGGACTGAGGACTCACTTGGTGCCGAGCTCTAAGCATGTCCCTGCCCTGTACGTGCACGTGTGTCTCCGTGAGACAGACCTGGGCCGCCCCAGGAACCTTCCAGAGCTTCCTGCTATAAAGGAAAATTTTGCATCTGGGGCTGGCAGGAGGAGCAGGGACCGCAGGCGGTGAGCCCGGGGTCAGGGAGCCAGGCCCCACAGGATCCCTGGTGCCGCCTGGGGCCAGCTAGTCCCGGAGCCCTGGATTGCCCGGCTGTGCAGTAGGCTACATGCAGTTCGTCCCTCCCTGGCCTCAGGGCCCTGGCTCAGCGCTGGGCCTTCCCATGAGGCCTCCTGGCCAGCCATGTGGGTAAGCTCAGCCTGAACAGGTGGCCCTTCTTCTGTGGGGCCAGGTAGGTGCTCCCTAGTTTCCGGGGGGTTCCAGGGCCCAGGCCCAGAACTAGGGGGAAGCCTTTTTTAGCCCCGTCCATGGGATGCGGAGCTGCCAACTGGTGGGGGAGGCAGCCAGGCTCCTGGTGACACTTGCCAGGTGTGACTGGGCAGGTAGCTTCCCCTCACTGAGCCCCAGCCTCTCCATCTGTCACTGGGGCTGTGGCATCCAAGCACTGAAGTCCAGAACACCTGGGGTGAGGGGATGAGTGTAATAGGTAAGGGGCCTAGAGCCTACTTATCTTGATGAGTGCTGAGCAACCTATAGAATTGAGTGACTATATTTTACACCTGAAATGAATATAACATTGTCAACTATACTGGATTAAAGAAATGCCTGGACTGCTTAGAGCTGGCAAAGTAAGGAGCATTCAGGAAATGGTGGTGTGTGGGTTTTTTTTTAAAGATTTTATTTATTTATTTATTTATTTATGAAAGACACAGAGAGAGGCAGAGACACAGGCAGAGGGAGAAGGAGGCTCCCTGTGGGGAACCTGATACAGGACTGCTCCCAGGACCCCAGGATCATGACCTGAGTCAAAGGCAGATGCTCAACCAGTGAGCCACCCAGGTGCCCCGGTGGTGGGGTTTTGTGTGTGTGTTTTTAAAGATTTTAAGTAATCTCCACCCCCAACATGGGGCTTGAACTCACAACCCCAGGGTCAAGAGTCACATGCTCTACCAACTGAGCTGGCCAGTAGTGTTTTGGTGGTTTTTTTTTTTTTTTTTAAATTTTTAATAAAGAGCTTATCGAGCACCTACTGCGTGCCAAGCATCTAGGCACTGGGGAAAGCAGTGTGGACAAGTGAAACCTGTCTGCATCAAGCTCGGCAAGGCCCAGCTGGGCGAGAAAGGCAGCCGGCGACGTGGATGAGGACCCTGTAACAAATGGTCAATAGTGATCCTCTGTGGGAATTCAGTCCAGAATAGGGAGTGCTGGGGTGGGGGCGGCGGCTGCAGTTTTGAATCAGTGGCCAGAGATGGTCAGAGAGGCCTCGCTGTGAAGGTGGCGTTGGGACGGGAAGGGGAAACGCGGGGCTGGCCGTGGAGGCCCCTAGGGGAAGAGCTCTGGAGGCGGGGTAACAGCCAGTGCCAAGGCCCGAGGACCCTGTGCCCCGGGATCAGCCGCTGGGCTCGCTGGGGAGACTGAATCCTGCACGGGTGGGTCAGGACTGGGTGTCACCCCATGGGAGCTGGGTCTCCTGAACACCTACCAGGTGCCGGGTGAGGAGAGAATGGGTTTGAGGAAGTGATGTGCACTCTGGGCCTTTTTAGAGGAGTAGGACTTTGCCAAATGGAACAGGGGTGGGCAGAGCTGGGTGTGGGGGGGAGGGGACTGCCCCTCACTCACTGTGCTGGGGATCCCACCCCACCTCAGGTGCAGTGGGCACCCCTGAAGCTCAGTGGCAGTGGGGGGAGGCTGGGGAGGTGCAGTCAGCACAGGGGTGCTGCCCTCTGTACCCACTTTCACCCCACAGTCCAGCCACCCACTTGGGGCCCAGTCCTGCCCCTCCTCCCTATGGAAGGAGCAGTAAGTGGTTTTCTGGATGAAGATGGGTTATGTCTGTGTGGGTCTGTGCTCTCACCTGCAGGCCGGCATCCTCCCCTCCCTCTCCAGAGAACCAGAGCTCTGGGTGGGGAAGGCTGCGGGCTATGCGCTGGTGCCCCTCTCATTTCATTCTCACTCCATCCTTTTTTTTTTTTAAGATTTTATTTATTTGAACCAGTGAGTGCACAAGATGGGGGGAGGGGCAGGCTCCCTGCTGAGCAGGACCCAGCATCTTGACCTGAGCCCAATGCAGACACTTAATGGACTGAGCCACCCAGGTGCCCTTCACTCTGCCCCTCTGCCAGGTTGTGGGGGGGGCCTCTATCCTTGAGGAAACTGAGGCACAGATGATGAGCACAGGTGACCCGGGTCAGGGTCAGCACACAGCACTCATGGGAAGGCGAGGCCGGGACCAGAGCTGGGGCTGACTCGGGGTCCCTTCCTCTCTATGGCACAGGAGCTAAGCGGCCATGGCCTACCACAGCTTCCTGGTGGAGCCCATCAGCTGCCACGCCTGGAACAAGGACCGCACCCGTGAGTGCTGCGCGCGACCCACAGGATGACGTGGGGCGGGGGCCCCCCGGACTGTGTGCGGGCAGTAAAACAGCCAGGCGCCCCGGACTGGGGCTTGGAGGGCTGGCCGGCCCCCTCCTGCACCTCCTGTCCTGAGGGTGTAAGAGGGATGAGCCCTGGGAACGTGCAGGGGCAGCCAGCGAGGGGCACTTGAGTGGAGGCCAGAGCACAGCCCTGCGTCCAGCTCCAGTGCAGGTCCTGCTCGGGCTCCCAGACTGGGGGTGGGGGGTGGGTCGGGGGTGGTGGTGGAATGAAGACAGCCTGGAGAGAAACACGAGAGGATGAGGGGAAAGCACTGGAGGCAGAGGCGCTGGTTTAGAACAGGTGGCCAGGGGTCTTTTGGAAGTGAGGGAGGCAGCCATGCCATAGGCCCCACAGCGGGAGAGCCTGGCATTGTCAGGAACAGCAAGCAGCCCAGGGCTGGAGTTGGGGAGCAGAGGGGGGTAGCTCCCCTGTTGTCGGGGTGCCTGCGAGTAGTGGGTACTGGTGAAGGATGGCTAGTCCCAGGGGAGGGGTGGCAGGGTGCTTCAAGGAACTCTGCACCAAGGCAGGGGGTGAAGGAACACGTGTTGCCCAAGTGGCGTGAAGGGTGCTCCTGGTAGAGGGGTGTCATGAGGGAAGGGGGAACCAGGGCATGCACCCCACCTCCTACTACCTACCCCTACCCTTCTCTCCTGCAGAGATTGCCATCTGCCCCAACAACCACGAGGTGCACATCTATGAGAAGAGTGGGGCCAAGTGGGTCAAGGTGCATGAGCTCAAGGAGCACAATGGGCAGGTGACAGGTATGTCAGACTGACTGGGATCACTCTCTTGAAAGGAGATGGGATGATGCAGGGTCAGCCAGTCACTCTCCCAATCACTGTGTTAGGATAGTTTGGGTTGCGAGTAACACAACCAGTATTTCAAACTGGCTTAAGTTACAAAGGGATGATGTTGGCTTATGTTACTGAAAAACTGAAGATGTTTTGGGCTTCAGGAAAGGCTTGATCCAGCAGCTCAGCTCAGCATTACCAAGAACTCATTTATTTTCTGTCTCTTGGCTTTCCAGCACATTTGGTGATATTTTGGGAACCGTAACACTCTCAGTATCAGTTCTACAGGCATCCCGTGGAGCAGCTCTCATCCAGATTATGGCCTCTAAGCCCCTTCTATGTGGATGCCAGAGAGCCACCTCTGCTTGGATGGCTTCAGCCTGTTTCCTCCCCACTCCACAGGCATTGACTGGGCCCCTGAGAGTAACCGAATTGTGACCTGTGGCACAGACCGCAATGCCTACGTATGGACACTGAAGGGCCGTACATGGAAGCCCACACTAGTCATCCTGCGGATCAACCGGGCTGCCCGCTGTGTGCGCTGGGCCCCCCATGAGAACAAGTTTGCTGTGGGGAGTGGCTCCCGTGTCATCTCCATCTGCTATTTTGAGCAGGAAAATGACTGGTGAGTGCCCAGGTAGGGTCAGAGTCGGTTTGGAGGGATCCCGGGGCCACCGACCAAAAGGTGTTGGGACTAGTGTCCCAGAAAGTACTGGACAGAGTTTCAGGAACCTTGTTCACATGACACTAGGGAAGAATGTCCTCTCTGGACCTTGTAGGGGAGGCAAGGAGCACTCCCACAGCCCTGTCTCAGTAATGAGGGCACAGACCACAGCAGGACCACCTCTGTGGGCACTGCACAAGGCCCTGCACAAAGCCTGGTACTCACTCCCTGACCTCCCCTTGGACTGGGCATCAGTTGTCCCCACTTTTCAGATGAGCAAAGTAAGGCTCCATAAGGTCACTTGTCCAAGATGTCCAGCCTGTCATGGTCCATCATCATCTTTTCCCCTGGGTCCCTGTAGGCAGAGCCTAGGCTGGAATCTGGGAGACCTGAAATCGAATTCTGCCCTGGCCAATTAGCTGCTGTGTGACTGAGCTGGTCCCAGGGTTGTCATGAAGCTTAAGGGAGACCAGGGATGGAGTTCCCACCTGGAGGGCACCCAGTACCCTACCAGCCCGATCCAGGCCCCTCCCTCTGGGGACCTTGGGGGTCTGCAGGGCCGCGTGGGAGTGTGGAGTCCCTGGGGTGCTGAAGCTACCAGTCCCCCTCCCCTCCGTGTGTCTAGGTGGGTGTGCAAGCACATCAAGAAGCCCATTCGCTCCACGGTCCTCAGCCTGGACTGGCACCCCAACAATGTGCTCTTGGCCGCGGGCTCCTGTGACTTCAAGTGCAGGTGAGCCGACGTCAGCCCAGGAACCGGGGACTGGAAGGTGGAGGGAGCCCTGCGGGGGGATCTGGGGCCTCAGTCTTGCATCTGTGATGTTTACTTTTGGAGGGGTCACCACTGGGTCCTGTCTCCGGGCCATGGAGAGGCTTGGCAGGATGCACCGCACCCCTTACCACTGCTTATTGGCGGCGAGAACTCTTTCCTAGGCCCTCCTGTCCTTGTTTCCTTGTCTTCCATCCCAAGGACAAGGAGTGGCTTCTACCTTCTCACACTAAGGCATACGTGATGGAGAAGCAACACACCTGCCTTGTCACCTTGGGCCTGGAATATAGTCTCCAGTTGCCATTGGCTGTTTTTACTTCTGGGCGCAGCTCCTGTGGGTCTCCCAAGGCCTGGGTCTCTGCTCCAGCAGGCACCAGGACGCCTTTGGAGGCCCGGGACATAGACACAGTAATGTCCTGCTGAGGTGCTGTTGGCGGGTGGGGAGCTGGTGATCTGCCCGGTGACCCCAAGCTGGCCCTGGGACAGAGAGGGACCAGGAGACCAGGAGGAGACCCAGGGGCTGTGTCAGGTTGTCCTGGAGGAGACCAGGACAGCACCAGGGGCTGTGTCAGGTCGTTAGTCCTCAGATGAGGGCCCCAGGGCCCTGGGAGTTCATGGGCGACCTCCTGGCCCCATTCTGCTGCACAGAGGGCACTGAGGCCCAGATTGGCCCAAGCATGAGGACTCAGGCCATGAAGAGCTGGCTCTGGTTCCCACCAGTTCCGGGCTGAGCACTGTGACCTCACTGGGTGGGTCTGGGAGAGACGCCCCAGTCATGGAGGTCTGTTTCTTGCTCTGCCCTGGCAGGATCTTCTCGGCCTACATCAAGGAGGTGGAGGAGCGGCCAGCACCCACCCCGTGGGGCTCCAAGATGCCCTTTGGGGAGCTGATGTTTGAGTCTAGCAGTAGCTGTGGCTGGGTGCACGGCGTCTGCTTTTCGGCCAGTGGCAGCCGCGTGGCCTGGGTCAGCCACGACAGCACCGTGTGCCTAGCCGATGCCGACAAGAAAATGGCGTGAGTAAAGGCCATTGGGGGGCAGCAGGGGGGTGATGGGCACAGGGCAGGAGGGGCTGGAGTGGCTGACCTCTCTGTCTCTCTCTTTCAGTGTTGCCACTCTGGCCTCTGAAACACTGCCACTGCTGGCCCTGACCTTCATCACAGAAAACAGTCTGGTGGCAGCGGTGAGGCAGGGAGGGGGAGAGGGAGAGAGGAAGGGGTGCTGATTAGGGTGGCCCTTTACTGGTTCCCTGCTCCCCCTCCCCCAGCCCCTAGTCTTTTTTTCCTTCCTGGTCCAAATAGGCGGGGAGGGGCCACCTGGTCTCTAGCATGCTCCCTGGCTGCTGTGAAGGGAGAAGGGGGAGCAGAAAATTGTGCCCTGCACTCTAGGGTTTCTGCTTCCCTACTAACTCTGGCTGTGTGGGGGCAGCACAGTTGGGAACACACGTCCAGAAGGGCACTGCCCTCCCTCCTTCTGCCCACTGATCTCTCCAATCCCTTTTCACCCCTCAATAAACCTCAGGTCCCGGCGGGGGGGGGGGGGGGGGGGGGGGGGGGGGATCAGGCCTGGTTTGCCTACAGAAGCATCCAGCTATGGGTGTTCGCCCAGAGTGGGTGTAACCGGTTGGGCAGGGCAGAAGGTCCCCAAGCTTCTAGGAGAGTCTTGGACAAGTTTTCTCAACTGGGTGTTGGCCTTGCCAGGGGAGGGGGCACCCCTAGATGCTCACCCCCAGCATGTGGTCTCTGTTGGTATGCCTGGGGTCAGCGTAGCTGTCTCTGAACTGGCACTGGCTTCCCAGTAGCTCCACCCAAGTCCTGCCACCCAGCTTCTGGCCAGACAGCCCCCATCTGTGTCACACCTGGTCTTCAGCCTGTTGACTCACACCGAAGATAGGGGTGCTGTGTCAGCCCTCGGGCCTGCTCCAATGATACCCCCACCCTATTGCAGGGCCACGACTGTTTTCCGGTGCTGTTTACCTATGACAGCACCACAGGGACACTGAGTTCTGGTGGGCGGCTGGACGTGCCCAAGCAAAGCTCGCAGCGTGGCCTGACCGCCCGAGAGCGCTTCCAGAACCTGGACAAAAAGGCGAGCTCAGAGGGCAGCGTGGCTTCTGGCTCCGGCCTGGACTCACTGCATAAGAACAGCGTGAGGTGAGAGCGGGACTGATGCCACTGGGAGGAGAAATAAAGCCAAAGTAGGGGCTGGAGGCCCTGACTGAGGAAATGGGGTGACCCTCTAGGTTGCACAAAAATAACATCGGGCCAGGATGCAAACCCAGCAGTGGGTGTGCTCTGCATTTTTTGAACATGGCTGTGTAGAAGGTCTGTGGGATGATCAGAGGGCACCCAACCCTGCAGGGCAGGGCTGAGGCTGAAGTGGTCCTGCTGTTGCCTCCTTGTGCAACTAGGCAGGATGAAGAGAAACTATCCACAACGCTCCAATCCTGCCAGCCACAGGTGTCCACCCTGCAGCAACCTGGGAAGACTTCCTGACTTGGCCCCTTGGCTGGGTGACCCCCTCCCATGGCTATCAGGCCCAGTGTTTTCAGACTAACCCCTGAGCCCAGCCTTCAGGGCTTATCGGAATGACCCCGCATGTCCTCCCAGCTCCAGGTTTTGCTTTTTGCCCCCATCCTGCTCCACGGTCACCCTGGACATTCCCCCACACACGTGTGATTCATGCCGTTGCACATCTGGTTCTATTTCCCTGCGTTTCCCTTGGCACCTTGCACATTCCTGCTCCTCCTCAAAGCAGACTCCTGCAACCCCCCGGGCCACCTCCCGGGCTCTGTGCTGAGCACCCCAACTGTACATCCCAGTGCTTCTCACTGGAGTTGGCTGCTCCCCAGAGGGCAAGCAGGGCTCCAGCTGTGACCCGTCAAGCCCCCCTCTTCTTTGCAGCCAGATCTCGGTGCTCAGCGGGGGCAAGGCTGAGTGCTCACAGTTCTGCACCACAGGAATGGATGGTGGCATGAGCATCTGGGATGTGAAGGTGAGTCCTAGCCCACCATGGCCCTTCCTCCCCCTCGTCCTCCCTGGAAAGCCCTCTCCGTCCCTACAGAAGAAAGGCACTTCTTTGGGATGAAGAAGGGGGAAGAGTAGCACCACCCTGTGCACCTCCCTTTAGGGCTGGATTAAAACCAACTCTGTCCAGCTCCAAAGCCCAGGTTCTCTGTCCTCTGCCTGGCTGGAGCTGGGATGGCAGTGAGTGGGACCACTGTGAGAACCAGCCTGTCTGTTCTGCTGTCTCTTTCCAGAGCTTGGAATCAGCCTTGAAGGACCTCAAGATCAAATGACCCATGAGGAATATGTTGCCCTCATCCCCACTGCTGGGGAAGGGGGTCAGGAAGGCTAAGGGTCGCTTTGCTGAATGTTTCTAGGGTAGTAGTCCGGGTCCCCCTGGAGACTGCTCCAGCCAGAGGGGAGGGCAAAGTGGGGAGGGGCGGGAAGCTTTTCTTACCTATTGAAGGAACATATGTCTTTTTGTCAGAGAAATGTTTTCATTTATTGTTAAAAACAAAAATGTTCCCAAAGCACTGTGCTGGTCATGAACTGCTTCAAAAACATGGAGGTAATAAAAAAGCAATCTTAGAACTGGTCTCCTGTGTTTGGGAGAAGTCCGTATTTGCATGGGCACAGGTAGCTTGCTTCTGCTCACCAGCAAAATTGATCCTTAAACCTAAGGATCTTCTCCTGAATACTTCCCTTTCCCATGTAGTCCTGCGGGGGGGTGGGGGTGGGGGGGCAGACCCTGGTGGCTGTCACTCTGTAGTCACAGTCCTAGACCAGTGGTTGCATACCTTTCCAGGCTGCTTCTGGGTTTTAATGGAAATTGATGTTTGCAGCTGGTTTCTGATAAATGTGCTCATTTCCTCAATTTCCCCCCATTCATTCCTATTTCACTCAGAGGGCCTCTTCTGTTTAACACAAGCTTCTCACTTACCTATTTATTCAGTCATAGCTGGGTAATTACATCCACAGATCCTAATTGTGAACTGTCCTTACATTTGCAGGTCAAAGGCTACCTAAACAGGCCTTCTCTCAGATTGTTCTAAGGTCTATCCCTCAGGATAGCCCCCTTGATCGGAAGAGGCCCATGATTCTTTAAATCAGGAGATAAAAATTCTAAGATCCTAGGAGATAGGCCACACAACTCCTCTTATTCTAAATGCTTGTCAAAGCCTGTACCAGCCCTCTGTAAAGTGAGCTGTTGGTCCCGTTGCTGACTTGATTGTTGTTGGCCCTGGAAGGGCCAGGGAGGTGTTCACCTACCCCTTTTTTAAGAGCTCACCTCAGGGGTGCAGAGTGACCCCAGAGTATCAGTGTTCTTCTGAGACCTTGCCGAACAGGCTCCCCTTACTCTTAGAGAAGGATGAGCAGCAAGCATGCTCTTGTTTAGCTATGGCGGCCTAAAGTAGAGGCTTCGTAGATGTCAACTGTTTGCCCTCAGTATAGACAGATACTTGGCTTAAAACGGACAGGCTCAATCTTCTGCTTCTAAGAAGGAAAAGGTATTACGGGAAACGGTCAAAGTTGGGCTCCTCCAAGCATGGCCAAGGCTCTTGTGGCAGGTGGGAAGTCCCATCAGGAAAGGAGGGGATCTGGACCCTGTTCTGTGATGTACACATCACCAGTGGACACTAAGACCACTAGCTAGGCCTTCTGGGCCTTCCTCTGTGCCACACCCCACAGGACCTTAAGGACAGTGCGGGGGACAAGAAGCTAATAGTCGGGGGGGGGGGGGCAGTTGATGATGATAACCATTGTTGGGGGAGGAAGCTGGTGGAGTAAGAAAAGGAGGGACTGGGACAGAGGGAAGATTCTAGGCAAGTCAGTGTGCAAGAGGGGCTGTGAGCAAGGATTTGAGCCTTCTAGGAGCTGGAGGACTGATGTGGTGCAGGACAGGGATGAGGTGGGTGGTGAGGCTGGGAAGGTCCCCAGAGACCAGCTCCTGGATGTCCTTGGCATCCCGGGGAATCAGGCCACTAAAATTGGCAGAGACATGAGGTGGCTGCTGCAGTTCTGTGGGTGTGAGGTGACCTGGGGATAGCACAGACCCTGGGGACCAACAAGCTGTAGGGATGAGGGACAAGGAGTAGATGGGATGACCTGGGCGAGCAGTGGAGAAACACCTGGGAGAATCCTACCACACAGGGGTCATTGTGTCCCCACTTTGGGAAGAAGGCCTTGGGGCACCTGAGTCAGTTAAGTGTCCAACACGATTTTGGCTCAGGTCATGATCTCAGGGTGGGGAGATCGAACCCTGCATCCAGCTGAGTGTGGAGCCTGCTTGGGATTCTCTTTTTCCCTCCTCTGCCCCCCCACCCACTAAGTAAACCTTAAAAAAAAAAAAAAAGGCTTTGTTACCATTTTTTAAAAGAAAACAAAGCTAGAGAAAGAAGTTACCTCCTCAAAGTCTCACAGGCAGGAGGTGGCAGAGCCAGGATCCAATCTCAGGTCTGACTTCCAAGCCCCCCTGGAAGAGCCTCTGGTGACATGTACTTGATGTAAGTCAGGGTCTCTAGCTGAACCAGAAAGGAAATGCTTCAAGGCAACAGTCTTGCCGGCACATCACCCAGCTACACAGGTGAGATCTGTACAACCACTCGTCAGCCTGCAGACATCAGGGAAGTCCTTGGCTCTGGTCTCACGCAGAGGTCCAACAAGACGAGGACAAGTCCTGGGCACCCCAGGAGCCCTGCTGACCCAGGCCAAAAACGGCCTCTCCGTGCCAGCCATTATTGCAAACCTCCAGCTTCCAGCACATTAGAAGATGCCTCCTTACCACCCCGTGTGGCTCTAGTTCTGCTTGCTGGCAGCCCTTGGAGCCAAGGACTGGGTGCTCTGTCCGTGAATCTTGCCAAACAGCTACCACCTTCTTGTTCATCTTCTCAGAGAACCTCTTTTTCTCGGTACAGACCTGAAACTGAGCTGTGGCATGACTTCCAAGGGGTGAGGGGAGGGGACAGTGCTCTGGCAAACCTCTGATGGGGGTCCTGCTCCTCAGGTCCAGGGTCAGGGGCTTTCCACCAGCTACAGCTGCGGGCAGTTTTGGTATCCCTTCTGAGGCTCCAGCAAGGTCACGCCCAGGGAATGTGTGTGGCAGGAGTCACTGGAAGTCAGGGATCCAGTTCCATCTCTGCCACTCAATCCCGCTTTTTGACCACAGGGCAAACCCCTGCTTGGCACCAGTTACTGACCTCAGAACCGTATACAAAGGATGCTGGTGTTCACAAGGCAGAGTGCCCCTCACGAAGGGGTGCAGGAGAAGGGACCGGCACAGTGGCCAAGCCTGAAGGTGGTTCACACGATTGTGCCAAACCTCAGTTTCCCTGCTGCCATCCCCACCATCCAGGGAGGTAAGGATGGCATGAGGTAATGCCTGGCAGCCATGCTGGGTGTCAGGACACTTCCTCCCAGCACTGAAATTCTGAGACTATTAAGGCTGGGGGCCCCTGGAGGGCAGGACGGGGAGGTATGGTGCTACTGCCAGCTTGCTATGGAGCATGGGCGGGTCGTCAGCCACTTGGGCTCCAGATCCACCATACTTGGGTTAAATGAAGGGAGGGGCTAACTCTATCCTGAGGTCTCTCCTAGCTCAGATGCCCAGGGACCAGTCCTCATGTCCTGCTGGGTGCTGCCTGAACCATGTGGAGATGGACCTGAGAGCAAACCCATGCCCTCCTGGGTGGAAAGGGCCCAGGCACAAACTGCCCCCAAACGGATCACAGAACAAAGATTACGATAATGTCAAGTTTAATCTGCCAAATATACAAGTTGGACTTGTGGAGCATGTTTTGCCTGGGTGCTGCACAGTAAACAGAGGTTTCTTGAAATGATCAATGGGGAGGGTTAAGAATGGGCCCGACCTCTGGCCAGAAAGGTGGGGATGGGGCAGGGAAGGGCAGAACGGACTGGCTGGAGACAAGCCATGACCCTCAGGGACCCAGGGGCATGGGCTCCCAGACAACAGCCCCTCTCAGTGAGCACCCAGGCAACACAGACTAGGGCTGGTTGTTGCAAACTTGTCAGCAGCTGCCCCACACACAACCACCCCCTACCGTGCAACCTACGGGACAAATGGAAGCTCCTCTCACCCCACCTCCCAGGCACCCCCAACGACAGTTCTGAATTCTAAAAACAGCAAAAACATCCGAATGGTTACATATGAAACGCTCTCCCACGTCTTTCTGTCTCAAAGATAGCAGCCGCCCCCTCCCCCCAGCCATCCCTACCATCCCCCCAAATGATTTCTGTGCCAAGGTGAAGAAGAGACCCCAGGCTGCAGGGGCTCCTTGCCGTGAGGGGCTGCTGTGGCGGCGCCAGGGTGGGGCAGGCGAGACTCGGCAGAGGGCCTGGCAGCGTGGCCGGATCCCCGGTGCCTCCTCCCGCAGGCCGTGCTACTTATTCAGGGACAGCGACTGCATTCGTTTTCCCGACAAAGTCGCATCATCCTTTGCTGAGGGTGGGAAGGGAAGGGCAGGTGTTAGCACAAAACCACCCTTCCCCCCACCACACACACCCCGGGAGCACAGCACTGTAGGGCTCAAAGACCTCAGAAAATATTCTGGGCAACTGGCTCAGCTGGCAGAAGAGGAACAGACCCAGGGAAAAGAGGGTTCCTGGGGGAGCCACTGCGCCCAACAGGGGCACCAACGCACAATCTACTGGGCAGAGGGAAATCTCTAACCCCACCCCCAGGCAGGACCCTGCAATTACACCTTCTCCCTGTAGGTGCTGCAGCCTCCAATAAGCAGCAACGTTCAAAGGGTTTAGGGTTTGTGAAGCGAGAGCTTCCAGGGGGAAGCTGGGAGAGCAGGCTATCTCCAATGCAGTGACAACCCTGGGGCAGCTGATTTCCCCTTCTGGGCCTCGGCTGCCTTGTGAATTAGCGAGGAGGCAGGACAGCAGATCCCTAAGGGCTCTCGTGGTCCCCCCATGTATAGAGTGTATGAGACCAGGAGACAGAAGGTCATAAGCATTCGACTTATAAACCAGACCAAATCCCACAGCCCCCGCTGCCAACCTTTGACCCCACTGGAGGGAGAGCATGGGGAGGAGGGACAGCTGGGCCAGATTTCACCCAGGTCTGCACTGTGAGGTCCAGCCTGCCCCTGTCCCACCCTCTCAAGCCCCTCAGATGGAGAGTGGTTACCTGAGACAGCTCTCCCCACTGCACAAGGCACCAGATACCTTAGCAGGTCCTTGAGGGTCAGACCTAGCTGTATCCCTGAGGCTTCCATCAGATGCTGTGGACAGTGCTCTGCTTAGATTCAAACCCTTATCCAACTCCCGGCTGCTGCTGGACCCTCCCAGCACCCTGGGACATGGTGGGCACAAACACCCACCACCCCTTGACATAAGAAAGGCACTTGCATATACACACAGGCTGGGCCTCTACCCAACAACCCAAGCCCATGCCATGGCACAATGAGGACACTGAAGTGCAGGGTTTGGTGGCTTGCCCAGAACCAAATACAGGCAGCTGCAACAGGGCTGACTTACCTTTCCTCTCTTCTTCTTTCTTCCTGGCAGCCTCTTCCCGCTGTTTCCGGATGATTGCCAGCCGGGCAAGGTCAGCTTTGGCTTGCTCTGTCTTCCCAGCTAAATGCATTTTCATGTAACGCTCTTTTGCTTTCTGCTTCTCGATTTCTTCTCTGTTTGGATAAAATGGTGTCACAGGGAACATCTTCCCCACCATAACCGGCTGAGTTGGATGTGGGAGCCAGATGAAAAGCCAAGTACTTGGGCCTGGGGCTCAAGTGGAGGAGGGTGCCCTGGCTGTGTGTCCCCTCTGTACTGGGCACTCACCAAACAGGCAGAGGCACAGCCTAGACTCTGGTGGACAGACTCAAGGGGCTAGAGGAAGTTCAACTGGTTCACTAGCTTCTCCAGATAACACAGGATGGGGGTGAGCTCAGCACAGAGTGAACATCTGCATTGTGGGGAACTATGACTATAGTCCCCATCCAGGCGGGCTGTTGGGACTATGGTCTGGTGTCCACAATGAGAAAGGGGGATCAAAAACCAAGTGAACACTATATCCAAAGATGAGCAGGAGGAGGAAGGCACTGAAACCACATTCTATGGGGGGTAGAGAAGGGAGTGGATCACGTAGCCCAGATGGGAATCACACCCACCCAATCTCAGGTCAAGAGAACATAGCACATTCTCAATCAGGGCAGTTCAGATGTGCAAGAGGCTGTTCTCAAGGGGGTGAGCACCCATTGAGGAGGGTATGGGAACAACAGCTAGACTCCCATAGGCATCAGTCACCAACCCAGTAGATAAAGAGGTGATGGGTCATTTCTTTCCTCTGAGGATATTCCTCCCAAGCCTGAAATTCTGGAGTGGGCACGCTTTTTCACTGTGGTGTTGGATGGTCCCATCTATACCAGGTTCCTGGAAGAGCCATATATTGGAGGAAGGGGCAGGGAAGCCCTGTCTAGCAGGGGCCTAGGAGAGGGACTTGCCCCCCCAGAGGCCTTCACAGCACACAGCATTGGGTAATAAGAAACAAAGCATGGGGCCTGGCCAGACAGGAGAGAAAGCCACCCACAGAAAGTTAGATAAGCAGATGTCTTACCCAGGAGACTCTGGACAGGAGACTCTGGACAAGACACTTGCTAGAGAAGAGACTAAAATACCTCTTAGCTCAGCAGATCCTACCCTGGGAGGTAGACGCAAAGCCAGGAGCCTCTAGGCTGAGCAGTAGAGATCCAAACCTGGGTGGGCGGAGTAGGGGGTGGGGTGTGGGTGGGGTGGTGGTAGTGGTTTTGAGTGGTATGCCCTGGAGGAATCTAGAATGATTGATGAGCAAGGCTACCCAAAGGCTCTGCAAGGCTCCCTCAGTGAAGGCTAAGTCCCAGGGCAGGATGCTGGCCTTTATGGTTTTCACTCTGCAACCTCAATAAGTGGGGGTGACAAGATCTCCTTTTTACTGGTGAGACAGAAGCTACTGGAGAGGTACCTGGAGCTCATGAGTCTTCCCTGTGGGGTAGTCATAGACCCCCTCAGCCATCATGGGGTTAGCACAGGAAGGTGGACTTAAATACTAGCGGCTCAGAAAGAAAAAAAACTGGGCAGCTTTCCCTAGAAGGCTTCAATCTCTTGGAAGGCCCCTGATGTCAGCTGGTGGCCATCCAAAGTTGGGGCACTACTTGTCTGGGAATGGCCGTGTACAGGGCATTTCAGCACTGGACTGGGATCCTCGCACAAACCAAGAAGAGGCTCTCTGCAGCTCTATTTCCAGCTGGGACTGAGAGAGCGCTGGGGCAGCCAGCAGTGTTCACTGGGCTGCCTTTTCCCACCTGCCCCCTCTCATGGCAGTGACACCAGAGAAGAATGCAGGCCAGGAATGGTTAGCTCAGGCTGGATAAGGGAAGAGTCCCTGGAGTGTGGTGCTCTGGAGGAAGGACTGTAGCATAACCCTCCATTCCCTGGCCATTACTTCAAAAACAACACTCGGGTCTGAATCCGCTGTTCTGTTTTTCCCTGCTGTGTTCCCATTGGTGAAAAAAAAAATTTTTTTGTTTTGTGTTTTTGGCAAAGCTTCTATAGAACCTTTGGAGAATGAGATGAAATAAAGTAAATGCTCTAGTTGGAGCCCCCACTCAGCTACTAGGAACCTCAGAGCCCAAGAGGTGAAGGCAGGGGAATTGGGTGCCTCAGCCATTCCCCCCCAGCCCCTAACCCCCGCCCCACCCCACAGGCCAGGCCCCTGCCCTTGTGCCCAGGTCCCAAGGCCTAGGAGCAGAGATTACCGTTCTCTCCTTGAAAGCTCCTTGGGCCCATCCAGGTCCAGTTGTGTGACCTTTTTGGTTGTCTGTGCCACCCGGTTAGGGTTCTCGATGTCGATGAGTCCTTCCACGCCTTTGCGCTTTTGCTAAGACAGGACAAGAAGCTGGCTGTTGGAGAAGTTTGGTGCCTCTGAGGGCCATGCCATCTCCCAACAGCCCGCCTGGATGGGGACAAACTCTTGCTCTACCCAACATGATGCTTGGCCTGAACTTCACAGGAGGAATAGCACTTAAGAGGAGTCTTCACCAGCCTAGGAGGTACAAGGACAGCAAGTGCACAGGACTAGAACCCAAGCTAGGCCAAGTCCCAGCAACCACAGGGGACGAACAGAGACACAGGACTAAATAATTTGCCTAAGGTGAACCAGGAAGCGGATAGATGAGCTGAGAACCTAAGCCCAACTCACGAGCTCTCAACACAGAGAGCTCCAGTGAATACCTCCACTTCAAGCTCAGCCCCTGAAAAGTTTTCCATGGAATCTCACAGCTGACTGCAATGAGCACCACTGGATCCCCAGGGCAGGGCAGGCGAGGCCGAGGACGTCCTCAGGACCAATTCCCATTCCTAGCCATCCCAGCTGATAGGAGGGGGGTGATGTGAGAAGGAGCCATGAGATCACAATCTACAGCGTCGGGGAACCTGAACTTCCCATTTCCCTTAGGGGAAGTTCAGCAAGAGCACAAGTCCTCAATGTAGCAGGTTGGGTCCAAGCATCAGTCCTTGTTAACCCCAACTTTTCTCTTTAAATGACCGGAGGGAGACAGCTTCCAAACCCCCAGCTAATCTGACAGCTCCAGACACCAACATACAATCCAGCTACCTAGAAACGCCTCCACTAGGAGGCTCCACATTCCACTGAGAGCACAAAGTGAATGTGCCTCACCCACCCTGCCCCTTCCTGACCATCCTTTATGCCACAGCCTCATGCCCCCTTCCCTCAACCCCCAAACCCAACCCTCTACAAAGAGCCCTAAAATGTGGGGCATCTAAAATGTGGTGTGAATCTGCCCACTTGTTTCCACTGCCATTGCCACCACCTCAACACAAGCCACAATTTGTCTAGAGACTGGCTGCCATTTCCCTGCTTATATCCTCAACACCCTACCATGAACTCTTTCCAGAGAAGCCAAAACCGCCTTTTAAAAGCAAATCTGGGGAGCACCTGGGGGGCTCAGTCAGTTAAGCATCTGCCCTCAGCTCAGATCATGATCCCAAACTTGAGATTGAGCCCCACATCTGGCTCGTGCTCAATGGGGAGTCCACTTCTCTGCCCCTCCTCTGGCTCATGCTCTTTCTCACTCTCTCAAATAAATAAAACCATAAATAAGTAAATAAAAGCAAATCTAGTCATCTCTCTCTCCAACTTCAAGGCCTCCACCATCGGCCTCCTACCCACAACAGTGAAACCCAAACCCTTTCAAGTGCCACATGGAAGCTACCCTTGCCAACTTCTCCTTTATCCCAAGCCACTCAGTATCCACCAAGGTACATTCCTGATCGGCCTCCTGCTGTTCCTGTTCCCACCCCGGAGTGCTCGCAAATCCAGCCACCCGGTCTGTACTGCACGACAATTTTCACACACCTGACTCCACCCTGTTTTTCAGATCTCAGTTTAAAAGCTACCTCCTGGGATCCCTGGGTGGCGCAGCGGTTTGGCGCCTGCCTTTGGCCCAGGGCGTGATCCTGGAGACCCGGGATCGAATCCCACGTCAGGCTCCCGGTGCATGGAGCCTGCTTCTCCCTCTGCCTATGTCTCTGCCTCTCTCTCTCTGTGACTATCATAAATAAATAAAAAAAAAAAAATTAAAAAAAAAGAAATAGAAGCCATTTAAAAAAAAAAAAAATAAAAAAAATAAAAGCTACCTCCTCACCACACACTATTTCAAGTACCCATAATCACAGTTCATCTTATTCATGATACCTGCCACTACTTGAAATTATGCTGTTCGTTTACTTCTTTTTTGTCTGTAACTGCCCCCTTGGGGCACCTGGGTGGCTCAGTTGGCTAAGCATCTGCCTTCAGCTCAGGTCATGATCCTGGGGTCCTGGAATCAAGCCCTGCATCAGGCTCCCTGCTCAGCAGGGAGCTTGCTTCTCCCTCTCCCTCTCCCTCTCCTGCTGGCTCATGTTCTCTCTCCTAAGCAAATAAGTAAAATCTTAAAAAAATAAAAAGAAAGTAACCCCCTTAAGAGCAAGGACTCTATCTGCATCTACCACTGGAAATGGTCATCAACAGGCACCTGATAAACATTTGCTGACTGAATGAGGCCCAGTCTCAGGCCTCCACCAAACACAGTACCTGGTAATCATCTTCCTCATCTTCACTCTCATCTGAGTCTAGGGATTTCTTCTCCTTTTTGGGGTCACCTGCAGCCCCATCTCCACCTTCTTCTCCTTGTTCCTCTTCTTCCTGTTTCAGAAACGGACAACCTGCAAAATCAAAAATGCACAAACCCCCTAGACTGTGACCCCTGCTCCCACCACTTCTAGTCTGTGGACCCAGAAAAATTAAGCCCCAGAAGGCTGGGGCCAAGTATAAGGGTCTTACTCTGGGACCCCGGCCCCTAGTTGGGGACCAAGGTCAGAGGCAGCCTATCTATTCGGCTCCACAGTCTAAAAACCATTCCCACAGTCCATCCTGGGTGAGAAGTTCATCTCCCAGACTCAGAAGAACTCAGCTGTGGGGCTAAAAACCACAGTCCTGCTCAGCTCCCCTTCTGCTTCCCCAGCTGCCACATGCAGCTGCCAAATCGTACTCGCTTTTCTGGACAAGTCCTCCCCTGCTTTCCACTCCCACAGTCAATGGTAGGCCAGCCACTCCAACTTGCCCATGCAGAAGCCTTGCTGTGTTGGCTTCCTAAGACAACACCCAACATGTCGCTTTCTTCCACCCTTCTTGCTTCCCCACCAAAAATATTCCTAACAAAAACAGTAGGTCCTTCCTCCCCTTGCACTTGCCCACACATTCTCCAAGGTCCTGCTTAGCTGCCAGCAACTCCATCAAGCCCTCTTGCCCTCTCCCAGTCGGTTGTGGCCCCTCCCCTTCTAGGAACTCCTAGGCACTCCAGAGCAGTGTCACTCATCAGGTCTGACTGAGCTCTTTTCAGCCCTTATCCATGCAAGGATCTAATGGTATGGTCAGGGATGTGGATGAGAGTGATGATGGAAACATTCTATTTCCTGACAACAGGCTGTAAAAAAACACTGCAAGAATAAAGTATTAAGCTCAGACTAGAGGGGGAAGGGTGAATAGCATCAGTGAGAGTCACAGAGGAGGCGACGTTCAGCAAGGTCTGGAGAAAGGAATAGTACTTTGCCTGCTAGGGGTGTGGGAAGGCAGGGCATCATGTCACGCTGGGTCTGGCAAGCAGTCTGGCATGGCTACAAACAAATGGGGCCTGCTGGGAACCTGAGCTATGGATGGGCTGAGCCTGGCAGAAGGACAGCTTCCAGAAAGCAGGCACACAGGACCAAGAACAGAGACCCACTAAGGCAATCACTGCTAAAAGAACAAAGTTCTAATCAATTCAATCAGAAAATGGCTCTTCTTTTCAATCATTGGTTGTTCTGGGATACTTGCCTGCCACCCATGCCCCATCCCCAATCCCAAACCTCAGGTGCTGGCTGCTTCTTAGGAATAGGTGGTCCTTGCCTGGCCTCTCTGAATGCCAAAGAGGCAGGGAATCACCCTGGGCCACTGGAGTGGCCTCGACAGGCATGTACTCACCCTGGCCTTCTGCTTCTCAGCCTGGAGCTGTGCGTCGATCTCCTCAGGGCTTGTGTACTGCCTTGCCCGGCCTTTGTGGCCTCCCTTTCTCCCTGCACAAGGATTAGCAATTTAGGAAGGTGGGAGGGAATAGGCTTCCTTGATGGCCCTGAGCCCCAAGGGGCTGTGTCCTGATGCACAGAAGTAGAGACCTCCCCTCCCCCTCACCAAACACCACCCAAACCTATACTCTCCTACTTTCATATGTTCAAAGGGACAAAAGAGGCAACATGTGACAACCTGAGGCAGCTCCAAACTGTATGCTGGATGTAGGTTCCTACAAACACAGCTCTGAGGGAAGGATATGGAGGAGGGCACACTGCACATCAGAACTGGCCAAATCCCATGGCTCCTTAGAATCCAAACACAGTGGGATGCCTGGCTGGCTCAGTGGCTGAGCGTCTGCCATCGGCTCAGGGCCTAATCCTGGGGTCTGAGATCCAGTCCCGCATCAGGCTCCCTGAGGGGAGCCTACTTCTCCCTCTGCCTCTGCCTCTGTCTCTCTCATGAATAAATAAATAAAAAATCTTAAAAAAAAAAAAAAAAGATTCCAAACACAGTGGACAAAAAAGCAGTAAAAAACATATAACACTTATGCCCCTGCTGTCACTACAGTGGTTTTTACTTGGCAAATGTTCAGTCACAGCCATGCACTTATTTGATCCTCAGAATAAACCTATAGGGAGTCACAGCTGGTCTCGTTTTACAGACAAGTCACTGAAGATTCAAATCTCAGCTGCACCACTTACTAGCTTTGGGCAGGTACATAACCTTTGAGTCTCAGTTTCTCCATCTGTGTCCTTACCTCCTACAGTTGTCATGGGAATGAACTTAACATACATACGTCTGTTGGAACAGTGCCTGGCACTGGATAAGCACTACAGAAACATATGCTAGGTTTGTGCTATGTTTGTTACTTTTCGGATAGAGTATTTTGACAGAAAGAAAAAGCAAAGGCACTGGCCTCATCAGTGATTCACTGTAAATGTCAGAGAATACAATAAAATATTTCACGTTCACCTAAGTAGCATGCTAGTAAAAAGACCCTAAAACCTACTGAGAACTTTCTTGTGCTTGAAGTGAGAAACATAGCTGACAAATTTAAAGTTGAAAATAAAACCAACTACCTTCTAAGAGTTAAAAATGTGACTAGTGATTAAAGCTCATCTAAGAGTATCAGTTTTACAGTCCAAGCCTCTTGAGCCAAGACAAGAGCCTGACTCCTGTTAAAGCCATCAGCCAGTTTTACAGCAGGGTGGCACCTGTGTCTGCTGGTCCTGGAGGATGCTGGGTGGTTGTGGCCTCAATCCATTCCCACTTCTACTGGAAGCTTCGGCCCAGTTGATTTCCAGTGAGTGTTTCACTGAGCACAGAGAATCTGTAATTAGACAGCCAGAGCTTCTCTGGACTCCAGAGACAGCAGCAGAGATACCAACCTCCTCCTTAGTTCCTAGACAGCAGCTGCAGAGCCATAATTGGCTGCTAAAGACCACACCACCCATTTTTAATAACTACCCGGGTTCCCATGGGTGTCTCTGTTTATGCTCATGAAAATCCTATTGTGTGATACCAAGCTTGCCATTAAAAAAAGAAAAAACCTAACACCCTTTCTTGCCCTCTTAGTTTTCCAGGAAGTAGTAACAACTCAATACTGGCTACTATAGGCTCTCATCCCGCACACCTGGCTAGGGGATACTGACCTTAGTTTAGCCTACCATAACTTCTATCAGAAGCTCCTTCTGCCTTTAAAAGTGATTCACAGTAACTTACTGGAAACAAGAGTGCATCCTTTTCTCTAGGGGAATTTTGTAGTTAAAAAAAAAAAATCTTTTCTTTAGTTTTTGAAGTAAATCAACAAAAGCAAGAAATGCAAATCTCATCCGCCCATAAAAGCTTTTCACAAGCCAAAGGCCAAGTCATTTAACCAAGATATTCAGCATTTTCTAACTGTAACCTCTAACCTTGGCTCAAAGTATTTGTGAAGTAGGACCTTAAGAGCCAGAATTCTGGAACCAGAGGGTTCATTTAGCACCCTCCTTTTGCAGGACCAAGATCGAGAAAAATGGAAGAGACTGATTCCACAGATGAAATCAGTAGGGAGGTAGGTGTAAATGGATTCGACTCTGTAAACCCCAATATCTCTGCAAGTAAAATCAGGAAGTCATTTAGGTTTGAAAAAACTCCCAAGATTTCCTGTGGCTGAAGCAGCTTAACCAACATGACACATGAGCTACCGCTATTAACCGAACATATGTTCTGTGCCAGGAGTTAGCCAGGCACTCTGAGTGCTCTATTTTTTTTTTTTTTTTTATGACCTCTTTCTCCAGCTCTCCAAGCTAAGGGTTATTAGCCAAGTGCTCCAGATGAGAAAAACAGAGTGGAATTAAATAATCTGTTCAAGGCCACAGGGTTAGACAGTGACACAGCTAGACTTCAAATCAAGAACTTCTGACTCTCAGGGGAAAGAGAATGAAGGACTGTCTACCGTGGATCCTCGGTCTTCTTGGACAATAAACTGACCAAACCCTACAAATAGTGCTTAGCGGACACTTAACGATGGCCCGGCGCTGTGCCGCGCACTCCACGTGGATCACCTAGTTTAAGTCTCCCATCCGTACTATGAGGTAGCTACAATCACAAACCCGGTTTGCAAATGAGAAAACCGAAACACAGGGAGATGAAGCGACTGGCTCAGAGGCACACACGCAGACGCTGCCGAACAGGGGCAGTCAGAGCTAGGTCCGCCAGGCGCCAGAACACCAAGTTATCTCACGAGGCAGGCCCGGCTCGCCCAGAGCTCGAGAGGGCCCACGTTTTACGCGCAAGGCAGACGAGCCCCGGCACAGGCGCGGGACGCGGTGACTCAGTCCCCGGCAAGCCTACAAGCGGGAGGGAACTCCAGGTCCCCCAGGCCAGCAGAAGCGCGCCCTAGATCCGGTCTTCCGTGCCGGCGAGGAGCCGGAGGCCCCCGGGTCTTCTCCTAAGACCCCCGGAGGAGTAGCTCGTGGCCACTCCGGTCCTCAGTTTTTCCATCCGGACAATTGGGCGTCGAGGCCCACACCTGGCCCTCAGCCGGCGCGGACGTCCTCCCTCTGCGCCGCTGTCCGAGACACCCGCGGGCTGAATGAACAAGAGGAGCCGGACTCGGGCAGCCCCTCGAGGCCTACAAGCCACGCGCACTCGCCCCTCACCTCCTTTAGGCATCGCGGCTCCGGCGGCTGCGGCGGCGGCGGCGGCGCCTCGAACTGACACCGGAACCGGAAATGCCTCGGGCTCGACTTCTTCCGCCCGGCCCAGTTTTCTTCAGCGCGCCGCCGCCGTCGCCGCCGTGCCCCCGAGTACCGGGGACCTCAGGGAAGCCGGCTCACGGAGACTGTCCCGCGGGTCGCCTGAGTCCAGGCTCGCCCGGACGCTGCCCAGGCAACAGTGCCTCCAGTCCCCCCGCGCTGGGGAGACGCGTGAGCCTGCCGGTCTCCCCGCGGGATGTGAGGGCAAAACGCAATAGCGGCTGTAAAATTCTCTACAGGCAGAACCGCGGATACCTAGGATGACGCAATCTCGGCGCGAGGTGGGGAGCGGCTCCGCGAGGACCTCAGCCTGTAGAGATCGCCTGGGAAGCGGAAGCCGTCGGTAGACAAGTGGCGGCGGACAGTGACGGTGGTTCAGGTGAGCATTTTTCTGTGTCCTCCAGTACCTTGGTAACAGCTAGGGCCAGGGATCGGAGGTCTGCACCGGGCCAGAAGCGATCTGAGCGGCTGGCCAGGGGCAGTTTCGGGCCCCTGGAGCGGGAGGTCAGAGGAGGTGGTGCCTCGTTCGTTTTGCCCAGGGTATGGGAGATTTGAAGGTTCTTCTGCTTCTAGGCTCCCCCTCCTCCCGCTGCTTTCTTTGCAGAGAACGTTTTCTGTGTAAATGCTCTTTGTTCTTTTGTAAACCTAGCCTAGATGCCGTCGTCTCTAGGGAGCCTTTCCTGTTATTCCGACCGTAACGTTTTCCTTCCCTAGCTCTGAACGCCTTTCCACTCGTTTCTTCTGAGCGCTGCCACCTCTTATTCCGCCTGCCACCTCTTGATCCAGTTGCTTCCTGTCTGTTACTTCCCCTGGGCTGTTCTCTGGCCCCCAGATGGACCAGGCTCTCGAATTTCCCTGGATCATAGCACGTTGGTCATCCCGTATCTTTGTCTTCTCAGCCCGTGCGCGCGCTTGGGCAGGGTCCAGATTCTGTCCATCTCTAGCTTTAGCTTCAGCGCGGGAGAGACACGTGCAAAGACCACTGGTTTGGAAGTCAGGAGCCCCCTAGTCAGAATCATACTCAGGCAGTCCTCAGCTGTGTGACCCTGACTCTACCCCTAGAAATTTTATTCCTTAACTGTAAGGTTGTTAATGGAGAATTCATGAAAGGACTGGGGGAGGGGGGCGCTTTGTAAACTCGGAGTCAGGCACTCCACCGAAGGGACGGACTGATTGAGTTTGGGAGAGAGGAATCTGCTATGCTTCAAAGTAGGAGGTAGGTAATTAACCTGAATCCTCTCTGCCAATTAGGAAATGCAATGTGGTTTGAAATACGTTTCATTTAGATTTGTACTGGATGGGCTTTATATGACTTGCCTTTATATAACATTTTTCTTGGGTTTAAAAGACTTTTTGGCAATCCAGCTAATTCACTGCCCTCATTTTATAGACAAGACTGAGGACCAGAAAGGGAATGTGACCTCCCCAAAGTCACAGAGTAATTGGTAGAGCTGGACAAGAACCTAAGCCTGTAACTGAAGAGACCAGAGGTCTTTCTGTTACATTCTTGGGAAGCAGACGGTAAGGTACTTTGGCTTTACACCATCTTTTTCCCTTTTAAGCCCTCATTCTCTCTGCTCTCCCAACCATAGACCTCCTCACACTGTATTGTAATTACCTTTTCATTTTGTTTTCTTGCTAGAATTTCACTTTCCCAACGACAGAAGTTATGTCTTATGGTTTGTTCTATGTTCCCAACATCCAGTCCAAGGCCAGGCTCCTAGGTGATATTAATGATAACAACAAAAATCTACTAAACATATTTAATGCAAGCATATTCCATATAATTTTAATGAGATCTTCACGATGGCCCTCTATGTAGATTTTACAGATGAGGAAACAGATTTAGGGAAGTGAATGTGCACCAAAATAGTGGCTAGTGAAGGCTTTTGGGGATCTCAGGTTCAGAAACCAATCCATTTAATTTTCCCTCCCAGATCTTTGCAAATTATCTTGTGAGAAAAATGCCTAAAGTCAAAAGAAGCCGGAAAGCTCCCCCAGATGGTTGGGAGTTGATCGAGCCAACACTGGATGAATTAGATCAAAAGATGAGAGAAGGTGAGTGGGGTAGTTCCTAACTGGGTGAGCTGCATCTAAGGGTCACAGGCTCAGATGTCTCCAGGGACCAGGCATAAATGCAAGTATCATATGGGAAGAGCCAGTCAGCACCACTGTGGCTTCTGGGCACTGACCTGTTTTGTTTGCTTACTAACTCAGGAATATTCTGAGTTCTGGGAAGTAGGATGGCACTAATGAAAAGGTCTTCAAAAACGTTTTGGAGCCAACTTAATATATAAGCCTTAGAGAATAAAGATCAAATAGTCTACCTATAATCATTGACTGTTTTGGGTTAGGTACATATTTAGGATCTTATGTTTACTTGGAAAATCCTGTCCTTTTTCATTTTCACATTTTCAGAAACAACGTAATCCAGATTTTCCTTGCAGGTCTCTGACACTGTTTTTATCATTTTGTTTTTGCATAGTCTACCAGTTTTCCAAAATGTACTATCTTCAGTTCCCTCAAAATGCTGTATGATCCTGAACTTGATGAATCAGTGTAGCATGTTTTTAGAACTCTTATGTGAAGCCACAAGCATCTGTTGGCCTTACATGACCAACTTCCTGGATTATTTTCTTTTTATTGTTTTAAAAGAGCAGGGATGAGAGAGGTGCTTGGGCTTGATCTCAGGATCCTGAGATAATGACCTGAACAGAAATCAAGAGTTGGATGCTCAATTGACTGAGCCACCACCCAGGCACCCCTAAATAACTACTTTTGTAAGGACTTTGAATTAGTTGAAAATCAAGCATAAACACATGCATAATGATCATTTAACTAGATTTTTTTTTAAAGAATAACACTTAAAAATAATTGTTGCCAAGGTTTTGAAGTTAATGGGACATTTCTTTTAAAGTTCTTGGCATTAGCAAAGCAGCAAAAACCTAAATGTAGTCTATACCATGATGCCCCTACTTCTAGCTTCTCTTCCTTCCCTCAAACATGGCAGGACTCCGCATCACCCATTGAAAAATGCGTTCCACTTTGTGTGTGAACCTGTACAAAACAACAAGAATGTTCACATGGTCTTATGAAAATGGGCCTAAAAGGGATTTTAAAAATGAGAGTGCTGCTATGTTTAAAAGATCAAGAAACAACAAAAGCACAGGGAGGGAGGCTCTGCTTCCAGCTCCAGCCTAAGGAGAACCATGCCCTTCCCTCAGCGGCTTATGCAGCCACTGCCTTTCAATACTCAACCCAGGTGATCTGATGTCTTCTCTAGCCTAGACTCAATAGGAGACTATACCAGCTGCCTGTTGAATGGCCCCATTTGGACGTCTCAAACTTACCATTTCCAGAACCGAATCACTCACCCACCCCAGAGTTGTTTCCCTTCTGAGGCCACAAACCATGGAGCCGTCCTTGACTCCTCTCTTCCTTTCTTCCTATCCAACCACTTAAGACATCCAGATTCCTAAGAAGAGTGGCAGAATGAAGAGGGAAGGTTTGTTACAGATGAATGAGACAAATCAACAAAATACATCTGATGTTGTTTGGGCCTTAATTCAGACACACCTGTCAATAAGTGTTTTTGAGGCACTCCATGAAAACTGAATAGGGACTGAGTATGGGTGCTAGTAAGGAGTAATGGTTGGTTTCGCTGTGTGTGATATTGGCATTATAGACCTTTTTAAAAATCTTTGATATGTTAGAGATAATACATATCATGAATGAGATACTTGATGTTTGAGATAATTTTAAAATATTCCAATTCTCCACCCTCAAAAATGGGGAGAACCAAATAAAATAACAATAGCTGAATGTTAGTAATTGATGAAACTGTGTGATTAGGAATGTGGCAGTCCACTCTGTTTTGTGTGTATTTTAAATTACCCATAGAGAAATGTTAGAAAATCCATCAGTCTAAATTTTGATTGCTTTTATCCCACCACCTGGCCCAAGCTACCCTGACTTCTCACTTGGAACTGCAGTAGCTTCCTGCTTCTCTCTACAGTCTTCTCCACAGGGCAGCCAGGGGGGAGGGTCAGATCACTGTCTGCTCAGGACCCTCCAGTGGTTCACCTCCTCTTCAGAGCAAAACCAGTCATTCTGTGGCTTTCCAGGTCAAATACTCTCTCACAGTTCCCTCTTTAGCTCTACCTCCTACCTCTCCCTTACCTCCTACCCCTAACTGCTGTTCCTTGATCCCCAAGTAATCCTGTCTCCGGGCCTTTGCATGGGCCTTTGCATTGCTGTTCACTCTGCCTTATAAGCATGTTTGCCCCCCGCCCCTTTGAGATATGCTTAACATCAAACCTGTGACTTGACATGTGTATATTTTATGAGATTAACAGTAACTTAACGCCTGTTACCTCAATTTTTTTTTCCTGTGAGAACTTTTAAGATCTACTCTCTTAGGAACTCACAAATACACAATATTACATTGTGAACTGTAGTCACCATCCATAGGACTTCTAACTGGAAGCTTATACCTGTAACACCCTTCACCTGTTTCACTCAACAAGCCTCCCCCCTTGGTTCCTTAAAGACTGATCAGATGTCCCCTTGTGCCTTCTTTGATCACCTGTATAAAAGGTCAGTCCCCACTTCTTCTGTATTTTCTTCTTCTCTGTGGCCTTCCCCACTTACCTCCAGGTGCCGATGCACTTCCCTGCCCTGGAACGCAGCCCCAGTGATGCTCTGCTTGCCCCACTGCAGGACCTCCGGTGCCCAGAGCAGGGCCTGAGCTATAGCAAGCATGCACTGTGCACTGGCTCAGTCCTCAGTGCCTGCCCTGAGGATCACAGAATCCCATTTCTGAATTCTATATCCTAAGTAATAGAATGGCCCCAAAGGTGGAGAAATGGAGGTAGCTTTCTTGACCACTCCTCACCTTTCTCCCCTGCTCTAAAAACTGAGCGGAGATGGTAGACAAAGATCAACTTATAACTGCTAACAGAAAGAGAATTGCCACTTCAAATAATCATGTTTAAATCGTGTGGCTTATTTTTTTATCTTTTTAAAAAATAACAGCTCTATTGAGCTAGAAGTCTTATTCTATAAAATTTGCCCTTATACAGTGTTAAGGGGGGTGTTCAGGATATTCAGAGTTGGACAACCATTACCTCCTGAAGAAAGCCTGCACCCTTTAGTATTCATCCCCCCCCCCCGCCCCCCCACTGCCGCCATCTCCCCAGCTCTCTCAGTCAAAGGCATCCACTGGTCTTTCTGTCTCTGCAGACCATCATCTAGTAGGTGGGCTTTGGGGACTAGTTTCTTTCATTCGGCATCATGTTTTCAAAGTTCCTCCGTGTTGTAGGAGGAGCCAGTGCTTTTTTTTTTTTTTAAAGATTTATTCATTTATTTATGAGAGAGAGAGAGAGAGAGAGGGGCAGAGTCACAGGAAGAGGGAGAAGCAGGCTCCATGCTGGGAGCCCGACGTGGGACTCGATCCCGGGACTCCAGGATCGCGCCCTGGGCCAAAGGCAGGCGTCAAATTGCTGAGCCACCCAGGGATCCCTTCGTTTCTTTTTATGGCTGAACAATACTCCATGTATGGGTGGGCTTCGTTTATCCATTCAACAGCTGATGGATACCGGGATTGCCTCAACTTTTGGCTGTTGTGAATACTACTTCCACATTCATATAGGAGTTTTTGTTTGCATGTGTGTTTTCAGTTCTCTGGGATATATTCCAAGCAGTAGAACTACTAGGGCATATAGTAACTTGAACTTCCTGAGGAAGAGGCCAGACTGTTCTCCAGGGAGGCACCATGTTACATTTCCATCATCAGCAGCATATGATCCAGTTTTCCCACATCTTCAATACTTGTTACTGCCTTTTTGATGATAGCCAACCTAGAAGGTGTGAAGTCGGATATATTCTTTATCCCTAGTTATTAAAAAAAAAATGTATCCTGTGAATACTACCTGCCATAAGAAGACAAACACACACCTTTTTCTCCTCAGCTGAAACAGAACCTCATGAGGGAAAGAGGAAAGTGGAATCTCTGTGGCCTATCTTCAGGATCCACCACCAGAAAACCCGCTATATTTTTGACCTCTTTTATAAGCGGAAAGCCATAAGCAGAGGTAATTAGCTAAAGTCTCTCAGCCTCACCAACCTGAGTAGCTTTCAGATTTACTGCATGGTTCTTGTTCTTGCAACCTCAGTAAGTGTTGGTTTTCTTATCACTAAAAAAAGCGGGGAGGGGTCAGGGCTGGCTAAATATTCTTTTTAATGAAGAGCAGTGATGGGCCGGGGCTGAGGAAGCTTTGTTATACCATGGTCTGATGATCTTTCCCCTTTTTGACAGAACTATATGAATACTGTATTAAAGAAGGCTATGCTGATAAAAACCTGATCGCAAAATGGAAAAAGCAGGGGTATGAGAATTTATGCTGCCTGCGCTGCATTCAGACACGGGACACCAATTTTGGGACGAACTGCATTTGCCGGGTCCCCAAAAGCAAGCTGGAAGTGGTAACGTTTCTACCCCTCTAATGTCCAATGATTGAATTTGAGATTACTTTTTCAGTTCAGAAGTCTGCCCTAGTTGATGGCAGAGATTCAACACAATTATGCTGGGTGTCCTGCTGGCCATGCCCTAGGGAGGCCATGTCCCTCTCCTGAAGAATCCGTGTTAGGCAGTTTGGCAGCAATCGTTTGTTAGGTCTGGGGCCAGTCTCAACTGCACCCTTGGGCAAGTTACTGAATTCCTTCCTCACATATGAAGTAGGGGTGAGGAGGGCTGGGTCAGGGGAGGTATTTCCATTCTTCCCCTCCTGTGCTCACCCCAGATACTTTTCTCCAGATCTCTTTCCCTCAGATTAATTACATTGTATTGCTTCTGTCAGAACTTTGTTCTAAAACTAGACCCGCAGCTCCGCAGCTCAGGCATGGTGCTGTATGTGTAACTGAGCCTACAGCATATAAGCCTCTCTGAAATAGAACTGCAGAAGGAGGCAGACAGTTACCAGAATGTTCACCTTAGTGGCCTCTGAGTGCGGCCTCTTGGCTGACCATGGTGGGCCCAGCTGAGCAGTCAGGCCAGCCTGCCCACCTCCCAGGTGGTTACCTTTCACACTTGTGCCTCACCACAGGTCCCTTCCTGCTGCAGACCAGGTATATAGTCTGTAGAGCTCTGGGCCGGGGACTTGAGCTTGGCAGGGAGCTCTGTCTCCCTGAATCATCTTTAAGGCCAGGGAGCAATGAACATCGAATGAGGGCCCAAGGATATCACATTCTTCCTGAGGAAGAATCTGGGTGCTGGTTTTCTGGTGGGAGCAGGGAGAAGTGGTAGAGTGCCTAAGCTCCCTGCCAGGATTCTATGGTGGCATTTGGTTAGGGGTGCTGCCCCAGCCTTGTGGCCAGAATAGAGCTTGCTTTCAATTTAGTTAGGTTTCACCATCTGATTTTGCTTGCTTAGGTAAGGGCCTTGCTCCTCAAATTAAAAAAAAAAAAAAAAGGAAAATAAACACAAACCATAGCTCTGGGGCCTCTGGCTGTTGGGAGGGGCCTCTGGCTGTTGGGCAGGCCCTCAGCCAAACATCCGGGCACAGCTGACCCAGGGGGAAAGACTCTTCTGCCATCTAAATTCCAGTGCATATCTTCTGCCCCAGTAAGAAAGTTCCCAGCCCAGAGGGCCTGAGCCCCTGACACTGAGCCCCCTGAGCATTAGCAGACCCACTTCCAGCTCACTGCAGGGTATGTCATGCTCATTTCACAGATTTCATTCCTTTATATGGGGTAAGTGTGTGCATTGAATGTGCATAAATTAAATGCATAGAGGTGTAGCTTCAGTGTCAATAGCAACTGTTTGCATCTGTCACAGAAGGCTTTCTGAGGAGAGTCCTGAAGACAGCGAATGTCCCTTTGCCATCCTTGGTGGGAGGGTTCCATGGGGCAGGGGTGGCATGTGGCAGGAGTGCAGTGTCTCAGCTATCCTCTGTTGCAGGGCCGGATCATCGAGTGCACGCACTGCGGCTGCCGGGGCTGCTCTGGCTGAGGTCCTTAGGCCCTGACCCCTCTTCACCCTGAACTTTGGACTTCTTGGGTCTCTGCCCGTGGTGCCACCCTCTTTCCTAGGAGCAGCTTTTCCTGCAGAGCAGTGCTCCTGGCCTGAGTTGGAGCATGGTCTCCGTATGTAAAGGCTTTGGTGTTTATCAGTGATTTGTAGAAATAAAACTTTAAACTTTCTGGGATCTGCATTTATTCTTTCAGAGAGGTAGCAATCTGTGGAACCCAGGGGGTAAGCGCCAGGCCCTAGAGACCAGTCACCCATGGACCTCAAGCACCCTGTTGGTGCTGTGTGACTGTGACCAAGTTCACTTTCCTTGTCCGTGATGGGGGACGACACCCACCCCCCAAGACAAGGATGTGACCAGAGATGGGGTGCCAAGGTGGACCAAGCTGCTCTTGGACCTGCCATGGACTTGTCAGGCACCCTGGGCCCAGTGTTTCTCCTCGTAACAATGCCTGAAAAATGCTGCAGCACTTACTCTAGGCCGCACCCTTCCTCTGGCTTGAGGCCACAGGAGTACACACATAGGCCTAATGCAGAGAGGCTCCTAGGGCTCCTGTAGAGCTCTATAAACCACACACTCTGCTCCTTCTCTGCTGGAGGCCCCCAGCACTTCCTGTCACCTGCCTCCAAGGCTTCTGTCCACATCAGCCTCCGTGGTGGGCTCTTGGTCTCCCATGGGCTTGATCCGGAACTTCTGCCATGGGTGGGGGGTTTCCTCTGCTGGCATCGATTTCAGCCACTGCTTATAGTAAGCTCGGAAGCCATCAATCTTCTCTAAGTAGGTGTTTTTCTCTTTGTACTATAAATGGAAAAGCATGGACTTCAGAGGAGCCATTAGTCATTGCATGCTACCTATGGCTAATCCCAAACCGTGGCAGCTAACTCAAGCCTCAGGAAAGCTGTTCGTGCTTCTAGGTAGTTAAGGGGAGAGGGCAGAAGAACTGTTTGATACCTGAGTAACTTACTGTCAAGAAACACAGCTGCTGTGGGGCAGGCCAGATTCCCATCTAACAATCCCTCCAAATATGTGCTCCTGTGCTACACCCGGGGATGGCACCTCAGCCCCCCAAGCTAGAATCCCTGGGTGCCACTAACTGTCTCTACAGCCTGAGTACTTCCCCTGTGTCCTCTCAGCACTGCTGCAGTGATCTGCAGGAGTGGGGAAGAAAAGGAGGAAACAAGGTGGGCCCAGCAGAGGCCAAAAGAAAGCTGGTAAAGGAATACAGAGAAAAACACCAAAGAGATCCAAGATCAAGACTATTTTTTTTTTCAAGATCAAGACTATTACCACACGATGACAAACCATTGGATTCAAAGATTTAATGATTCTAAACTTGTGTGTACCTAATACAGCCTTGAAAGTACGTAAAACAAAAAGCTGATGGTCACAAATAGAAATAAGTCACCTTCCTAAGGGAATATGAATGTGACCTGAATCCAGTAAGCTTTAGGCCTACGGTGGTCTGGTGTCTGAATTGAACCTGAGAAAATCCCCTGAGGACTCCACACCACGGAGTAGACAAATCTGCTAACTAGAAGATACTTGTAACATGGAACAAAAGATAAATATCCAGAACACAAAGAACTTTGAAAAGTCACTAAGAGTCAACCAACTGCTCAAAGATGCCCAGCTGCGTCCTCTCCTGGCATACACTCTACTGTCTTCTGAATTCTAAGCCTTCACAATGGCACTTGAGTGTTGCACCTGCATAGCTGTCCCTGACCTCATGCCTGGGTGTGTCCTTGCCCATCTCCCTCCACACCGGGGTGGTGTTCCTCCATGGTGCAGCTGCTCTGGAGGCACTCAACACAGGGTCTCAATGGACCCTAAAAATGAACTCCACAGCCTATCCTTAGAACAATAAGGAAAGAAGTGGCTATTAAAAGTAGATTCTGGGCAGCCCAGGTGGCTCAGCAGTTCAGCGCCACCTTTGGCTGAGGGCCAGATCCTGGAGACCCGGGACTGAGTCCCACGTCAGGTTGCCTGCATGGAGCCTGCTTCTCCCTCTGCCTGTGTCTCTGTCCTGCTCTCTCTCTCAATGAATAAATAAATCTTTAAAAAATAAAATAAAATAAATAAAAGATTCTATCATAGCCCTGCTGCCATCCCCATTCACTTGACAACAGACACCAGGCAATGAACAGGTACCAGGAAGCCAGGTGAAGAAGACAGTCAGTCTCCAGCTCCAGGGTCTTAGGTTTTGTGAAGGTGACAGTCACACATGCAGATGCAATTACAGGTTGTGAAATGGCCGAAAAGGAACAGTGCTCTAGGTGATGGGAAGGAGGGAGCAGCAGGGCATCCCTGAGAAAGAACCATCCAAGCTGCGACCTACAGGGTGAGGAGCCAGTTATAGGAAAAATGAGCCTACTGAAGGTAGAGGGACTACAAAAACCGCAAGGCAAGAAAGGCTGATGTTACACAGAAATGATGGAAGGCCAGCAGGGCTGACAGTGAATACAGGGAAGAGTGGCCTGAGATGTAGTCCACAGGGACACATGGGCTGTGGTTTAAGGAATTTGGGATTCTTCCTAAAGGAAGCAACTGACATTTAAAGCAAGGGAATTCCAATTCCTCAAGGCCAGACCTGGGGTAATGGGTAGGTGGGGTGATTAGAGGACTCTGAGTTAGAGTTGGGGTACACACCCGATCAAAGGTAGGTGGGTACTGGGCTGCAAACTCTAGTTGGCGGATGACCACCTCATTCACCGGGACTCTGTTCTGCCTCATGTCCTTCAGGATGTCAATGAGATAGGTGTAGTCCAGCTTTTTGAGGGCGGCGTTGATGAGGGTGCTGTAGATGTGGGTGTTGGGGGTCATCTGGGATTTCTGGAACAGAAACATAAACATTCAATCCGTGATGTGACAGCAACTGTTGGGACAAAGCAGCCCACTGTGCGGGTCAGGCCATTTAGGTCTGCTCTGCAGACCAGCAACTGGGGCAAGGTCAGTACCTTGTGCAACAACAGGCTGTACCCCCCCCCTCCAAAAAGGAAAGCACATGTGCCCCACGCTGTAGGTCCATCCCCCCAACTGAGGACCCTACCCTCTCAGCCCTGAAGAACTTGCTCAGAGATCACTGGACTCGGGCAGTAAACCACGTGCAGAAGACCACCTCCTCAGCTCTTGGCTGTGGTTTACTACAACCCATGCCCCTAGAATTCTGACATATATCCGTCCAGAGTTGGGGCCAAAACCTGTCCCCACCCCTCGAGCTCTCCCCACTGCAACCACCTTCAAGACTGGAACACCCCCATGCTTTCAATGCCAGTTCCTGCAGCAGGGTCCACTTTCTCTCCACCTGGGCCAATGACCATTCTACACTTGAAGTTAGAGTGATCCCATTCTCCCTGCCCTCACACACACTGTTTATGCTGTCAGGGTGGGGAGGCCTGGGGGTTCAGGGGGGCTCAGCTTTCTTCCTGAGCACCTCCCAAGTTCGTAGCACCATGGGTTCCACCTAGGCTTGGACCCACTCACCTTCATGTCTGCAAGCAGCTGCAGACCATCCCTGGGCCTACGGCACCCAATGGCCAGGTTGCAGAAGGTCTGCAGGTTGGGGATGATTCCCCTCCTTGCCAGGAGTGGTAGCAGCGCCTGTGGGGACAGATATGACACTACCAGGCCTGGCAAGAGCCTTCTCAGTTGAAGCTCCATGGCTGGCTGGAGACCTCGGGGGCACAGCTCTGCTCAGAGGCTTCACAGCTCTGTGTGATCACACTGGATGCTGTTCTCAGCTTGGCTTGCGAGCACCCAGCTCCTCAGAGTTCAGTCCCTCTGCGAGGACACCCTGCCTTCCAACCTGTCTCAAACATGCCCTCCCCTCTCCCTGAAGCCCTTCATATTCCTGTGCCTCTCTGCTCCTCTGCTGGCCATCCATCCCAGCACTCAGGCCTTCAATGTCATCTGACCCCACAGCCCAGGGCTGCAGACAATGCCAACAGCAGTATGGGAAGTAAAGATGAGACTGTGAGGGCTGGGGTAGGAAGAAAGATGCCCTTGCAGCTTGGCTGGCTCAGGGAGGGGCTCTCACATTCAGCTTGTCTAGAGGAAGGTGCGCTCTGCACTGTGGGCCTGAAGGCAGAAGCTCTATCTCTGCCTCTTTGATGTCCACGAGAGGTCAGTGCTCTGACAAAAGAGGCTTTAGACAGATACGTGGACAAAATCCCACAAGGGCTTTAGTGTCCCCTCTGTGAAATGCAGGAAGCCTCGTACCAGCAGAGCCTTGGTGGTGTGGTCAGTAAAAAGAGGAATGGATGGGAAGCTCTTGGACCAGCATTTAGTGGAGGAGTGTTATGTGTGTGTGTGGGTCGGAGGGTGTGGGCTGAAGAAGGGTGGGGACGCTCGGGGCCAAGCTCCTGTATGCCTTGTGCCCCTCAGGACAGTGAGGATGTGTTTGGTGTCTGTCTGCATCCATCTGTAAGCTCCTCAATGGGGATGAGCAGTGCAGCTGGCTGCTTCACCACTCAGTTCTCAGCTTTGCCCAAGCCCAGGCCCAGAACAGAGGCTCTACTCAGCCTGCCCACCTATTGCGGGAATGGGTGATGCCCCCTGCAGGGGAGCTAGGTCCTGCAGTTGGAAGGTCAGAGGAACCTTCCTCTTGAACCTGGTGCCTGCCTCCATGCCTCACCTTCGCCCCCTCCAGATCGCCAAGCTTGCTCTTCTTCCTCATCAGTGTGTTGAAGAATGTCACATCAGCTTCCACCTGGTGCGTGTCCAGGACAGTCAGCAGTGAGGACTCTGCAGGACTCCCAGGCTCTACCACCTCAGCCAGCAGTGTGAGGGTTTTGATATTGGGCTTGAGCCCATGCTCTGCCATCTTGCCCAAGAAGCCCTCCAGGCCCCCCATCAAGGCCAGCCTGTCAGCTGGGGTGGTTACAGTCCCAAAGGAGACCACAGCTGGGGAGACTGCTCCCAAGGTCAGGAGGTTGGCCTCCAGTCCCCAGCGAGAAGGTTCTGAGGCCAATGAAGTGAGGGTCACCATGTGGTCAGGCTCCGTCTTGGTATCCACCTCAGGCTGGACCTTGCTGGGGGCTCTGGCTTCACGAGGCTCTGGAAGGCCCTCAACTACCTGAGAAGGTTCCAGAAACAGCTGCCTCTCCAGGGCCTCCACGTGCCTGATTGACACGCCATCGCCCACCCGGGCCTGGGCTCTCTTCCTTGTCCGAAACCCACCTGCCCGGGGCTGAAGCAGGACCGTCTCCTCCCTGGGCCTCAGGAGCAGTGCTGAGGCCACCTCCGGGTCCCCCAAGCCACAGTCTCGAGCTGCCCCCAAAAGGAGGTTGTAGCCATGCTGGCTCGGCTGGAGCCCCAGACTCAGCATCTGCCTCCACACCTGCCAGTAAGAGAGAAATTCAGGCTCTGCACTCCTCAGAAGAGCCTTAAGCAGAGCAGACACAGGGAATAAACAACCATTTGGCAAATACAAAGGGCACAGAAAAGAGCTAAAAGCATCTAACCCAATGCCCAGCTCTAGACAACTAAGAATCCTGAGACTCTGAGGACTCTCTCGGAGACTTCACAGGGGTGCTACTCCTTTTCTCTCTCTAGCTCATCCCCAAACTGTTCTCCCACTTTCATCTCTCTGCCCTCTTCCAGAGCCCCCGTACTGGGAATAGACTTCGCCCTGGATCTCTGTCCAGTTTCTCTGTACTCTGGGGAGGGATATCAGAGAGGCTACATCCTGAAAGAGTCTAGGCTGACTTAAGAGCTGGATTTAGTGACACTTCCTGAGTGCCCACTGCATGTCCTGCCCCATGCAGCCTCCAGGAAGTATGAGAACACAGGGCAAGGGACAGTGCAAGGAAGGGTTCAGCCAGGAAGAGCACCCAAGCTGGGGCCCCAGGCAGCCCTGTTTCCTCTTGAGATGAGCTCATTCTCACCCCACAACACAGCGCCTAGCACACTCAGTGTGTTCTCCACAAAGGGCCACTCTGATCATGTCTGGGTCACTCTGAGATCATTTCTAAGGTGCCAGGAGATGCCACACAGGGCTCACTGTTCCCACTGGCTTCTTTGTGGACTCAAAGGGTGGCCACATTTGGTGGGATGAGAGCTCGCATCTAACTTTCTGTCTTCATCAGGGGTAAGTGTGCAGACAAGGCAGGAGTCAGTCAGGCCCAGGTGGGTGCAACCTGCAAGAGGTCTGCTGCCCACCAGAGAGGGTCTTAAGTAGGGCAAAGGTCTCAGCAGAGACCTGAGGTTTAGCACAGATTCAGGTTCTTGGGAGTCAGATGGGCCTCAGTTCAAATCCCAGATCTGCTTAATAGCTGTGTGATCTGAGGCCACTTACTCAACCCCTGTGAGTCTCAGTTTCCTTGTCTGTAAAACAGGGCTAATGGTGCTTAGGTTGAGCAGTTTAATAACTGCACAACATAAGCCAGCTATTAGCATTTCTAACTACAACAGACCTAGAACAAAGAAAGCAAGGAACTAGATTTTGGCTGATTTTTACCATAAAGCTCCTGCTTTCAGAGTCTGCTGAGGAGAGGCATGCATTTGGTCCAGGGCTATCCCAGGTCACTGGGGCTCAGCCTCCGTGTCGATCAACCACTTGGGGATCTTGCTGAAATGTTGATATGGATGCAGTATGCCCAGGCGGGGCTGAGACCCTGCTCTTCTGACAAGCTCCCAGGTGAGGTTAATGCTGCAGGTCTGTGGGCCCCACCTTAAGTTGAAGAGCTCCAGGGGAGCTCTGGCACCATTGCTACTACCGGCACCTCACTTGCCTAGGGCCAGGGCGGGCAGTGCTCTCAGGGGATCTGAGGTGGAATCAGAGCAATGGGTCTCAACTCTGATGTCCATGCACATCTCTCAGGACTAACTGAAGAACCCTGGGTCTCACCTGCAGAGATGCTGAGTGTGGGCCTGTGGGAGGTGAGCTGGAACAAACATTCCATGTAAGTGTGCTGCAGGCCTTCAGAGACTGTAAGCTTAGCCGATCTGAGCCAGTGGCATGGAAGGCCACTCGGCAGAGTGAAAGAGCATGGGCTGGTTGTGCCCTCACGTGGCAGCAGCCATGCCCCTTCTAAGGCCCTCCTCCCCCGCCATCTGTAAAACGGCCGGAAGCAGCATGCTTTGTGAAGGCCAAACTATTGCAAACATAACAACACCTGCAAGGGGCAGTCACAGGTGCTCAAATGCACGTGGTCATTTGCACCTGACACAGGTGCACATGGGAAGGGGGCAGCGGGAGAGGCAGAAAGACAGAGCTGGAAGGGACAGACCTGTAGGGTGTATCGGAAACCCGTCTTCTTGTCCTGGATGCAGCCCATGAGCAGGTAACTGAAGGTCTCCTCTGTGACTGCATGCCCTTTCTGGACGATTTCCTGGAGGACGGAATAGAGGCCACACTGTGAACCTGCGGCAGAGCCCAGGCCCAATGGGTCTGACTCAGGGCAGACACTCCTGGGGCAGGCTATGGCCATGCATCTAGAAGAGGTGGGACCTGAATCTGGCTTTGGGATGGCTCAGAACCAGCCCGAGCAGAGCTGTTCAATTGCTGTCTGCACTCACTCCTCCTCTCCTTCTAGGCTGTTCTTCCTGGTTGACATGATCACTTTTGGGTAGACCCTCTGCAAAGACCACCGCAGCAGCCAGTTTTAGCCCCTGTGCTCAAGGCACTGAAATTGCACAGAGCTGGCTTCAAGTCCTAGCTTTGCTACTGGCTAACTGTGAGTGTGGGCAAGGCATGAAGCTCCCTGGGTTCAGCCTCCTCATCCAGAGAGCAGGGTCACAGGCAGGAATTGCCTTGGAGGCTCTCTGGAACACCTCCACAACAACGTATAATGCCCATGCACATTTTTATGACACTTGTTACCCCTGGCCTCTCTCAAGCCTATCAGGCTTGGCCATTGGCTTCTTGAAATATTCTTCCACCCCTCAGCTCCTAAGGGTCTCCTCCTCGAGCCTGTCTTCCTCTGTCCCTCTTGTGAGCATAGGTGTTCCCACCCTACCCCACCATCAGCCCCTTCCACCTCAGTGAGGTTTTATCATTTTATAGATCTTATTTCTTTGAGAGTGTGCACACATGCACACATAAGCAGGGGAAGGGGCAGAGGGAGAGGGAAAAGCTGACTCCCTGCTGAGCAGGGAGCCCAACACGGGGCTCAATCCCAGGACCCTGGTATCATGACCTGAGCTGAAGGCAGACCCTTAACTGACTGAGCCATCCAGGCGCCCCTCTCAGTGAGGTTTTAGTTTGTGCTCTGTCTGGGACTGTCTCCCAGCTGTCTTTTAACTGGTCTCTCTCCCCAACCACAGACTGACCTGCATAAAATATCAATGACATCTCTGGACAGGTCAGAGGCCAATCAGCCACATTGCCCTCTTCTGGAGGCTTCAACTACCTGCCCCTCACATGGCACCCTTGGGAAGGATTTATCACTCTCAAGGAGGTTCTCCAGGGTTGAGACCACATGATCCTGCCTCTCCTGCAGAGCAGGCCACCTCAAGGCAGCCAACCCAGAGGCTAGTCACAGGCTGCTCTGCACCACGTGGTGCCTGGACAATCCAACAGGCCCCTTCTCCTGTGGTGGGCAGGTGGGACCTCAGTACATGCAGTGAGGAAAAGCATCAGTCAGCAGTAGGAAAAGCAAGACAGAACCTAAGAGCAGAGAATGAGCATGTCCATGGGCCTGAGGGAAGACAAGGCTGCCAAGGGCATGCTGAAGTACTCCTGAGGTTTAGTTGTGAGGACCTAGAGCCTTCCTTTAGGTGTTAATTCACGTTTGTCTCCCTTCCCAACCCGAGAGAGCAGAACTACCACCCCGGTCCTGGTCCTCCCTGCTTAAACCTCCTCACGGTCTCCTCTGGAACTGGGGATAAAAACCCTTCTTATAGCTGGGGAATAAAAGCAGCTACAGGGAGCACCTTGATGGCTCATTCAGGGAAGCATCCAACTCTTGATCTCAGCTCAGGTCTTGATCTCAGGGTCGAGAGTTTAAGCCCCACATGAACTCTGAACTCCAGCATGGAGCACATTAAAAAAGAGAGGGAGAGAGTGACTATGAGCCAAAGCACTGATGCAGACAAGACCCTGCTCAGCAATCCCATGCCCTTGCTCACCAACTGCTTCCCTCAAACCTGGCACCTCCTGGAAACCAGCGATTTTTGTTCCCACTGCTTTAATCAGGATGCCTTCCCTGGTGAGCATTGATTCATCCTTAGTGCTGTGATGCCCTGCCCTCCTCTATGGCACCAAGGAGTCTCTCACGGAGTCATAGCACACAGTAGCACACACAACCCACCACCCTCCTAGGGGCAGGGCTTCTTTATCTGTCAGACTGAGGCCTCTGCCAATTGGTGAACCCAATCCCGACTCCTCATCAGCCCCCGAATCTTCCTGCGTGAGGGACATCAAGAGCCATAGCCTCACATCTGCCACATGTGACTGGCCCCAGGTGGGGGAGAAGGAAGGAAGGGGCGCCCTCACCTTGAACACATCAAGGCACATCCTGAGGTCTGCGCACAAGGCAGCCATCTTCAGCAGTGCATGGTATGTTTTTAAGTTGAGCTGGAAGTTTCTGGCCTGGAGCTGCTGCCGGAGCTTCAGGGCACTCTGCAGAGCAGAGTCCTTCCAGGGGGACTCAGCACAGACATTGAACAGGGCTGTGTACGTGGCATCTGTGGGCTCCAGGTCCCGTTTTTTCATCTGTGGAGAGGGAAAGAAACTTGAAGGTAGCTCTGGGCCAGCTGGACAAACAGGTGACAGCCGCCCTGAGGGAAAGCTGGAAAGGACTCTGTTCCTAAATTTAACAGGCCAGTTGGCAGGACCTGTGCTAAGGTGGAGCTGAGTGACATGTCAGAGCCTACTTCTCCAAAACCCTGACTCAGCCAGAGGGCTTCTGAAAACCTGCCCTCCAGATGCACCAAGCAAAGCGTCATCCTCCCCATGGCTGTCAGCCCACTCTGGGCCTGAGACGCCTTTAGCAGAATCCTCCTGAAGCTCTCTCAGCTCCGGATCGGGCTCCCTGCTCAGTGGGTTACCTGCTTCTACCTCTCCCTCTGCAGATCCCCCTGCCTGTTCTAAGTAAATAAAATATCTCTTAAAAAAGGAGCCTTGTGCTCAGAGTCAGGCTGTTTGGGGCTCAAATCCCAGCTCCAATGCTCACAAGCAGGGTGACCTTGGACATGGCACTTCACCTCAAACATGGTGGCCGCCGTTTCCTCATCTGAAAAATGAGGATGGTGATCCAGCTATGAGGATGATGTATGCCGTGTGTGAACTCATGTACATGACAAATGTGTCCTGAGGACTTACTGTAAGCCAGGCACTGTCTACCAGTGGTTACCGGGACAGATACTGCTTGTTTGCATCGAGCTTACACTCCAGGTAGGACGAAACATAACAAAGAAAAAATCAACAACAGTAATGAGGGCGGCAAAGCATGCACACGGAAAAATGGAAAAGGAAAAATAGTATAGGGGCAGAAACCTGGCAAACAGCACTTTCACCAAGTGACCAAGGTATCTGTCACGTGTGCTAAGTCCCCTGGCAGGAAAAGGACACTTTGCTTCTGTGACAGCCTTTCCCCAAGCCCATAACCACAGCCTTGTCACAAGTACAAATGGAGAGACATTCTACAAAATCCTTGACCAGGGGAGCCGGGGTGGCTCAGCAGTTTAGCGCTCTCTTCAGCCCAGGGCGTGATCCTGGAGACCTGAGATCGAGTCCCACATCAGGCTCCCTGCATGATGGAGCCTGCTTCTCCCTCTGCCTGTGTCTCTGCCTCTCTCTCTGTCTCTGTGTCTCTCATGAATAAATAAATAAAATCTTAAAAAAAAAATCCTTGACCAGTACTCCTGAAATCTGTCAATGTCATGGACAAAAAGGAAATTCAAAAAGTATCACAAGATGGAGAAGCCAGTGTGGGGACCCAGACTGGATACAGGAAAAGAAAGAAGATCTCACTGGATACAGTGGAAAAAAAAGGTGAAATCCAAATAAAATCTGGAGTTCAGTTTCTAGTAATGCACCAAGAGTGGTTTCTCAATTCTGATAAATAGACCGTCAAGGCATGAAATGCTAATACAGGGATTAGCTGAGGGAAGGGTATTCGGGAATTTTCGGAATTTTCTTTACATCTCTGCACTTTTTTCTATGAATCGGAAAGTATTCCAAAGTAAAAAATTTATTGGAAAAAAAAAAGCAAATCGACTTAAGGTAAGAAAGAGTGAACTGTACATCTCTGAGGTGACAGGTGGTGACTTAAGGGTCCTCTCAAATGTGAATTAAGAGCTGCTATTGGACTGTGAACCAAAAAACACAACAAACCCCCCTGGCACTAGCTGCCCCTCACTTAGCACCTGAAGGCTCTGCTGCTAGGTGGCTTGTCAGGGAAGCTTCCTGTCTTTCTCTACCGTGATAGGTCCTTAGGTCTTTCAGAGGCTATGTTATTGTATCATTTGGAACCACAACTCCTCCCCCTTGCTTCCAGCTAGAGATGATCAGGCCTCGAGGAGGCACATCCCAAATGACAGTAAGTCTTCCTGGGATAAAGGATGTTCCCAAGCTTCTGGCTGCAAGAGAGGGTTGGATTATTTCTACTAGAGCCTACTATCCTCTTAGGCAAAGCTTTCACGACTACAAAGGACATAGCTTCCCAGCTCTGAAAATAAATACAACACAAGAAGTGGATGAATATAAAGTGAAACCACCTTCCAAGAGGCATAAGAGCCCCTTTCCAAAGGACCAGCTTTGGAAGCAAAGTGCGTATATGTGTCCCATGTGGAGAGTAAGGGTGAGACAATGTGAACACAACAGGAGCAGCAGTGGAGAAGGGAGGCAGAGTGGAGGGAGGGGGAGCTGCTGCAGTCTAGTCTGGGAATGGAAGACTTTCCACCCATCTCACATAATCATCCAAGATCCCCTCCACTTTACAGAGGATGAAACAGAGGCCAGGAGGTTAATCTGGCCATGGTAATGTCCCAGCAGTTGACATCCTGCCATGTGCACCCAGTTCCTTCTGCCTCAAAAACCCATGCCCTCTGAAGCCTTACCCCTCTGCCCCCAGCCCCGCACTCACATCGTTGTAGAGCCTGAAGGCCTTCTTCAGGTATCCGGCCCGCCCACAGCCCCCGATCAGTACAGTGTAGTTGCACTCAAGGGGCTGAAGTCGCTCTTCCTTCAGCATCTGCCGCTCAAACAGATCCAGGGCCTCAGCCAGCTGCAGGGAGAAGGGACATGGCGGGGAGAGGTGCTTAGGGAGGCCTCAGAGACCCTCAGCAAAGAGAGGGAAACTGAGATTGAGGGACTCCCCCTGCCCCCTCCCTCCCGCCAGCCTGCCCAGGAGCCACACAGCTTTCCTGGGCCTCTGCCACCAGGCTCTTGGTCCCTAGGCTCTGCAGCAAGGGAGCTTCATGGTGGACAGGAAGAAAAGCCCACTAAATTTCCACCACCTACAAAAGCTCTTGGTCCTGCTGCCATGGCTGCCTTCCCTCCAGCCAGCCAATGAACTCCTTGAAAGCAGGGCCATGTCTTTGTCTCCTTGTGGGCCTAGAGTGGAGCCAGAGCCTGGCCCTCAGTAGGTCCTCAGAAAATGTTAATTCTACAAATCCTGGGATCTGCCCTGCCCTTACTTCCTTGGTGACCCCACCTATAGTGGCAGCCCCTTGGGCCTAAGTGGTATGGGAGATTGGGTTCTGGCCAGGATGGTGGGCACACTTGGGGCCACTGTGTGGCACAACCACATGGGGCCATTCACAGCAGCAGCCTTCTGAGATGGCATAAGACAGCAGCCCTGAGTGACCAGCTTCCTCTGGCTGCAAATCCCCTTAGCCCACAGTCATCTCTACCCCATCCCTACTCCAATACCATCTCCTTTAAATCCTCAGTTCACCTCCTTACAACTTAATTATTTTTTTCATCCATTGGTTCAACCGGTAATTACTGAATCCTCCTATGTACCAGGCAAGGTCCATTTGCTGGGGATATAGCCATGAACGAGAGGGAGGCTCCTCATGGAACACATTTTTTAATGTGGAAAAGACAGATGCCAGGTGAAATAAAAAAAATATGTACTATGTAAAATGGTGATAGGTTGTTGTTTTTTTCTTTAAGATTTTATTTGAAAGACAGACAGACAAAGAGTGAGAGAGAGCATGAGCAGGGCCTGGGAGGGGGAGAAGCCTGGGATCATGGACCTGAGCCGAAGGCAGATGCTTAACTGACTGAACCATCCAGGTGCCCCAGTGATAGGTTTTAAAACAAAACTAAAGCAAGAAGTGCCAGAAAAAGGGGTATGGGAGATTTTCCTTTAATCTAAAACCCCTAAAAAAAGGGGTTTTTAAAAGATTTTATTTATTCGAGAGAGAGAGAGACAGTGAGAGAGATCATGAGCAGAGGGGGAGGAGCAGAGGGGGAGAGAGAGAGAGAGAGAGAGGCAGACTCCCCACTGAGCAGGAAGCTCAACACAGGGCTCTATCCCAGGGCCCTAAGATCATAACCTGAGCTGAAGGCAAACACTTAACCAACTGAACCAGCCAGGTACCCTGGAAGATTCAGTTTTAGATATGACAGCCAAGCAGAGCTTCACTCAAAAGATGACAGAACAACAATCTGAAGGAGTTAAGGGAAAAAACACCACTATATGAGAAAACAGTGCAAAGGCCCTGAGTCAAGAGTGTACCTGGGAGTTGGAGAAGCAGAGAGGAGACCAGGATGGTTATAACAGTGAGGGAAGGGGAGATAAGAGTAGAGAGGTAAGGGGAGTGGAAGGCAGACCTTGCAGGCTTCATAAGCTTTTGTGAGGACTTTGGCTTTTATTTCTCAGTTTTTCATTATGGAAAACTTCAAACATACACAAAAGTAAAAATAACTACAACGATTAACAATCTTGTTCAGGCACACTCTGTACTCCCACTCCACACTGAATCATTTTTTTTTTTTAAAGCAGGCTCTATACCCAGTATGGACCCCAACATGGGGCTTGAACTCATGACTCTGAGATCAAGACCTGAACTGAGATCGAGAGTTAGATGCTTCACCAACTGAGCCACCCAGGCACCCCAAAAATGAATTTTTTAAAGCACATTTACAAGGTGCCAGGGTGGCTCAGTTGGCTAGGCATTTGCCTTCAGCTCAGGTCATGAACCCAAATCCTGGGATCAAATCCCGCATGGGGGGTGGAGTCCTTTTACCTCTGCCTCTCCTCCTTACTCGTGCTCATTCTCTTTATGCTCTCTCCCCCCAAAATAAAATATTTACAAAAGACAAAGCACATTTATAGACATTCCATTATTTCATTCCCCAAATCTTCAACATACACCTCTAAGAAATTTTTAAACATATGCGCAACGTCATTATCAACACCTAAGAATATGAACATCGATGTCATTGAGCACATTTGCGAGCCCTAGCAGGAAGAGTAACATAATCTACTTTCTGCTTTAACAGGGTGGTTCTGCACTGTGCTCAGACATGGGAGAAGGAGGTGGTGAGAACGGCAGGCAGCCCACTTACAAGTGTTGTGATAGCTGAGGAGCTGAGGATAAGGCGAGGCCTGGGCTTTCAGGGGGAATACTACAAGAAGGGTTAAGACTGGTCGTATTTTAAAGCTCCAGCTGGAGAGAGAAACAGAAGAGTCAGGGATGGCGCAAAGGCTTCTGACCTGGACAGATGAAACAGGAGGATCGCCATTTAATGAGATGAAAACAGCGCAGTCCAAACAAGGCTGAGAACCAAAATTTCAGGCCAGTGTGGGTGGGTGTAAGGGAGCTGGTGAGGTAGCTGGATATACAGATGGGGAGGGCTGGGCTGGAGATAAGAACAGAAGAACTGCAGTGAAGGGGGGGCCTGAAAGCCAGGGGGTGGCAGATCACCTGGTGTAGCAACCAGAGTGAGTGAAGACAGAGAAGAGCCCTGAGCATCTAAGTATGTAGAGGTCAGGTAAGGTGGCTCTTCCAAAACACTAGGCTACAGAGGAAGTAGAACCAGGACCAACAGAATCCAAAGGTCCCCTCACCTTTCCTTCTCTGATCAGGTGTTTGCACTGAAGGAAGTACCAGTAAGGGGTGTTTTTCCGGCCCCGCCATGACTTTGGCTCCAGCTCTCTTTCTTCGTCTTCAGCAATCTGTTCCCTGAGCCGGAGGTTATACAACTGGGCTGTTGACTTTCGGAACATTCTCCTCGAAGAGTACTTGCTGGAGAGGGTCCCAAAGCTCTCTTCCTCTTCTTCCTGAGTGGCCGTGGGGCCGGGCTGGCTCAGGTCAGAGCTGAGGCTGCTCGCATTCTTCTGGTTCCCCTGGCCAATGGGCAGCTGCAGGGGGGAACTGCTGCAGGTTCGAGTCAGCCACGCAGCCCTCAGCCATGTGGGCCCCTCCCTGCCTCCTGCCCATTTGACTCTGAGAGGGTCAAGGTGCTGGAGGGCGGACAGTCCCACAGGGCGGAAGCGGGAGAAAAGTTGAGCAAATCTCATGAGGTCCAACTCTGGCTTTTTCCTCCAGGGCCTGGCACAGGTCAGAAATATAATGAAGTCTACTTGGGTTTGTAGTCACAAAAGGCAGAAAGAAGACAGAACGGATTACAAGCACGAGCACTGATATTAGAAAGCCTACTTTCAGATTTCGGTTTTGCCAAACAACCACCCATGAGTCCTGGGGCACTCACTGCTCTGGTCTCAGTCTCCTGCCCTGTGAACTAGGGTTAACTACAACCACTGCCCACACAGTCCTGTAGCAATGACTGAATGAAGCTCAGATACATGGTGTGCAGCACAGTGCTGGCACAGTAAGCCCCCAACAGACATAAGCTATTGATATTATCAAGCCATGATCTGAGAGACCAGTCACTGAATTCAGAACGGAATTTGAGTCCTAGCCAGAGCTGTGGTGTGACTAGGCCCATTCCTTGACATTTCTGTGCATACATTTCTTCAACTGCAAGATGAAGATGATCCTACTGACCTCACCGTAAGGTTGTTGTTTTTTCACCATAAGGTTGTAAAGATTAAATGAGATGTTTTTAGCATATCTCATTTACTGCTGTTTCAAAAGTTAAAGCTATTATAATGTATTATTTAAAAAAATACCATCTGGGCCTCTGCACAGGGAAGTTATCTCAAGCATGCCTTTTCTGCAAAATTTGTGGATACATGGGCTAGAGTTGTGCTGTCCAATACAGTAGCCACTAGCCACATGTGGCTACTGAACACTTAAAATGTGTCTAATCTAAATGAAGACATGCTTTAAGTATAAATTACACACTTGATTTCAAAGACTTTATGCCCAAAAAAGTAGACAAATTATACATAATCATCTTTTGACACGTTGAAATAATTTTGGATATACTGGGCTAAATAAAAATTTAACATAGGTTTTCACAATTTTTCAGCTTTATTTAGCATGGCTACCTGAAAATTATAAATCATACACATGGCTTGCATTACATTTCTATTAGACAGTGCTAGACCAGAGATCCTGGTCTGCATACTTGAAACTCTTTTTTTTTTTAATTTTTAAATTTTTTTTTGAAACTCTTTAATAAAAAAATACCAGGGGACGCCTGGGTGGCTCAGTGGCTAAGCATCTGCCTTTGGCTCATGGTGTGATCCTGGGGTCCCAGGATCGAGTCCCACAGAGGGGTCCCTGCATGGAGCCGGCTTCTCCCTCTGCCTATGTCTCTGCCTCTATGTGTTTCATGAATAAATAAATAAGATATTTAAAACGTGTATCAGAATAGCCACCATGACACTATTTTAAGATCTGGTTGTAACAGAAGTTCACAGTTGGTAAGACTTTTAAGTGACTGCAGACTGATTAATAACTGAGGTTCAAGGGATGCCTGGGTGGCTCAGTGGTTGAACCTCTGCCTTCAGCTCAGGTCGTGATCCAGGGGAACCTGGGATCAAGTCCCACATTGGGCTCCCCCTAGGGAGCCTGCTTCTCCCTCTGCCTATGGCTCTGCCTCTCTCTGTGTGTGTCTCATGAATAAATAAATAAAATCTTAAAAAACAAATATCTGAGGCTCAGGAAGGGGAGTGACTTGCTGGGGACCTTGCAGCATGTAAGTGCAAAGTGGAGTGCAAAGGTGAGACCCGCTAGCTGTGGAACCCGGCTGCCAGTGAGCCCATGTCTGGGTATTAGCCTTTCCTGACACCAGTACAGACATCTGGTGAAACCTGCGACCGTAACAGAACCATAACGTGAGCACACCCTTAATTCTACACTGTCAAGTAGCCACATTAAATAAAGTGCTTAGGTGCGTTAAATGAAATGCTGAGCGTTGCAAGAAAAAAAAAAAAAACCCCAACCATGTCGAAATAGATATTAAGACGTTTTAAAAAACAAGTTCCTGCTATTCCAGTCTATAGGCTGCTTTTCTGACGCATGAACACCAAGATCCTGTCACAGCAGTGATTAGTGTAGACCGTAACTTGTGGTAACTTGCACGTACTCTACCTCCAAACATCACTGACGGTCATCCCCACTAGAAACCCCGACTTAGTTGAGGGCCCTGTTAACGCCAGTCATGGAAGGAAATGCCCATTTCACACAGAGAAAACTAAAGGTGCAATTTTCTCCCTACCCAGGCTCATTAACCTGCCAGTAATGACAACCCCTGAATTAGAAACGCGCCGCCGCTGTGCTGGGGTGGGGGTGGGGCAGGGCGTCCCTCCCCGGACGCTCCCCGGGGCCCTCGGGCCAGCCCGACCCCCTCCACAAGGGCCTTTAGAGCCTCGGTCGTCTCACCAGACAGCCCCGACCCCGGCTGCGACACTCGCGGCCCCTCCGTCGTCCCGTCCCCGCCCGGGAACAGGATCTCACTGGAAAAGTCCCCCCAGTGAACACAGCCCGGAAGCCCGCGCCGCGTCGCCCCACCGCGCCCTCCTCGCCTCACCGCGCCGCGCTCCAGGGGGTCCTTCCCACCGGCCTTCACGTCCGCGCAGGACCCCGCCGACTTCACGCAGGCGCAGTCCGCCACGTGAAAGCCCCGCCCCGTGCGCGCGGAGGCGGGTTACCCCGGGCGGCGAGAGGAGGTAGGAGTTCGGCTGGCGGCTAGCCTGGCCTGACGGAGAGTCCCGTACTCCCAGCTCTACTGGCCGGGTCTGGACAGGCGAGAGGCCGGCGCGGGTTTCGGCAGCTCCCGGCATCCCTCGGGCGGCGGCGGCGGCGGCGGCGGCGGCGGCGGCGAGGTTGGAAGAGGCGGAGGACCGTGTGCGGCGGGTCCAGTGGCGGGTAGGAGTGTGAGGGCGGCGAGAGACCTGAGGAGTATTCGGGCCGGTGTGGCCGCCGCCGCCGCCATGCAGGAAATCATCGCCAGCGTGGACCACATCAAGTTCGACTTGGAGATCGCGGTGGAGCAGCAGCTCGGGGCACAGCCGCTGCCCTTCCCCGGGATGGACAGTGAGCGCGGGGCCGGGGCCGCGGGCGAGGGGCACGACCGACTTGGCCCCGGGACCCCTCCCCTCGGTTCAGGCCGCCCTTTCCGTGGGTCCCGGGACCTTTTCTGCATCGGTCCTGGGGACTCTTTCTCCCCTATCCTGGGACCCCCTTCCCCCATTCAGACTCGGGAGCCCCCCTTTCTCCAACCTTTGATCCCCTGGGGCTGTTCTGATACAGTCTTCTGGAGGGCAGGATCGTGTCTGGTTGTTGGAATAAGTCGTGAATGAAAGCGGGTGTTTGAGGTTGGAAATTTTTTCCCTGACATAACTAAAAGAAAATAGTGAGACGTTCCCCTTCTCTGACTCCAGTCCCCCCCCCCCCACACACACACACTTTGAGCACCCTCTCCTTGGTTTCATCAGAACTGGGCGGTTGGAGGAGTCCTGCTGGAGGAAGGACCGACCACCTGTCTCCTCTCTGTAGAAGATTCCCAGTTAGACTCTCAAGCTCCATTCTTCTAGGATGTGCCCTCCTGGCAGCCTATCCCTCACTTTTTCTCTGGACTCCAGTTCTGAGTCATTCATCACACCTGGGCAGCTGCCTGAGTTCCCTTTGTTCTCCACCGTGAAAGGATAGTCTCTAGCTCCTTCACCCCCCCAACTTAGGTGGATATCTGGCACTTTAAAAGACACCGGCAGTTTTCTTCTCTCTTTTCCAGTCACACTTGGAATGTAATGTTAAAGCCTAGAGGTCACTCGGTTCAATCCACAGATGGGGCACCTGGTTCTGGGGAGGGGAATTGCAGAAGACCACTTGGTCCCTGGCGACTTGGTACATGGTGGAACCACGTGAGCTCTCCAGTGTTCCTTACTGGTTCAGTCTGTGGTTCCCTGTGCTGTGTCCCATGCCAGAGGCCCATGTTCACCCAGGCCTGTGTCCTGGAAGAGCCTCCTTGCAGCCTCATTCCTCTCAAGTGGCCACACTTATCATGCACGCATGACCTGAGTTGTTTCAGTCATGCCGACACTTACCTGTGAGATACCACTTATACCCAGGAGACATACCTCTGGCAACCCTATGTACACACCAATTCCATCTCTACTATACACATCTTATAAGCAGCTGCTGAAATTCAGATACACACTATTAACTACCCCTGGACACATGTGATCACTTCCTGCTTGTGCATGCTCATCCACTTTATTTATTTGCTAGAGAGAGCTAGTGAGCACAGGTGGGGGAGGGACCAAGGGAGAGAGAGAAATAGGCAACCCGCTGAGCAGGGAGCCCAATGCAGGACTCGATCCCAGAACCCTGGGATTATTACTTGACCTAAAGGCAGACGCTTAACTCAGCCGCCCAGCCACCCCATGCTCATCCACCTTTGCACATGTGTCCTTTCCCTGTGTTGATGGAACCATCCATGCAGGGCAGCTCCTTCCCTCTCTCCTCTCCAGCCTGGGACCACACATACTTGAGTCTATGAGGGCAGGTGCAGAGGCCCACATACCTGTTCTAAGGAGGGTCAGGGACATGCCTGGCCACGGGTGCTGCCCTGGCTTAGGCCTCAGACTTGGTAGGCACCCTCTGCCCTCTGCCAGTCCATGATCTATTTCAGTGTGTTAAAGCCCTGGGTGGTCACAACCGTTTCTCCTTTGGGCACTTCGTTGCCATCTTAGTTTTGGGAAGAATTGTCAGTTCTCCCCTGAAGACATACTCTTAACCTATCTGCCTGAGACCCACCCCCAGGACTGTAGACTTCTGGCTTCAAGCAATGAAGTAACCTTAACCTCTGAGTGGAGCCCAGAAATACTCTTCTGTGATGCCTTCCTTAATATAAGGCTTTTTCAACTTTTTTTTTTTTTGGCTTCTTAAGCTTTTTGAGATGCAAACCAATGATACCCCCTTGACAGCCTTAAGTCTGCCCTAGCAAAATCTGCCTGCTTCTGAGAATCAAAGGAGTCTCTTACAAGATAGCGAAGAGAAGGATGAAAGTGGCTTTCCAAACTGCTCTTGGTGGGTTTTCAGCAGCTCTAAAATGCCTGCCAATGGAGAAAACTGTTAATGAAGCCAGGGAGAGTTTATGCTAGCAGCCATGATGAGTGAATTCCTGGGCTGATTGCAAAGGCTTGCCCCCTGGAGTCACTGATACCGCACTCTGCCTTTATTCCTTGGCTCACCTCACCCAAACTGGCTGCCTCTGTGGAAGCAGAAGACCGTGAGCCTTTAATTGTGTGTTGGTATTGTACCACCATGAGCTAGATCATGGGCAGGCACATTCTGCCTCTGTTTTCCTTGATGCTCTTCCCACCAGAGTGCCTCGGAGGCACCCGCCCCTTCTCTGGAGCTTGTCCCTCCCTCGAGTCCCCATTTGATTGTTTGTGCTTCCTGTGAGCTCACACCCTCCCTCTGTCTCAAGTTAAAGTGCTTGTGAGTTAGCCCTCTGGAAGGTCGGAGTCCAGACTGGGGGTAATTAACTTCTGTAATCTTGTGCTCCATCCTTCCCCCGCCCACTTCTAACTCCTTGAAAGCATCTTGCTTATAGGAAGCTCTCAGGATGACTGGTCTCTACATACGTGTCCGCAGAGAAGGACTAAAATGAGCAGCTTTTTGTGTGTGTGGTCAGGCTTTGTATTTTTTTTTTTTTTTTTTTTTTTGCCAATCTGTTTTCTGTACCCTGAACCCTTCATGGGTCAAAGAAGGGTCCCCTCCTTATGTCTTCAGCTGTCCCCAGTCACACCTCACTTTGTTTGATGCTTCTCCTTTCCTTCCTGCAGAGTCGGGAGCTGCTGTCTGCGAATTCTTTTTGAAAGCTGCCTGTGGCAAAGGTGAGAAACCCCTGGCTCCTCAAAATTCCCCCTGAGGTGCTTTCTGCCACCCTGACCCCTAGCAGACTTCAGGCCTTCAGGTCTCTGGCTTGCATTACTTTCTGCAGATTAACAGTATCCCTAGATGAAATTACTGTGCTTTGGACAGACTAGGAACATGATGGGGTATTCTTCCTGAAATCTGAATCCCAGGACAGAGCCTCACTCTGAGTCTGCCTCCTCACCTCACCTCACCTCACTTTGCCTGTGGCCCAAAGACAGAAGGCCCAAGCACTGAGGTGTTCGGAAACTTTTTCAAGATCTTGGAGTTAGTGAGTGGCTGAGCCAGTGTCTGAACCCAAGCCTTTCTGATTCTATAGTCTACCCAAGCTCCCTGTCCTCTGTACCCTGTCATCAAAAACCCCTACAGCAGTCTGTCCTGTGGAGCCATGTTCATACCAACCAGACTCCAACAGAGGCTACTGGAACCAGACTATCCACTAATTGATAAGGAGACAGATTGCTAGGTGAGACCTTACATGCCCTGTATAGGTCTGGGCATTTTTCTTCCTATAGGCAAATTTATTTGGAAACTAGATTTTAATCAGAAGCTTGAGTAGGGAGCACAAAATTGGAGCAAAGGGATGGTTTTAGTGGATGATTTTGGCAAGTTTGGTTTATAACTCTAGCTTTTCCCAGGGAAACAATAGACCTGCTGGGTAGATCAGCCAGGTTGCCCTGGGGCTCTCTGGTTGGAATATCATCTCCCACTGGGCTTCTGGGCTTTTTCCTACATTTGTGCTTATTAATTCTGCCCTTCTGACCTGCCGCCTTCTGTCAGATAGCTGTCCTTATCACAGGGCACTGTGGCTGTCTTCTGTGTTGACTAGTAGCCACTTGGCCATATGTGGCTAGTTAATACATGTGGCCAGTGACCACCATATTGGATGGCATAGATACAGAACACCAGTGCAAAGTTCTGTAAGAAGGGGCTGGTCTAGGGTCTTTCCCGGTTACAACATCATTCTGGTTGGGTCTTCCCCAGTAGTCCCACCAGGCCATGAGTTAGAAACATGAGTTTCCAGGAGTATGGCTGTGTCCCATCTGGTGGCCAATTGCTCAGGACCTGCTACAGAAGGCAGACCTGGGGATCCCTGGGTGGTGCAGCGGTTTAGCGCCTGCCTTTGACCCAGGGCGCGATCCTGGAGACCCGGGATCGGGTCCCACATCAGGCTCCTGGTGCATGGAGCCTGCTTCTCCCTCTGCCTGTGTCTCTGCCTCTCTCTCTCTCTCTGTGACTATCATAAATAAATAAAAATTAAAAAAAAAATTAAAAAAAAGAAGGCAGACCTCCCTCAGTTTGTGTATGATGCATTTCTCTTTCTTAATTCTTGAATGCTAAGTGAGCCCTTATAACTAGAGGTAGAACCCACTTGGAGTCAAAGCTTCTGCTGGTGATCCTCTTTACCTTCTGTTTTGGGGGGCTGTGTTTCCCAAACCCTAGTTTTTCCTTTACTGCCCCTACAATTTTTTCCATGTCTGTGTATCACTAGAACTATAATTAAGAAAGAAGCTCATTTTCCCACTACCTTTAGGCTTGTTAAGGTTCCATCTTACAGTAATATTGGTGAAATCATGATTTGATGTTTTCGTTGGGTTTTCCCAAAACACACTGAAATAAAATAAGCACTAAAACCTAAGATGTGTGCTTATGTACTGCCTGAAATTATGTTGCCTTCTGCCAGAGGCAGCCACAACCTTCCAGGACATGTTGCTCTCAGGTACTTGAGGGATGTGTGGGACGAAGGCACCACCCTCCTCACAGCCCCCCTGTCTTCCTTGGCAGGGGGCATGTGTCCATTCCGCCACATCAGCGGTGAGAAGACTGTTGTGTGCAAACACTGGCTGCGGGGGCTGTGCAAGAAGGGGGACCAGTGTGAGTTCCTACATGAGTACGACATGACCAAGATGCCTGAGTGCTACTTCTACTCCAAGTTTGGTAAGCAGACACCTGGCCTCAGGAGCCCCGGGGAGGCCTCTGCCAGCCCTGAGACCCAGAGGGGACAAGCAGCTGGCTGGGCGCATGCACTTTCTGCCATCTCCCAGCTGTCCGGCTTCAGAATCTTAGGCCGTGCCCACCAACCTCAGCTGGCCCTCTAGTTTCAAGTACTTGGGCAAGTTTGGGAGACGACTGAGGGTTACATGGTGGGTGAGCAAGCCAGGCAGCTGGCTGGAGGCCTTTTTTCTGCTCACACTGGCCTTTTCCCCTAATCAGCTGCTGCTTCCAACGTGGTGACTCCTTACCCCGCTCCAGGCATGTGTTAGTTCCTCCTCTCTGGGAATGTGGTCCCAGGTAGTAGTTTGTAAACAGGGGCTGTTTTCTGGTGGCCAAGAGCACCACTCCTCACCTTGAGATTGCCTTGATCCCTGTGTAGAGAACATGTGCTCTTCGCCATCCTAAGTGGACTGCATGGAGAAGCAGGGGCGGGCCAGGGCTCGGCAGGGGTGTTACACTCCCTGATGGAACTAGAATACCCTGGCTCTGTGCTGTGGGTGAGGCTGCCCAGCAAGGAGCCCTGTTGGTTGGGATGTGGATGGGCTCTAGCCTCAGGACGTCCAGCCCTGTGCAGGGACCCAGCGGGAGACTGGAAGCCTGCTGTATTCTTTGTGGTGGGTAGGGGGGTGGGAGTAGTGCTGGGCGCACTATACACTTTCAGAGCTGTCATCAGGAGATATTGATTAGTCCAGCAGCCCAACAGGTGTGGCCTGATGGTTTATTAATGATAGTTGTGCTTTCTTTGTAGAGGTAGCTTAAGCTGTGAAGTCAAAGCGCAGATGGTCAGAAATAGGACCCAGGCTTCCCGGTCCTGCCCCACCCATACCAGCACTGGAACCAGCACTAGAAGAGGGCGTCCTCTTTTCATGGATGCCGCCTCCCATCTGGAACCAAAGGCGGGAGCCAGCCCTCCTCGACAGACTCTTAAGGGCTCCTCTCAGCCTGGCCCAGGTTCCTTCATTCCTGCTGGGCCTGGCAGCCCCCCAATTCCTCTGGTGCCCCTGCCTGCTCTTTCCCTACAGAGCCTGTCCTGGTGCACATGTACTGTCTGCAGCTCCTATCATCCGGGACACAAGTGAGGGTCCTCCTTTGGCACTGGAGGGACGGTAGTAAACAGGACAGGCCCAGTCCTCGTCCCTTGGTGCTTTTGCTCTAGAGCCCAGGGAAAGAGGCAGCTGACACCAGTGAAACAAAGATGAAAATGACATGTAGGAAGTGCTCTAAAGGAAATAGACAGGGATGGGACCATGTCTGGAGGACCATATTGTCCTTAGGCTGAATGGTCAGGGAAGGCCTCTCAGGTGAGACGGAGCTAGGATCTGAAGGCTAAGAAGGGGCCGCTCATGGTGACCAGCTGGGGTACCAATGTGGCTGGGGGAGGAGCAGCCTGGGGGAGGGGTGTGCTACACCTCACAGGGACTTGTGTGTCTGGGAAGGAGTTTGCATTTTCTCTGAAAAGCAGTGATCAGATTGGCCTTTCATGTGTAACGTGGATCAGGGACGGCAAGCATGTGGCACAGCCGCCCATCTGGATGGTTCCTGAAGTTGGGTGAAAGATGCTGCTGGCCAGCTGGACCAGTTGCTCCTGAGAGGAGCTGTCATCACAAAGGCTTTATCACACTCTTGCCATAGGGATCCAGCCTCAAGTTCCCAGGTCCTCCCTGCTTTTGTTCTGAAAGATAGAATCCTCAGACCTTTGTCCCATCCCAGCTAGTAGATGTGAAGAGCTGATCAGAGTAGACCAGTCATTTCCTGACTCAGTGGGTGCTTTTGCATATTTGGGCCCCCCACAGTGCCCAGGATACCCCCTTTGCAGAAGTGGTGGAGCCATGAGTTATTTGATGACTGCGCACCCCATGCCCGGCTCTGTGTCATAGACCTTCAAGGCAGCATGGACATGTGTGAGGGATGCACCATGTACAAGTCATGTACATGGTCCATGTATAGGTCAGGAGTCTGTCTGAGGCTCTGAGAGGAGCCTCACCAGGACTCACCAGGCCAGGAGACACCAGAACTACCTGGCCCTCTGCCACACAGCAAGCCCAGCTTTGAGAAAAGCAGAGGTGGGTCTGAGTCCAGCTCCCCCAGAGCTTCCCCAGATGGGTTCATGTCTGGCTTTCCCTGCAGGGGAGTGCAGCAACAAGGAGTGCCCCTTCCTGCACATCGACCCCGAGTCCAAGATCAAGGACTGCCCTTGGTATGACCGTGGCTTCTGCAAGCATGGTAGGTGTCAGAGTAACTGGGCTCCCAGCAAAAGGCTGGTCCTGTCTTCCTCTGCCCACATGACCTCTCCCTGTCCTACCTGTTCCAGCAAAACCTGGTGTTATGCACCTGGGGCCAGTGAGGCTTTTCTACACCCTCAGCTCACCTGAGCCTCCCAAAGCTCCCGTGTGGACTGCATCCTCACCTATATTTTGCATAAGGAAATAAGGAAACTCGCACTTAGGAGGTGGCATGCCCTGCCTGCTAATGAATGGATCCGAGGCAGAGCCAGCATCTAAAGCCCTGCTTTTGCCCTCTGCACCTGGGCAATGGTGTGGCCAGGGCTCTGTTACACAGGGGCATGAAGCCATCCCCTGAAGCGGGGGGTCCAAGCGTCCCGGATGTTTGGCTCCACAGGTCCCCTGTGCAGGCACCGACATACTCGGAGAGTCATCTGTGTGAATTACCTCGTGGGATTCTGCCCGGAGGGACCCTCGTGTAAATTCATGCAGTGAGTAGCCAGGCCCTGTTCCCCCAGGCCCTGTTGCCCTCCAGACCTTTCCTGGGTCCACCTGGGCTTTGCTGACTGGGCGGTATCACCATGGGGCCCGGGGCAAGGGCCAGTGCTGCTCCCTGAACTCAGAGGTGGCTCTGTCCAGCCTGGCACTTAACCTTTCCTGGGTTGCAGATCTGACGAAAGCTGGCCTCCGTGCCCCAGAAAAGCTCACATCTTGCATGTCACTTAGGGACCTCTGGTTAAGAACCTGTGCCTAAAAGGAAGCCAACTTCATTATGGGGGCCTCCCCTGTGGAGGCACCAAGTTTGAGATTCCACGTATGCTAGTTCATGTAATTCTTCATAAGCTTGTGTGAGAGAGAACCTCCCCATCTCACCCAGAAGACTGAGGCTCAGAGCTCAGCCATTGGCCAGGGTCACGTGGTGGTAGGGGTGGCACCTGGTCAAAGGCAGGCCTGTGGCCTCTGAAGTTGGGTTTTCATTGCCCAGCAGGGCTCAGAGCTCCTCTCCTAGGTCTTAGTCCATGTCTGTCACTTTGGGTGGTCATGGACTTGGACTTCTCCCTGGGGTGGCACCGGGACTGCAGAATACTGTCGTCCTCCTACCTCTGGGCCACTTCCATCCACCCCACTGACACCTGCACAGAAGCACAGTATCCTGGTCACTGCCACACAGTGGACAGGGGGCAGGTGCTGAGGACGTGGTCCAGCTCCCTAGGTGAGAGCCCAGGAGCCTGCAGGTGGCCGGGCAGGTTCCCCAGGGAGTGTGTCTTGTTGGAGGTGGTCTGGCCACCTGAGTTAGACCCTCAGGGAGGGGCATGTGTTGGGAGGAGCTCCCACTTCCGAAGCCCTTGGAAAGTAGCTCTTGCTGCAGGTCCCCAGGTCCTAGCAGCCAGGTGTAAACAGAGCTGGGTCTGAGCCCAGGCGAATCCATTCTTTTTGCCCCTTTTCTCCAAAGCTCCAGGGGCTGAGCTCAGAGCCAGCAGCTACCCCATATTCAGGCGTGTTGCTCTGTGCTTGGGCACAGGCTGCCTGTGAGCTCCCAGGGCCAGGATTTGAGAACACAGCCTGGCCAGGCCCCTCTCTCATCCCCTCTTCTCCTCCCCTTGTTCTCATACCCTCTGGCTGCGGGGTGACCAGCCCTCGATTTGAACTGCCAATGGGAACTACCGAGCAGCCCCCACTGCCACAGCAGACGCAACCTGCAACAAAGGTACCGTGCCCCGGCCCCTCCCCAGCAGTGGCTGTCCCGGTATGCAGGCCGCTACAGACCCAACTGGCGATGTGGGAGAGGGTGGAGGGGACAGGAGGGGAGTCCCCCTGAGTTCCAGCAGATTTGGGAGCAGAGCAGTTGGTCTCTCCCTCTAGAGCTGAATGCCCACTTGGCTTCTCTTCCCTCTGCGTGGCAAGTGGCTCAGTGGCACCCCCTCGGGAGCCGGAGTGGAGGGCAGCATGAGCACCAGGGGGGTCAGCTGCTTTTGCTCCCTTTATAAACAAGGAAACAGTCCTGAGGCCACAGCTGGGCAGGAGCAGCCCCGGAGCAGAACTGAAGCTGACCGGCTCTCCTGCCTGTGCTGTTGGTGCCCCATGTGGAGGGTCCTGGCAGGAAGGGAGGGCTGGGAACAGGGCTGAAAGACCAGCTGGCTCCACCTCCCTAGACAAAGGGGTCCCACAACCCAGCAGTAGGCTAATTCTCTCAAGCATGACAGCGAGAGATGCCACAGACAAGTGGGAATCTGTAGCAGTGCATACCCCTCCCCCACCCGAACCAGGGGCACCCTGAATTTGTTTATGGGAGTGGAGGGTTGGGGGCCCAGAAGAAAGGGTGGCCAGGTGTGTTAGGCAGGGTCTCAACAGGCCAAGTAAACCCACCTACTGATCTTAAATCCTTACCTCTTACTTGTTGGACTCTGAGCCCATTGCCAAAGCCCCATCCGTCCTTCAGGCCTACGGGCTAAGGTAGGAGGGCCTGTGGTGGCCAGACATCTGGCACTGACCCCCACCCTCAGGAGGCTGTGGGATGACTCAGATAGGACTCATCACAAAGCGGGGAGTTCCTGGGTGCAGGTATGACCATGACGACCTGGGGGTCTCTAGCTTGGTGCTCCTGTATTTATTTACCGGAGGCCAGAGCCAGGAGCCCTCGTGGTTGAGAGGTGGACTAGCCATCCAGCCAGGAGCCCCCACCCCCCTGGCTCACAGGACTCCCTAGCAGAAGGCTCTCTCAGCCCCTAGACCGCAGGTCAGCATGTCAGCCTCCAACTGTTTTTCTGTGACTGTTGCTCGCCGTGTAGGCTGCTAAACATCTGGCTGAACCAAGCGTTCATCCTGACCTGAAGCTAGAACCTCAGAAACAAAAGTAAGGCCTGCTCATGCCCTTGCCCTGCTGCCCCAGAGACCTCCTCGTCTCTTTGGTGTTTTGTTTTCTACTTTTATTTTTCGTTTTTGTGTGTCTGCATGGTGTTTTTCGGGCAGCGGCTCCTGCCATCATCACCAGATATTTGTTTTCCACCTGCTCTCCTGAGCGGGGCCATTGCAGAAGCCCTTCTTCCTGCTGGTCATGCGGGATCAGTCCCGCACTCTTTTTTCCTGTCCCCATTGGTAGTCTGCGTGCACGTGTTTTCCACAGTAAAACCGTGTTGTGTAACTCTTTCCAGCAAAGTAACAATCCGCCATTACAAAGGTCGTCCTCCTTGATCCAGTTAACGAGTCAGAACTCTTCTCCCAATCAGCAGAGAGCCCCGCAGGTCATCGGGGTCATGCAGAGTCAAAACAGCAGCGCGGGCAACCGGGGACCGCGGCCGCTGGAGCAGGTCACCTGTTATAAGGTGAGTCCCAGGGCTGGGGGGCTGGTATGGCCTTCACAGTCAGGATTCATTCCCTCGATCTTCAGGTAGTTAATTTTGAAAGATGAAAACATCTTTGTCTCTGTTGACCGTCAGAGTCAAAGTGGGCTACTCTGGTGGGCTAGAGACCATCCTGCTTCCTTCCATCCATGACACGCCAAGGCCAAGTGAACCATCACACATGCTGCTGAATGAAAGGATGGAGCTTGTGGGAAAAGGAGGGAAATCTTTCAGGGGCTAGTGATAAGGTATAAGCATAAAGCCAGGAGAAGGGAGTAAGCTCTGAAGTCTCAGGATGGCCTCACATTCTGCAAGAGCATACCCAAGGGAAAGGCACAAAGCTTTAAGCCCACGTAAGAAGAAAACAAAGAATTCACCCCACCCCCAGCACACGCACACACACACACTCCTTTATCTCAGGGAAAGGTAAGCTCTTTAAAAACCTACTAGAAAACTTGTCTCATTCTTGGCTTTGGATGGAAATTGGGGAGATAAGTGCCTTCAGAGTTTACAGTCACCAGGGGACCCTTGTATTCAACCCTCAGTGAAGGAGGGCTGGAAAGCTATAAACTGGGTTTTCCAATCTGAAACAGACTCAGATGTGGGCTCCTGGTGCCTGGCTCTACAAGGAATTTATTCTCAAGCCAACCACATATAATTCCTACAGCCAGAGTGTTGAATGTGTTCGTAATTAAAAGTCACAAAAATCTAGAAGGAAACTGCCGCCACCGAGGGAAATCCGCAGAAACAACTGATAACTAGATTTGGGGATTATTAGACAAAATACAAAGTTTATATTTGGGGATTATTAGACAAAATACAAAGTTAGTACATGCTTTTTATAAAACCACTGAGATGATCTAGAAATTTCTTGGGTACAGAGTGTTATCCCTATTCCCACCTTTCCTAAAACAGCCACTTGATTCCGTGGGCTGTGTTGTCATGATTTTTGGTTTTGGTGCTCCTTCACACCCCACAGGGGACCCCACATGGAGAACTGTGTGTCAAGCTTTTAGTCACACAAGCACTAGGAAAGTACATTTTAATATAAATAGGGCCCTAGTATGTATAACATTCTGTAGTCTTTTTTTTTTCTTTCTTCTCGATAATACGTTGTGGATCATTCTATGTAAACCTAATCTGTTTCAGTGGGTGCATAACAGAATTGCAATTTACTTTACCAGTTCTCTGTTGGTAGCAATTTAATTTTTGTTGCTAAAAACATTACTGAATCTGACACTTAGACATCTGTGAGCTCTTGCCTGAGAGCAGCAGCATCCGTGCCTCCCAAGTAGAAAGTCCGAGCCAGGAAGTGTATGCTTAGCTTAAATTATTCCTAGAACTTTCCCTCAGGAAAAGCTGACCCACTTCCTGCAGCCATCACACTCAGCCCCTACTCTGTGCCAGCCCCACTGAAACAAAGGGTGCTAGCGCTCTTTCCCAGGAGGGGTTTTGTGTTCTGCGAGGAGGAGACAGCAGGTGCCCCAAACTGCTAAAGTTAAAAGCACACTTGGATTCAGGGAAGGCTGAGCCTGAGCCCTACCGGGTGGGGAAAGTACAGAAAGGAGGGTATGCCTCCGACCAGTCCCCTCTCAAGTAAGAGAAACCGTATGTGTTCTGAGGCAGTGTAGCTGGCATCTTCACCTCCTGCCCCCTGCACTCTTCAGCAAGGCCTCCAAAGCAAGCTCTCCTGAATCCTAAACTTAGGTGAAGCCAGAACCTAACAACCCCCTTGTCACCATGGCAGCCTCCTAGTTGACATTAAAGGCACACTGTGGGAATCCCAGGTTCTCCAGGATCAGCTGTGGAGGCCAAAGGCCATGCCAGGTGCTCTAAGCAGGGGCCCGGTTAGTCCTTCCCTCTGCTTATCAGTCCAAGGGCCAGCTAGCAGCTGCACAGGCCACTCATCCGCACAGTCACACCTACACATCAGACAGATGGGAGAACATAGGGCCCTTGGGGTCCAGAAATAGAGCAGGCAAGAGATGGGGCCATGACTGGGTAGAGCCCAGCATTCCAGGCTGAGGAAGCCAGGACTGGGAGGGCCCTGAGTGGGTGTCCCCACCTGTCCTGACCCCCTGCTTAGTGCTCGAGGCTGCTGTTCAACCTTTTAACTAGCTTCTGTTTTTTGAGTAGTATGAATGAACAAAGAGAAACCAAGGAAGGGCCTGGGGAATCAGAGCTGGGATGAGGCTGAGTCAGTGCTGGATTTCCGAAGTGATACTCTGGGGCTGTTCACCCACATCTAACCATTGTCCCATGTCTCTGATCCTATAACCAAAACCTGTCCCCTGGGGTAGCTTAGGAAAACATGGAAGAGCCAGGAGGGAAAACTGTGGGTGCAGCCCACCCTTTGTGTCCACGGCAATGGTCCCCGGGGTGGGGGGAGGAGCCTGGTGGCTTCTCTGGAGTTGTTGCCTCCTGTCTCCAGAACAGTGCCTCAGAAAGGTAAGTAGCTGGCCAGCCATACAGAGGGGCCTGTACCACAGGATTCTTGTCGTCCTGCCACTTACCACAAGAGACCTTCTGTGGACAGGCCCGTGTGGATGTTGGCCCAGCCTGCAGGAGCTCCCTGCTATGTGCTCTCAGATCATCCTTGGGCTCTGTAGCCTCTTCCATCTGCTGAGCTGCTGGAGTTTCTGGGCCACTGTACCTTTGGAGCTCCTTTTTCTTTGTGTTTGAAAGTCTGTACCACTGAGAATTCCAGAGTCCCATCCTTAACCTGGTATTTGGTGGGTGCTACCTTACTTGAAAACTGTATTTGAAAACGGTGGGTGTTTTTGTTTTTGTTTTTTGTTTTTGTCTCCTCTCTCCCTTCCTGCTGTTTCCAGTGTGGTGAGAAAGGACACTACGCCAACAGATGCACCAAAGGGCACTTGGCCTTTCTCAGTGGACAGTGACAGCAGTTGGAGCCAACTCAGAGCAGCCCAGAGGGCCCCCCCTGTTGGGAACCAGTCTGGGCCCTCCTTGGGAGCATGCGTTGAACTGTTTCACACCAGTGTTGGTGCAACTCTGGCTGGGGCTGGCAGGCAGGCACGCTGGGGTTATTCTGAGGGGCTACGTCTGTCAGCTTCCCTATCATTTTGCTGTAATCTTTTAAAAAGGGGATAAGTGCTCTACTTTGGTCCTTCCAAGTCGGCATCATGTTTGTCTAGCATCCACACCTCCTGTCCGGATCTCTCAGCACACAGCCCTCTGGGGAGGGAAGGAGGTTGTGGCCAGGGGCTTGTGCTAAGCAGTCTGTATGGAAGGCAGCCCCTCCCCTCAAGGCCTCGTCATTAAACACCACTTCTTGGTGACCCCAGGGCTGATGGATCATTTACAGCTTCGGCCAGGTCATGCCTGCTTCCTCCGTGTCCTGCTGAGTTCAGAAGCTGTGCCTATAGATGTGATTTGAACGAGGCAGCCCTTTGGGCAAACTTAAGTGCACTTGTTGCCTCAAGTCAGTCCTGCTCCCAGGTGGCAGTGGTTGACAGGAATAGCACACTGCTCTCCAGTGTGAGCGTCTTTTTCCTCTGGGCCGATTGCCTTGGAGCGCCTACTTGACAATGGTATCTCTCAAGGTATACATTCAGCTGGAGCTGCCAACCACCCATTGAATAGGGGACGCAGTCCATGTGTGCACCTACCTCCTGCCCCGCCAAGTGTCTGTACAGTCACTCACCCTTGGCCTCCGGAGACCACCCTGCCCCTGAACCTGGAAATGTGAAACCATCACCTGCAACCTGCTGGGCAAGTGGGCCTCTCCAAGTCCCGTTACAAGAACACTTTTTATGAGGTTGATTAAAGCATGTTTTCTAAGCTGCGTCTCATTACTTCAGGGACCCTGTGCCAAGGAGAGGACTCCTGCTGTTTGCCACACTATGTGCCTGGCACGAAGCTTTCATATTGGTGCTTGCTTGTCCCCTCTTGACAGGTGAATATCTCAGAGGGAAGGGATGCTGCCAGGGAAGGAGAGGCCTCTGTACTGGCAGCTAGTAAAGTCTGGAAGCTTGGCCTTTGTTTGGAACAGCCACGTGGCAGGTCTCACTTCATCTGAGATGTTGGATAATACCTTATTCAAGTTTGGATCTCCTAGGAGATAATTAGCCACGTACCTCACCCCGTATACTCCATGCAGCGTACATGCTTACTGCATACCCCTCAAGAAACCAGTTCTGGCCTTCATGTCGCTTTATTAGAAGACCTCTGATGAAGGGTTAAGGATGAGGGTGCCTGTTACCCAGGGCAGTTGTGAGCTCCTGTCAGGACCTGTGTTTTCCCTTGCTCCCCTGAATCCTCCCTTGGAACTTCCTACAGGTGAAGCTTTCTTTCCAGGAGGCCCACACTACTGCTGCCTGCGTATGCAGAAAGAGGGGAAGGGAAGGCATTCATAAGCACTCAGGGTATCAGTTTTGATGTGAAAGCATCAGCTGACAAAAATTCAAGTGCTTAGAATACTCAAGGTGCAAAGAGCAGGGAAACCCCTCCAGGCACTTAACAGGTATAACTAGATGGCACCCCACCTCCAGTGAGCTGGGACAGGGTCCTGAAGCTGTGTGGGCAGCCACTGGTTCAAAGCCCTGGGCCATCAACAAGAATCACCCTTTGGAAACTGTAGCGCCATCTCACTGCTGATGTAGAAGGAACTCCAAGAGGGCAGGGAAATGGCTATACCAGGGAAGCAGTTGAGTACAGTCAACTTTTATTGGATATTAATTGTGAATTAAGCAATGGAAGGATTCAAGGATGCCAGGCAAAAGTCATGGTCAGGAATGCCAAATGTGCTTCCACACTGGGCCCTCTTCAGTGGTACTTGCGTAGCCGTTCATGTTCTGAAGTTAGAAAGGTAATATGTTAAGTTTCTTAAAAGGTGTAGTGAGAGTACAAGAAAAGAGGGCAGCCACGGCCCAGGGCAGGGGGTGGAGGAGATAAAGGGCCTGGCAGGCTAAAAATCATATAAGGCCATCGTGAGAACTCCTTTCAGGAGATAACCCAGAACTGGCCTGCCAGCATCTCAGCAGAATCAGTAGATGTGGAGGTATAAAGGCGTCTCAGGAGCTACTCTGCTGCCTAGCCAGCCTCTTCCTTCCCAGAAAGAACATGCACTCAAAGTCCCCAAGAGGCTGGCCTTCAGACTGGTGGGAGCTGGACATGGTCAGAAACAGTCTGGGAAAAGCCAATGGCCGTGGATGCTGTGCCACCATCTCCCACCACACAAGTTCCTCTCTGGCCTGAGACCCAGGACAAGCTACCCTTTTGTAGAGCATCACAAAGACCAGACTGTACTCTCTTTGCACTGGCTGCTGGAAAGATGAAGCCAAAATTTTCCACCAACCCTCAGCAGAGCCTGCAGTACCTTACAGAATGCTTCCTAACCATCACCTTTATCCTGGCTTCACGTTATATTTTGTTTTCTCTTTGCCACAATTTTCTCGCTTAAAATAGCATCCTGTATACTATATTCTGACAAGTCCCTCCCAATTTTTAGCCATCAGTAAAATGATGGACATAGAAACATGACAGTGAACCAGTACCACCCTGCTACAAGAAACCCCAGATGGCAGGTGACCGGAGAGATACTCACTGAGCTCTTTGTAAGAACGACAGTAGTTGAAAAGCACATAAGCAGCCAGCACCATAGAAATCCCAGCAACGCCCCCTTTCTTCACATTGATATACTTGTTGTAATACCGGTAGTAACCTACAAATAGGAGAGGAGACTTTGCTATGAAAGCTTCACACAGTGCAAAGTCTGGCTTAAATTCAGGGGCCCAGTCCTGCTCTGGCTCTTGAAGCAGCTCATCCTAAATTCACTGGCTGATGAAGAAAAGCACAAATGCCCCATGGGTCTTGCCATGGGAGCCCAGGACAAGCCCCAGCTAGGCCCACCTTGATTCTGCCCCTACGCTTTGGCCTTCAGTTTAATAGAACTAGCTCAGCCTGTTAGACTTTGATCCTACCTCACTCTCCCCTCCAGCTCTAGGGATCCCTTTACCCTAATTCTGACCAAAAACCCAACCCCAACTAAGGCCCACTTTGCTATGGCCAGCTGGGTCTGCCTGTGAGGGAAGAAGGCTTTGTGCAATCATCTCTTTGCTGGGTACCCCAACAGTGAGGAAATAATTTCTGCCCTATTTGGGCCTTGGCTTGGTTGACAAAAAAGAATGAAATGATTCTAGAAGGTCCTAGTTTACAACAGTGAGGGAAGCTGTGAAGGAGCAATATAGGGAGCTGTGGGCATGAACAGGCCACTTTCATCTATGTGGAGCAGTCAGGGACTATTGTCACTAAGAAACATGTCAGAGTATTCTAATCCTAGCTAAGGAAAGGCCCAGGGCAGAAGGAAAACATGGCACACAAGACAGTTACAGTGTAGCAGGAACTGGAAAAAAAAAACAGAAGGGAGGGAGGCCATAGAGGAGGCCGGAGACTACACAGGCCCCTGTGCGTTGCTGTGGGTCTCTGATTCCTGGGAGGAGAACAGAGGTGCTACGGGACTGATGTGATTGTGCACAGTCCTGAAGGAGAGATCATCTCTAACGTCCATCCTGGAAGTTTTGCCTGGCAGGGGGATGAGCATTATATCACAGACCGACATTTGCTATACTTCAAACGCACTTTCTTCTTTAAAAAGTCTTACAAGGGACGCCTAGGTGGCTCAGCGGTTGAGTGTCTGCCCAGGGTGTGATCCTGGAATCCTGGGATCAAATCCCCACATTGGGCTCCCTGCATGGAGCCTGCTTCTCTCTCTGCCTATGTCTCTGTCTCTCTCATGAAAAAATAAATAAAATCTTAAAAAAAAAAGTCTTATGATGTAAAAACTTAAAATGCTCATAGATGTTTAAGACAAAGGCAATGGTACCCATTTCAAGCAACAGAAAACATGGTCTTGGCTGAACTATCTTAAAGCCAGCCTTTGGTAGGACCAATCACTCATCAAACACGGAGATTCGGGGGCTAACAATCTGTCCCTGTCTTTCTCTACATAATTTATTGGTCTGAGATGAAGCCTTTACTGCTCAAATTAATTCAGAGCAAAGAGAGACCTGAATACCCAAGCATTTGCTTTGGTTGACACAAGCCTGTAGACTCTGACCTCTTTGAAATGCTCCAGCAATGCCCTTAGGGGTGAAATCCCGCATCAGTATCCAGCCTGGCAGCTCTCCTAGTTTCACCTCCATGAGCTTCTTTTCCTTCACTGGTACTGAAAAGGAAGAGCAGAAAACACGCTGAAAAACCTCCAGTAAGACAAATAGCATCCTTTTGTGTCACTTACTTCAACCGTTCAATAAAGTCACCACAAAAAGTCTGCACACAAGTAATATTATGAATAAATATATCACACCAAATTTATTTTTTCAAGCCAGAGTGTATAGAAAGCAACAGCTTTATGAACGAACAAGATTTGAGTAACAGCTTACTGGAAGTAATTGTAAAAACTGAACCTAACGGCCGTGTGGAATTAAGTATCAAGCGGAGGGCAGAATAATTATTGCAAAACTACTATTTACTTGTATTAGCAGGTAGCTGATGCCTTTATTTTATGAGTGGGGAAGACTGACTCAGAGAAGTTGGGCAACTTGGCCAAGGTCACACAGCATGCGGGCAGGAGGCGGGGCGCAACCTGAGGTCTGGCTCCCATGCTCCTGAAGAGAATCTGAGGTCTACCTCAAGTATCCTACCTGGACCGCAAATGTTAAATGACTTAATATAAACCACTCCAAATGATCCAATGGGCCGCAGCTAATCTTCCAATGAGAGTCTGGGGACAGGGACGCCTGGGTGGCTCAATGGTTGAGTGTTTGCCTTCGGCTCAGGGCATGATCTTGGAGTTCTGGGAATAAGTCCCACATCGGGCTCCCTGTGAAGAGCCTGCTTCTCCCTCTGCCTAGGTCTCTGCCTTCTGTGTCTTTCATGAATAAATGAAATTATCTTAAAAAAAAAAGAGAGAGAGAGAGAGAGAGTTTGGGGATAGAACAAGAAGGGCTCCAGGTGAGGAGAGGTCAGATCTATGGGATTCCGTTCAGTGGTGGACTCTTGAACCTGGTCCTTACAAAGCCTTAGTCTTTAATTGGATCCCCAAAATGGAGAAGAAACCTTTGAGTAAATTTGGTCTGGCTCCTTCTGTGGTTGGTAATCTTTATGAAGGGACAGTGGTCTTTGGCTCCTTGCCCTGAAGAGAATACCTGCTCAGCAGCTCTTTAAAGTTGATCTCTATGGGGAGGATGAGAAAGGAGACAATTCTCTCCTTATGAGCATCTGAACATTCACAGTTCTACCCTGCTCTGGTCCTCCCCAGTCCCCTTCCTATTTTACTCTGAAGCCAAGATGATTACAATATAGCCTCAACTGGGAGCCCTTCTTGACTCAATGGCAGCTTCTAATCTGATACAGGTCATTTGGAGAACCAGACACTTGGCCCAGCTGGACACTATCAAGTGTCTGTCAAATGGAGGCTTAATACATAGCCTGAGTGTTATGGTTTAGACTGCTTGTCCCAAACAAACTGGTCCAAACCTTCCATCTAAACTCATCCAACAAGGGATCCCTGGGTGGCGCAGCGGTTTGGCGCCTGCCTTTGGCCCAGGGCGCGATCCTGGAGACCCGGGATCGAATCCCACGTCGGGCTCCCGGTGCATGGAGCCTGCTTCTCCCTCTGCCTGTGTCTCTGCCTCTCTCTCTCTCTATCATAAATAAATAAAAATTAAAAAAATAATAATAATAAACTCATCCAACAAATATGGAGCACTTACTTTATGTCAAGCAGCATGCTAGCACTGTGGATATGGCACTGGCTACAGACGAAAGCCTGGCTCTTAGAAACCGACATCCTATCACCAGACAATGATCTCATCTCACCAGGCTCCGTACTGCCGCCAGACCCCTTTCTGTTGCTTCACCTGAGGGCCTTCATGTGTGCTGCGCTCTTGGATCATCACACGGCCAGCTCAACTTAAATGTTATTCCCTAAAAGGCCTCCTTCCCTGCCCACCTTATCTCAAGGACTAGCACTACCTTCCCATATAACCTCTCAGCTCCAATCTGTCTGTAAAATGGCTTATTCCAAGAACTGAATGAGAATCTATATAAAACCATTTCAAACCTTACTCAGAACTGTAAATTGTTAATATTATTATTGTTGAAATGTCAGTAAGGTCTGTGTGAAACAAGACAGAGGCAAAGAAAGAAATGGCATACAAACCAAACTTTAGAACATTTTAAGCATACAAGACTTCAGGGATGAATCGCACCCTTTAGTTCTTTTACAAACAGGAAACTGTGATGTGATTAGTTTGGTAATATTTTTTAACATGAAACAGTCTCAAATGAATTTTGGGATATGTGCCAAATCTCTGTCAGAGTTTAGGGTCAGTGGTAGTAACACCAAACAATAAAGTCATTTGAGAAAGACCTGTACTTTTTTCTGTCACCCCATCCATTCTTTTCCTAGAAAAGTTTAACAAGTACACATTTTTCATGCCAGTTTTGTCTTCACTTGGCTCAGGAGCCCTCACTCCAAGAATGACTGTACCACATCTCTTCTTGAATAAGAATGTAGTCAACACCTCTGCTACACCTCTGCTACAGTCCCAAAGCCTTCTTGCATGCAGTGAGGAGTGTGAACGCATCATTCTAAAACCAACTGGCTTTAAATATGGCCACATGGGGGGCAGCGAGTGACTAATATATAAATGGAACTAGAATGGCAGACGTTGCTAACTGTTGACACTGGGTCATGAGTACTAAGTATTCATTACACTATTGTTTCCTTTGTCTTTGAATAATAAAAAAGTTTAAAAGTGCTTTTAATCATAGGATTGTGTTGGGGGAGATGTGCAAAAGAAACACAGTATCTTAAGTCAAAGTATTTTTCACTGGTAAAAGGTAACTGAAAACAAAACAAAATTGGGTCACTTCTGAGCCCACAAACTACGAAAACATACTCCGCATCCTCATGACCACATTCAGAGGCTGGCACAGTGCCCTGGCACATCACGGGAGAAAACAGCCAACAATTTAAAATTCATTTTTCCATATATTTATACACATAAAGAGGGTTTCCTTTTTTTTTTTTTTTTTAAGATTTTATTTATTTATTCCTGAGAGACACATAGAAAGGCATAGGCACAGGCAGAGGGAGAAGCAGGCTCCATGCAGGGAGCCCAACGTGGGATTCGATCCCAGGTCTCCAGGATTGCGCCCTGGGCCAAAGGCAGGCGCCAAACCGCTGCGCCACCCAGGGATCCCTCCCTTTTTTTTAACCATTCTCAGCTCACTGGCCAAAAACAGACCACAGGACATCTAGCCCACTGGCCACAGTTTGCTTACCCAATCTCATCTGCTGCTAACTCATATTCCCATCACTTTATTTGCTAGTGAATTAGTGGCTTTATGCTTTGGCAACAGACACCATCTAAAAGATGGTCAGTACTTAAGAGACTTGAACACAATCCCAACACCTAGAGTCATACTAAAAGGGCCAGATGTGACATGACCCTGCTCAGAGGTTATGGGGTGGAAGCTGGAATGACCAGCACTCAACAGAGGGCCAGGCAGTCTTTCCAGTACCCTATATGTACCCAGTTGTTTAATGCTTAGTCCACAGTACTCATCACTTCACTCTACTTAAAAGATGCCAAGTCTCAGTGGCTCCTTTTCACATGTCCTGTTTAAACAACATAACTACCGCTGATAAATAATCTCAAGCCTGATTTTACAGATGGGAAAAGCAGCATCATTCTCATCTTTTCTGATCCCCTCTTCATGTCTCCAGGCTGATATTAAGAATATAGAAGTTGGGTAAAACACGTAGGTTAATCAAAACTCTGCCTCAAGCAGGCCACACTCCATCTCTGATTGTTATTTTCATATTTAAAATGAGATCAATGTTCTAGACAGGGACTTACTGACAAGGCTACTGTGAGAGGATCTAGGGCTAAAATATGGTTTCCGTACTAAAACAAAAACAAAGACGAAAACCAACAAAAAATCAGTGTGCACAGTCTGGTAACTGTAGGTTTATACACGCATGTCACTGAAAACCCTGCAGATCATAATGCCATCCTTGTGATTAAAGCTCCGTTTGCCATGAGGCCCCAAACTCCTCTTTAGCAGCCCAGCTCAGCCCTCTCACTAGTTGTGACCTTGAGTAAGTCGCTCCACCTCCCTAAGCCTATTCAAAGGTATTCAACATATATGCGTCCAACCTTCCTTGGTATCAGGCACAGTCCTAGGCATTCGCTCCTCCTGGAGCTTAATTTGAGCTTCAGCTTTGGGAAGAAGGGAAGAAGCTGCGAGCAGGGTTCAAACACAAAGCGCCTAGGTGGCGGCGGGGTCAATATTGTTCAGCGAAGAGGAAGAGTGGCTGGAGGTGGTGCATTCCCAAGCTCGCAGACGCGTCCCTCGGCTGCCCTGACCCTCCCCACTGCAGCCAAGAGACGCAGGGCCTTGGGCAGGCGGACGGCGCGGCTGAGCGAGCGGAGAAGCGTCGGACGGTGCAGGACCCTGGGCAAAGGGCTGGGTGCGCCTCCGGTGAGGCCGCAGGGAAAGCCCTGAACGAAGGGAAGGCGGCTCCACAGCCCCCACTCCCTCCCTCCCAGCGCAGCCGTGAGCCCGGAACCTTGCATCACGGCTGCTGCCCTCAACCTTGCAACCTTAAACAAGTCCACCTACTCACCGGGCGAAGCCATCTTGGAGTCCTGGGTGTCCGCTCTGCCGGACCGCGCAAGGACTGCTGGGTAGGGAGCGACGCGCCGCTGCGCGGCGGCGCGGGAAGCAGAGATTCATGGGAAGCGGGTCGCAACCAGTACGAGTCTAGAACTGCAAGCGCACCCTAGGATGAAGGGCGAAGTCCCTGGAGGGCAAAGCCTCGGGATTCTGCAGTAGGGAGAGGAGGATGGGGGTGGGGGAATAGGAGAATGGGGGGGCGGGATGGTGATGGTAGAGCTCAGCCTGGCCTTCCCATCCTAGGAGGGAAGAGGCTGGCAGGGACCCAAAAATGGGAAATGAGAAAAGAGCATCCTGGCTTTCTGCCTTTGTCTCCTTAAAGTTGTTCTGGGAGGGGATCCCTGGGTGGCGCAGCGGTTTGGCGCCTGCCTTTGGCCCAGGGCGCGATCCTGGAGACCCGGGATCGAATCCCACGTCGGGCTCCCGGTGCATGGAGCCTGCTTCTCCCTCTGCCTGTGTCTCTGCCTCTCTCTCTCTCTCTCTCTCTCTGTGACTATCATAAATAAATGGATAAAAAAAATTAAAAAAAGAATTGTTCTGGGAACTTACAGAGGCATAGGATATATATCCCAGCCCTGGACTGGACTCTGAAGACGGAAAAAAAAAAAAAAAAGAAAAGAAAGGCAAGACGCTAGGGGTATACAGCTCTAACCCCTATTTCCTCCACTTTTCCAAGCACAGTGATGCTTCACCACCATTTTGGTTTTTTCTGAAAAGGCCACGATAACCATTCCTGGTTAATAAATTCTGACTTGGGCAAGATGCTTTGATTCCCTGAACTTCACTTCCTTCTCTAAAGTAGGGATGCAATGACAGCAGGCACCAGCAGACAGCCTCAGGGGAGCTGCCTGCCTCAGGGAACTTTAGGATTCCACTATTTTCTTCCCTATTCAAGGAGGAGCCTAAGTATGAAATAAACAAACAAATAAATAAGGATTTGTGGTTATGTGAAAAACCAGGAGTGCAAACAAAGCCTGGAGTCAGAATGCACAGATTTCCCCAAGACCCATGATTTCGAAGTCCTAGCCATTCATCCTCAGAAGAAAACAGGGACAAGGAAGGGGTGAACCCCAGGATCTTGCTGTCTTTAGTGCAATGCATAAACCCCCTGGGCAAGAGGCTCAGTGCCAGAGGGTTGTAATCTACTCCCTTCATAGATCCATCAAGAAAACACATTCCTCAATGGAGCAGAGATCCATTTTCTTGACATTTGTCTCCTCATAGAAGTTTAATTCATTTGAAATACCTTTTCTTTCCTTTCTATTCTTAGAACAAAGACAAAAGTCCAGTGCTTTTCAAGGTGACTTTGGACACCATGCTCATGTGTTGCTGGAAAATTTCTTCTCAAGTCCTGATAAGTTTTTTTTTTTTTTTTTTTTTTTTTATTTATGATAGTCACAGAGAGAGGCAGAGACACAGGCGGAGGGAGAAGCAGGCTCCATGCACCGGGAGCCCGACGTGGGATTCGATCCCGGGTCTCCAGGATCGCGCCCTGGGCCAAAGGCAGGTGCCAAACCGCTGCGCCACCCAGGGATCCCAAGTCCTGATAAGTTCAACAAGTTGTCACCAGCAATGCATGGGAGTGTGGAAGTAGGAGGTATCATACCCATTAACATTTATTTATTTATTTATTTATTTATTTATTTTTATTTATTTATTTATTTATTTATTTATTTACTTACTTATTTATTTATTTTGGAGAGAGAGATTCTTAAGCATGCCCAGTGTGGACCTCAATCTCACAACCCTGAGATCATGACCTGACCTGAAATCAAGAGTCAGACACTTAACCAACTGAGCCACCCAGGCGCCACTCATTAAGACTTGTTTTAAAGGGATTTGCATTTCTGGAGTGACATTGGGATATGATTTACAGAGGGGATGGGGCAGTTCTCTGTTAGACAAAAAGCTGTGACCATTCCAGGTTTGGCAACCTTGAACGATCTTTCTTCTCACCACAGAAATAATAGGGGTGCTTCTTGCCAGGAAAAACTGCCCCATAACAGGGAACTCCTTACAAGTTAACAAAGGCCATTGTGATCATTGTCTCATCCTAGGTGGTGCTGGGGGTGGGAGTCAGGGAGGGATCATTACCTTCACTTATCAAACAAGATTCCTTGTGATACTTTTTTTTATTGCCAAGTACACTGTGGTAGTTAATATCCATCAGTGGTCAGCTTACTTTTCTGCCTCTTCCACTATAAATTGAGCTCCTTAAAATAAAGCTCTGTTTCTGAACTCAAAGTCTGGCTGTCTCATTCAAGATGTTCAATTGGTGTTTGTTAAATTGTTGTACGAGGAACAGAACAATAAATGAAAGAATCACAGAGATAGCAATTGAAGAAGTCCCTATGTTCAGTATGTCAGAAATGCAAGGAGCACCTCATCATGGCATCTTAGCACACCAAAGGGAAATAAGGCCCCAAGTGCATTTCTAGTATAATAAGGAAAAGGTCTAAAAATATATAAATATAAATATATATAAATATATATATATATATCATAGAGTGAGGGAGAAGCAAAGTTCTAATGGCAAAGAAGCATTAAGGGTTAGTGCAGAGAGGACACACCTGATACACAGGTGGTGAGGTGAGAGGAGTTGAAAAGTGAAAAAATCCTGGAGGATCTGATTTATATGCAATTAAAGGGAAATAGTACAGAAGGATGGTGACAAGGGAGAGAGCAGATTAAAAGAACACAAGAAAACAAATAAGTTAATTTTATTTATTTTTTATTTTTATTTTCTTTAAGTAGGCTCCATGCTCACTGTGGAACAGGGCTTAAACCTATGACCCTGAGATCAAGAGCCAGACACAACTGACTGAGCCACCCAGGTGCCCTTCTTTTAAAAAGTACAAAGATTATTTTTTTTTAATTAAAAAAGTACAAAGATTAGAAATGAAATTTATACCACAGATCATGAAAACAAAATGAGAGATGAGGGAATGTAAAAATAAATTGTAAAAGGTGGTTGAAAATTTTTAAAATGGTAATCAACAAAAATATAGCACATTTGAAGAGAATTCAAGAGACAGTGTTGTAGACAATATTGAAAACATCTGAAAAGCAAGGAAAATGGTACAAAATATCAAATTGTTATTTTTTATTTTAAAGATTTTATTTATTTGACAGAACACAAGCAGGGAGAGCAGCAGGCAGTGAGAGAGGGAGAAGCAGGCTCCCAGCTGAGCAGGGAGCCCAATGTGGGGCTTGATCATGTCCTGGGATCATGATCTGAGCCGAAGGCAGACACTCAACCAGCTGAACCACCCAGCTGCTCCTAAATTATCAAATTATTAAATGATGAAGAGATCAATGAAAGGTAATGGAAAGGAAGGTGTGAATGTGTGTAAAAATAGAGAAATACACAATCTTAGATTGCAAAATAATAATAAACAGGACTGTCTTTGAGTGGTTCTAACAAATTACCATAGACTGGATTGCTTAAACAGAAACTTATTTCTCATAGTTCTGGAGATCGAAAGTTCAAGATCAAGGTGCCTGCAGATTTGACTCTTGGTGAGGGTTCTTTTCCTAGTTTGCAGATGGCTGCCTTCTCATTGTATCCTCACATGGCAGAGAGCCTTTTTTGTGTCTTTTACAAAGGTGCTAATTCCATCATGAGGACTCCACCCTCATGACTTAATTACCTCCCAAAGACCCCTCCTCCCAATGCCATCGCATTGAGGAGTAGGGGTTCAACATGTGAATTTTTTTTTAAAGACTTTATTTAGGGATCCCTGGGTGGCGCAGCAGTTTAGCGCCTGCCTTTGGCCCAGGGCGCCATCCTGGAGACCTGGGATTGAATCCCACGTCGGGCTCCCAGTGCATGGAGCCTGCTTGTGTCTCTGCCTCTCTCTCTCTGTGTGTGACTATCATAAATAAATAAATAAAAATAAAGACTTTATTCATGAAAGACACACAGAGAAAGAGGCAGAGACACAGGCAGAGGGAGAAGCATGCTCTATGCAGGGAGCATGACGTGGGACTTGATCCTGGGTCTCCAGGAACATACCCCAGGCTGAAGGCGGTGCCCAACCGCTGGGCCATCGGGGCTGCCCAACATGTGAATTTTTTAAAGATATATTTATTTCTAGAAAGAAAGAGAGCATGGGGTGAGAAGGGGGTCAAGGGAGAGGGAAAGAGCCTTAAGCAAACTCTGTGCTGAGTGCTGATTGTGGAGCCCCACACGGGGCTGGATCTCACAACCCTAAGATCATGACCTGAATCAAAACAAAGAGTTGGTGCTTAGCTGACTGAGCCACCCAGGTGTCCCATATTTTTTTAAAGATGTATTTGTTTATTTGAATATGTTTTTAAAGATTTTGTTTATTTACTCATAAGAGAGAGAGAGAGAGAGAGAGAGAGAGAGAGAGAGGCAGAGGGAGAAGTAGGCTCCACACAGGGAGCTGGATGTGAGACCTGATCCCGGGACTCCAGGATCACACCCTGAGCCGAAGGCGGGCGCTAAACCGCTGAGCCACCCAGAGATTCCTATTGGTTTATTTGATTTTTATTATTATTATTATTCACAAGAGACACAGAGAGAGAGAGAGGCAGAGACACAGGCAGAGGGAGAAGCAGGCTTCACGCAGGGAGCCCCATATGGGACTCCATCCCAGGTCCCCAGGATTACGCCCTGGGCTGAAGGTGGCGCTAAACCGCTGAGGCACCCTGGCTGCCCCCCTATTTGTTTATTTGAGAGAGAGAGAGCATGTATCAGAGTGTGGGGGAAGGGGCAGAGGGAGAGAATCTTCAAGCAGACTGCCCCCTGCGTTAAGAGCCCAATGATGTGCTTGATCTCATGACCCTGAGATCATGACCTGAGCTGAAACCAAGAGTGGGGTGTTCAACAACTGAGCTACCCAGGCACCCCTCAACATAGGAATTTTTAGAAGACACAAACATGGGGACGCCTGGGTGGTTCAGCAGTTAAGCATCTGACTTTGGTTCAGGTCATGATCCTGGGGTCCTGGGATCGAGTCCTGCATTGGGCTCCCTGAAGGGATCCTGCTTCTCCCTCTGCCTATGTCTCTGCCTCTCTCTGTGTGTCTCTCATGAATCAATAAATAAAATCTTAAAAAAAAAAAAAGAAGACACAAACATATAGTCCATAACAGGAACCTAAAGAAGAGATGTAAATAGAATTAAATGATAATTCTCCAGAAGAATCTGTCCCTGTTACTCTCAGCACATGGGCAGAGGGGACTCATGTGAGCTGTCTGCCAGCCCCAGCATGTTGGTGATTGCAATAGACAGGCTGCGTTGGGTGGGGGGGATGACTGGATCTAAGGGACCTGGTGAAGTGATTTCATTTTATACCGGAATGTGATTGTCATGTTCCCACAAGGGCTCTGACAATTTCCAGGGTAGGAATTACTGAAAAAGAGTTTCAAAAATATCAAAGAGTATACTTTCTCAGGGAATTAGTACTGAGAAATCTATTGGGATGTTTTCCAGATGTGACGTTTGTATTAATGAAACCCTGCATGTGAGTCAGAGTTGGGGTTGGGTACTGTAAACTTTAATTCCTTACTGCGGAAGCAAGAATTATATAATAATTGAGAGAATTAAGATACTGGCATAATATCTTCGATGGATCACAATGCAATATTTAAAGTAGTGACTGAGGGGCGCCCGGGGGGCTCAGTTGGTTGGGCATCTGCCTTGGTTCAGGTCACCGTCCCAGGGTCCTGGGATTGAGCCCCACATTGGGCTCCCTGCTTGGCAGAGGTCTGCTTCTCCCTCTCCTTCTGCCCACCCTCCTCCTCCTGCTGGTACTTTCTCTCTCACACATACTCTCTCAAATAAGTGAATAAAATCTTTAAAAAAATAAAAATAAGATAGTGATTGAAAGGATTAGGCAAAAATGGAAGCTATATTACTTAAGTAAAATTGATTCTGAAATGGTATGTATGTATGTATGTATGTATTTATTTATTTATTCTACACCCAACATGGGGCTTGAACTCACAGCCTGAGCTCAAGAGTCACATGCTCTACTGACTGAACCAGCCCGGTGACTCAATATGGTATATATGATTTCTAAATAATTATTTAAAGACAAAATGCTTACAAGTGGATAATATCAGAGGGGAATGTTAAAATATCCTTATTAAATGATGGCCTTTGGTGTTTTGTTCGTATAAAATTTTCTTTTAGTAAGGTTGTATTTTTAGTATCCCCTACAGTTCTGTATAAACTATGGGCTCCCCACAAAGCTGATAATGTATGGCTCTGACCCCAGCCTGCATATCACAGGTTTGAGAACTGAACTAGAGTAAATAATTACCCAGGTGCCAGACTGACCTGTCTGATGCACATGCAGGACACATCCAAATAACACTGCAAAACACCATTCATGATAAAATCCAACACCCATTCATGATAAAAACTCTCAGCAAACTAGGAACAGAGTGGAACTTTCTCAATTTGATAAAGACTATATATTAAAAACCTCTAACCAACATCATACTCAATGAAGAGAAACTAGAACCTTCCCCACTAAGATCGGGAACAAGGTAAGGATGTCCCCTCTTACCACCCCTTTTCAGCATGGCACCAGAAGTCCTTGCTTATGGCATAAGGCAAGGTATACAAATTTGGAAGAAAGATGTAAAACTGTCATTATTTGCAGACGGCATGATCGTCTATGTAGAAAATCGGAAAGAATCAACAGAACTCCTAGAACTAGTAAGTGATTAACAGCAAGGTTGCCGGTACAAGATTGACATACAAAATCAACTACTTTCCTATATACCAAGAATGAACAAATAGAACTTGAAATTAAAGATACAATACCAGGGAAGCCTGGGTGGCTCAGTGGTTGAGTGCCTGCCTTTGGCTCAGGGCGTGATCCTGGGGTCCCAGGATGGAGTCCCACATTGGGCTCCCTGCATGGCACCTGCTTCTCTCTTTGCCTGTGTCTCTGCCTCTCTCTCTCTCATGAATAAATAAATAAAATAAAATAAACAAAAAATAAAAACAATGCCATTTACATCAGCACCAAAAACTATGAAATACCTAGGTATGCAATTAGCAAAATATGTACAAGATCTATATGAGGAAAAATATAAAACTTGGATGAACAAAATCCAAGAACTAAATAAATGGAGAGGTATTTCATGATCATGGAGAGGAAGAAAATATTGTCAAGATGTCAGTTCTTCCCAACTTGATCTATAGATTCAATCCCAATCAAATCTCAGCAAGTTATTTTGTAGATATGGAAAAACTGATTCTACAGGATGACTAGGAAGGAAATTAGGTAACACAGTCATGCCCCTTGATGCTTATCCAAAGGACATGAAAACTTATATCCACACAAAAACCTGCATATGAATATTTATAGCAGCTTTATTCATAATTGCCCAAACTTGGAAGCAACCAAGATGTCCTTAAAGTAGGTGAATAGGTACTTCAAATAGTCCATGCAGACAATGGAATAGTATTGCCCACTAAAAAGAAATGAGCTTTCAAGCCATAAAAAGACATGGAGGAAACTTAAATGCATGTTACTACGTGAAAGAAGCCAATGTGGAAAGGCTTCCTACTCTGATTCCAACCATATGACATTCTGAGAAAGGCAACACTATGGAAACAGTCAAAGGACAGTGGTTGTCAGAGATGGAGGCAGGGAGAGATGAAAACGAAGAGCACAGATGGTTTTAAGGACATTGAGAATACTCTGAATGATATAATAATGGATGCCAGAGGTGCTTGGGTGGCTCAGTAGGTTAAGTGTCTGCTTTTGACTCAGGTCATGATCCCAGAGTCCTGGGATCAACTCTGGAGTTGCAGCTCCCCGCTCAGTGGGGAGCCTGCTTCTCCCTCTCCCTGTACCCCTCCCCCCAGCTGGTGCTCTCCCTCTCTCTCTCAAATAAATAAATAAATAAATTTTTTAAAATAATGGATATATGTGTGTATATATATATATATATATATACATTTGTCCAAACCTACAGAATATACACCAAGGGTTAGTTCTATGGTAAGCTATGGACTTTAGATAACTATGATGTGTCAATGTAGGCTTATCCTTAGCAAAAAAAATTATCATTCCAGTGAGTGATTTTGATAATGAGGAAGGCTACAGAGGTATGGAGACAAGTGGTATATGGGAAGTCTCTGCACCTCTTTCTAAATTTTGTTGTAAATCCAAAACTGCACTAAAAAATGATTTTAAAAAATTCATCAAGTACCAACCACAGGTTACTGGTGGTATTTTTCCAGAAAGAACTTGAGCTGCAAGGTAGTAGCCCTGGTTTTCT